>NC_138203.1:104890419-105270820 GCF_964194415.1 Vipera berus
GAAACTGCTGCTTTACTGCAGTCCATCACACCATCTCCCCCTCCATAAGCGCCATCCCTCACAGTTACACTTTTGAAATCAATATCATTGATTTCAGCAAGAAAATTGAAGGATATTTGCTTTATATGAACAATATAACAGTTACTAATAACTGTTACAAATAGCTGCTTGGATACGTGGCGATTGATCAGTTCATTATGTCTGTTAATTTCCATATAAACAAGTGCATAATTTACACATGAGGTGTGATGTCTCAGTGGTTAAAGACACTGAGCTTGTAATTGGAAAACTGACAGTCCGGGTTTGAGACCTGGATGCTGTGCAACGGGGTGAGCTCCTGTCACTTGCCCTAGCTCCTGCCAACATAACAATTTAAAAGCATGCAAATGTGAGTAGATAAATAGACATCACTTCAGTGGCAAGGTAACAGCGTTCTGTGTGCCTCTGCGTATAATAGTAGTAACCACATGAACACAGAAATGTCTTTGGACAATGTTGGCTCCCTCAGCTAAGAAATGAGCATTACCCCCTCATGTTGGACATGACTTTACATTTAATTTACCGGTATATGTAAGCTGAACACATACCACAGGAACATGTGATTTTGAGCAATGGGTTTTAAGACTGATTATTCCAAAAGAGTACAAACAAAAGTCCTAAGTTACAAATGATTGTTTTAAGAATTAAATACATTCAAAAAAGGTATCAAGAGAATCATAGGTCAAACTGAGAATGTTATTTTTCTTATTCATTTATCAAAGGCCAACCAAAGGAGTAATTCTCATGCAGGCACTGAAAGTTACGTTCTCTCTTCTCAGAGAGACTTTGGTTAATATGATCTTGATAGAGACAAATGGATTTCATGACACTGAGCAAATTTCTGTTCTTCTCTCTGATTTAACCTCTGCATTGTGCCAACTGTTATTTCTGATTTACAAGAGCATCTGCGCTGTTTGCACAAAAAAGTGAAAGTATCCTGAAAGTTTGTAATTGGTGTTATTTGAAAACAAGACTCACAAAAAATCTTTTATCTAAAAAAGCATTGAAGGATAACTGATCTTCTTAAATCCAATTATAATTTATCCCCACCATAATAAGATAGTAACTATTCCCTGATCCCCAAGTGTTCAGGGTAAATTTAACATTGCACAATTTTTTCACAAAATTGATTTAAGAATTGCTTCATGTGGGCTCTCTTTTTCCTATTTTAAAGCTAACCCTTCTAATTTGCAGGATCACTCAGCTTAATCACAGAGTCTGCCTGATCCCAAAGCTGTTCTTATTTAGGGAGCCGAGGTAATAGGGTTGATTGAGCTGATAAGATTCTCTGAGGCTCCATTTCCCTTTTGAGTTGTTTTTGTTCTCTTTCTTCTTTCAGTCTCCTTTGCTGATTTTTACCTTCTGCATCACATCTTTTTCTAAACCAATTTTAATAACTTCAATATCCCTGGGGTGTTTTTTTTTGTATCTTCATTGTTTGAATACTTATGATTAAACCAATCCAAAAGTTAACTCCTCCACTTTGTCATAAACCTTATCTGTTTGTAACTTTTCTGACAGCCTAGTTAAGGGGTAGGCAACCTCGGCTCTTTTATGACTCATGGACTTCAACTCCCAGAATTCCTGAGCCAGCTTGGCTGGCTCAGGAATTCTGGGAGTTGAAGTCCATGAGTCATAAAAGAGCCGAGGTTGCCTACCCCTGAACTAGTTGTTCACAAATATAAAGCACAGTAAGTTATAAAATCCGTGAGCTCATTTATCTGTTCTATAGTTGTTACTGTGATTATTTCTTTTCCCTGGCATCTAAATTCAACTTGTTCTTTTAATAAGGCTAACTCCCCACATCTCTTGCTCAATGATAGCAAATTTAAATCATTTTGAGTCCTTACTGTGGCTTTAGATGTCAGCAAGTTCTCAATTTTTCTGTTGTTTTGACAGTCAGTCCCATGGTTGTCTAGACTGAGTTTTTCCTACCCCATTTCTTAGAAGTTTTGCAGAACCTTTCTAGAGTTACCCTTTTTTTTGCTAGAGTGCTACAACAGTTTTATTTCCCATCTCTGTGTGGCTGCCTGTGGCTTTTCTCTCAGGTGTGAGGACCTGACAAATTATTTTATTAATAAGGTGATAGAGGTAAAAGAATTTCCCCATTAAAATAGTAGTTTAGAATGCAGTTCAGCGTCATGCTCCTTCATGACTTTCTCTTCAGGGAGTATTATTATTAATAGATCAAGGAAATGAAAATTAAACATAAAATACAATCAGTATGTAAACAACAGCAATGTAACACTCAGGGAAAAGATCTGGATTTGTGGACAGTGTGAGTAAATAAGCCAAATTTCTTGCCGAACAGTAGCTCTAAAGTGGAAGAAAAATGCCGACTAAATTATTTCCTTAGAAAGTCATGCTACTTTTGGAAGGAAAGAGAAGTAAAGAAAAAAAAAGTTTGAACTGCTTAACTATTGCCTAGGTTTTGAGAGACAAAATGGGGAAAAGAAGGACTAGAAAAGAATTAAGAGCAAATTTAACTAAGGAGAACTTACTGAAAGTAAGTTTTAGAAGAGCTATTCAGATGGTAGTAAAATATTAAAAAGACACAAGATGTGTTTGCAAACAACACCAACCAAGTCTGCTATTGGTGGAGGTAAATTCTTTTTTTTTTATTCTTATACCTGTGAATCAATGGTAGATGACATTCTGGAATACCTCCCTGATTAATGGAAATGTCCATCTTTGAAAAAGGTCCAGCTTACTGTTTTTGTTTTAAAAAAATACTGGATGACAGGAATGATGCTATCATGAACAATGTAAGGGTTGTCTTACTTACTTTTCCATCCCTATCTACCCCTGTCTTTATTTCACTGGCCTGCATTAAGAAGGCAGTGGGATTCCTACAGCATCTCTTGTTGTGTAGGTGAATTCCTAGGAATTTTCTTCTATCTATGTCAATCAAAGAAAGAGATTATTCTCTCTGACACAACAGGCCTGGAGGTGTTTTGCATACCATATTAATGCTTCCTTCCCTCTTGATTCAGTTAGGTATCTTATATGAATACAGTAATAGAGAAGAAATTCATATGATCAGTTACGGAGAACACTTAGGGCCGGGGTGGCAAAACTATGGCACGCGTGCCCCAGGTGACACGCAGAGCCCTTTCTGTGGGCACGGGTGCCATCGCCCCAGTCCTAGGCCTTCAGCTGGGTTTTATAAAACCTTTTCGCTTTAGGCCTCCGCCACTGTGTGCAAAATAAAAAAAAGGTTCAATCACTCAGTCAATTTCAACTTCTTGTGGGGAAAAAAAAGATCTCGCAAAGTTGGAATTGACTTGTTGTGTTGTGGGTTCTGAAGAGCAGGAAAGACGCCAGGCAGATGAGTACAGAAGAATCATAGCTTTATTGTAAGTCCGACTGAACTGTACTGGGGCTTTTAGGTAACGTTGCACACTATATATAGTCCACATGCTCTGAACAACCAATCAGATTGAACCCATTATTCCTGCCATGTTAACTGCTGCCAGGACTGGAGACGTGAATAAACCCCCAAAAGCTCAGTATATAACATGACTCATTGAACTTTTTAGTCCCACCCAGTCTGCCGTTACCACTGCAGCCACGCCCACCCAATTGGCCACGCCCAGCCAATTGGCCACACACAGCCAATTGGCCACACACAGCCAATGAGCCACACCCACCCGGCACCTGACGATACATAAGTGGGTTTGGGGTTGCAGTTTGGGCACTCAGTCTCTAAAAGGCTTGCCATCACTGACTTAGGGGTTATTGTAAAGAGATACAGGTCCTTTTCTGCTAAGTTGGGTGCAGTAGCAATTGAAAGAGGAAGGAAGATAAGAAAGGGATTTACTCAGTTAAGCACCAAGTACTATACAATAACTTTCCTGGATTGAAAGAATCCTTCAAATCTTGGAATTAATGAAGGATTTTTTTTTAATGAAAAGTTTTACAAAATTTTTAATAATAAACCCCCCCTCCCCATCAACCCTCCCCCCTCCCCTCGCCCCCCCTGGACTTCCCAAAGCAGAATACAGGGTATTACATATAGCAATCTTATGCAAACATATTTTTTTATTTTTTATTTTTTATTTTAATTCCATTTATATCCTGCCCTTCTCCGAAGACTCAGGGCGGCTTACAAGCTTAGCAGTAGCCTTCATTCTATGTATATGCCTGCTTATTAGGGCTTTCACACACCCCCAAGCGGCATTATTACAAAGTCAGCTTATTGCCCCCAACAATCTGGGTCCTCATTTTACCTACCTCAGAAGGATGGAAGGCTGAGTCAACCTTGAGCCTGGTGGGATGCGAACATATGCTAAATATCTATTACAACGTTAACAAACCTTCCACCCTTTAACTCCCTTATAACAAAACTAATTATAATAACACTTCTATAATTGTAAAAATTATTCATATGCTATTTGAAACTTTTTAGTCCCATATTTGTTCTGAATATAATCAATCCATCTTTTCCATTCCAAAATATATTTTTCTTGTGACTGTTCTTTCAAATATGCTGAAACTTTTTGCCATTTCAGCTATGTCCATTACTTTAAGTATCCATTGTTCTATTGTAGGTAAATCTTCTTTCTTCCAATGTTGCGCCACCAACAGTCTGGCTGCCGTTATTAAGTGTAACATTAATTTAGTTTCTATAACAGTACAATCCAATATAATCCCTAATAAGAATAGCTGCGGAGTAAATCTTATTTTTTTCTTAAAAACTTTCTGAAAAATCCACCATATTTTTATCCAAAAGGCTTTAACATTTTTACATGTCCACCATATATGATAATAAGTTGCCTCTTCACTACCACATCTCCAACACTTAGGTGGTTGATTTGGATACATACATGCTAACTTTTTAGAATCTAAATGCCATCTATAAAACATCTTGTAAAAATTCTCTCTTAGGTTTTGTGCTTGTGTAAATTTTACATTTCTAACCCAATTTTTCCCAAGTATCCATCATTATGGGTTCTTGAATATTCTGAGCCCATTTTATCATACAATCTTTAACTAACTCCGATTCTGAATCAATCTCTATAAGAGCATTATATAACCTTTTTATATGCGATTGACTTTGATCTCTAATTTGCTTTATCAAATTTTCATCAGCTTTTACTATACCAATTTTCTGATCTTCTATCCATCTAGCTTGTAATTGTACAAACTGAAACCAAGTCTGTACTATCTGTTCTTCCTTTAAAACATTTAAAGGTTTCAGTTTCAAAATATTCCCTTCCATCCTAAGAAGTTCTTGATAGGTAATCACATCTTGTTTCTGCTCCACATTTATATTTCCTATTGCATGTCTAGGTATTGCCCATATAGGTATTTTATTATTTAATATATATTGGTACTTTTTCCAAACTCGGAGCAAAGCGTTCCTTAAGATATAAGTCTTAAAAATATTATCCACCTTTTTGTCATAAAATAAATACGCATGCCATCCATACAATAAATCATACCCCTCAATATTCAATATTCTTTCATCCGTTAAATTGAACCAATCACTAATTGTTGATAACACAACTGCATCATAATATAATCTCAAATTGGGCATCTTCAAACCCCCTCTCTCACGTGCATCTTGCATTATTTTAAGCTTTACTCTCGGTCTTTTCCCTGCCCAGATAAATTTATTAATACCTTTTTGCCACTCATTTAAATTTGCGTCTTTCTTAAGTATTGGTATCATTTGGAACAAAAATAAAAATTTTGGTAAGACATTCATCTTCATGGCTGCTATTCTCCCCAACCAAGACAATTGTAATTTTTCCCAACTATCAATCTCCTTTTGTACTTTTTGCCATAACAATTCATAATTGTTTTTATATAATTTCACATTTGATGCTGTGATATATACCCCCAAGTATTTAACCTTTTTTACTATTTCAAATCCTGTTGATTTTTCTAACGCTTCTCTTTGTTTTATAGTCATATTTTTGTTAATATTTTAGTTTTTTGCTTATTAACTTTAAATCCAGAAACTTGTCCATATTGTATTATCACATCCAGTAATTCTAAAACCGATTGAGTAGGTTGACTTAAAGTAACAGCCAAGTCATCTGCAAACGCTCTCAATCTATAATCTTGATGCCTAATTTTAATTCCCTTTATCTTATTTGATTCACGTATTTTAATCAATAATATTTCCAGTGTTAAAACAAACAACAATGGTGATAAAGATCATCCCTGCCTTGTTCCTTTTTCAATTTTACAAATTTCTGTTAAATTACCATTAACAATTATTTGTGCTGTTTGCTTTTGATATATTGCTTTAATAGCCTGTAAAAATAATCCCCAAATTCCATCTTTTCTATTACTTTCAATAAAAATTGCCAATTCAATTGGTCAAAAGCCTTCTCTGCATCTAAAAATATCAATGCAGCAGAGACTTGGTTGTTTCTTTCCAAATATTCCAATAAGTTAACAATTTGTCTTACATTATACTTCATTTGTCTAACAGTTATAAACCCCGACTGATCATTATGTATCACTTGTTGCATTATATTCATTATTCTATTTGCCAATACTTTAGCAAATATCTTATAATCAGTGTTTAAAAGAGATATTGGTCTATAATTCTTTGGTTGACTAAGATCTTGATCCTCCTTTGGAATCAATGTTATGAAAGCTGTTCTCCATGATGGGGGCACTACTCCCCCAAGTTGAATTGTTCTAAATAAATCCTTCAAAGGCTCCACCATTTCTGACTGCAAATTTTTATAGTAACTAGCTGTCAATCCATCTGTCCCTGGTGATTTACCCAATTTCAACTGTTTAATTGCTAAAACAATCTCTTCAGAAGTTATTAACTGATTCATTCCATCCCGCTGCTCTTGAGTAACCTTAGGAATATTCACCTCTTGTAAATATTTATCTATATCTATACTTTGAATTGTATCACTTGCATATAATTTAGAATAAAATTCTGAAAATACCTTTCTGATAATATCTTGTTGATAAACCTTTTTACCTTTATATTCTATTTTCTCTATCTCCGAGACTTTTCTTTTTTCCTTAACAAGTAAGCTAAACATCTACCTGGCTTATTAGCATTATAAAAAGTATTATGTTTGGTGTATTGTATGTTGGTTGCCACCTGGTCTGCCATCAACATATTAAACTGCCCTTTCAATAAGTTAATTGTTTCTTTCACTTTCTTATCAGCTGGGTTCAAGATAAGTAACCTCTCCTTCATCTTTATTTCCTCTTCTAACTCCTTTCGCTTTTGTTCCTTTTTACATCTATACTTATTATTCAAATGTATTAGGACTCCTCTCATATAAGCTTTACTTGCATCCCAAACCATTTCAATCAAGGCGCCCTTATGCATATTCATTACAAAAAATTCTCTCATTTGTTTTCTACATTCATTCACAATTTCCTCATATCTAAACAAATTTTCATTTAATCTCCAAGATCTTCTACCCCTTTTCTCTTGAACCAGTTCCATCCACACTGGACTATGATCTGTTAATGTTCTTGGGCATATCTTAATTTTCTTCACCCTAGAAAAAAAATCATTGGTAATTAGTATAAAATCAATCCTTGAAAAAGATTGGTGCCTATCTGAAAAAAATGTAAAATCCATCTCTTCCATATTTCGCTCTCTCCAAATGTCTCTCAATTCCAGGTCATCCATAAGCTCAAAAAAAGATCTAGGCAGTTTCGCACGGTTTGATATTCCATTAGAAGACCTTCTTTTGTCTTTTCCTGTGTCCAAAACTCCATTCAAATCTCCCATTAAAATACAAGATTTATAATCCCATTGGGTTATTCTATCATGTAAAAGTTTATAAAATTTTTCTTGATGTTGATTTGGTGCATATATTCCAACCAAAAGTATTATCTTTCCTTCTATTATAAGTTCAATTGCAATATATCATCCTTGTGCATCTGCCTCAATTAATTTAGCAGTTAAATCTTTCTTTAAGTATATAACTACTCCATTCTTCTTATCCGGGGCAGATGCAACAAAATGTGTTCCCAATCTAGAGTTTGTCAAATACTTTTGGTCTAGTACTCTAATATGTGTCTATTGCAAACAAATAACATCATTTTTATATTGTTTCAAATAATGAAATATTTTTTCCTCTTTTGTGGGGAATTTAAGCCATTAACATTCCAAGTTAGAAACTTGGTCGCCATCTTTCGTGACTAGAAGCTTTTGGAACAATTCCTGCAGTTTCATATGAACCTGTTGCTTTGGTCTTGCCCCTCCCACTGCTTCCATTTTAGTAACTTCTTGAATTTTAATTTGATCTTGCTGTTTCTGCTGTTCTTGCGCTTTTTGTCTGGCTGCTGCTCACGTCACTCTTTGGCCTCTAGGTTCCTCTATTGATTTCAAAGGCTGATCCATATCCACAACTAATTGTAGTTCTTCTTCAACCAACAAATTTGAACCTTCCGCATAAATCTGTTTCTCTTCCATTTGAGCCTGTTTTTTTTCTCCTTCGCTTCTTTTTTTCCAGGAAATAGTGACAAATCTGCTTTCAACACATTAAAATAAAATTCTTTTGCTTTCCCTATTGTATTAAGATGATATCTAGTACCTAAGTAGTTGACCACTATTCCAGCCGGTATATCCAATCTGAACTGATGCTGCCTTTTTTTCAATTCATTTACCAGAAAAGCAAACTCTTTCCTTTTTCTTAAATTTTTGGAGGAATTTCTTTCAATATCAAAACCTCTTGATTTTCCACTTGGAACCTTTTATTATAAAAAGCTTGAATAATTTCATTTCGAATCATCCTCTTCGAAAAATAAATCACCACATCTCTTGGTAAATTCCTCTGCTTCACAATCCAGGAGTTGACTCTAAAACCTTTTTCAATTTCCCGTATGAAATCCTCAACTTGCCAAGCCATTATTGGAGCAAAGGCCTTTGCCAGTATCTCTCTCATGTTTTCCTGTTTGTTCTCCTTCAGTCCTCTAATTCTTAAAGCAAATTCCATTTCTCTATATTGTAGCATTACTGTTTCATCTTCCATCTTTTCCATTTTATTTTGAGCCTCAGTCATCTTATCTTCCAAAGCAATATTGCCTTGAGTTAATTCTTCCATACGATCATCCATGTTTTGAATATGTTGTGCCAGTCCCTGAAATGCCAATAGAATATCTTCCCTTATTTCTTTATTTTTAATCTGCATAGTTTCTTTAATTTCTCCAATCTTTTCTGACATTAACTCAAATTTATCATTCATTTTTTCATCTATTTTTTCCATCTTATTTTCTATTTTCTCCATCTTATTATTTATTTCTTTAGTTTGAGATTTCAAAGCCTCCTGCAGGTCTTTTAATGTCAAAGTTTGGGGGGGGGGCATTAAAGCCTGTAAGTTTGATTGTTGTGCTGGCGAAGTCCCTGCACTTCTGGGGGCCCCAGGTTTTGACGGTTTTAATGACATCTTAAATCAATTTTATTCTCTGTATTCAAAAAGATTAATCAAGTCAAAATGTTTATAGTCTTGCTGTTCTCTTCTTAAAATTCTTTTAGGTTCTTATAATTTTCTTATAGTCTTTACATTTTCAATATCCAAACAGCCACTTTCACTTTCAAAGCACTTTCGATTCTCTGTTACAAAAAATCATTCAGGCGCCATCTTCCCTTTCTTTTTAAAACGACAGAAAGTTGAGATTCCAGAGTTAAAATCTTATACTTGCTGTTTATACTGCTCCCACATCCGCTCTGCCTGCCTTAATTCCTCAAGATAACAATCAGATCAAGTCAAGTCCAGCAGGAGTGGATTCAGCATCTTGCTCTGCTTTGAAGCAGAGAAATCCTCCAATCTGGAGTGTTTCCAGGCTTTGGGGGAGCTCTCACCCTCCAAGCCCCAGAATAAACATTCTGGGGCTCTAGGGGAGCTCTACCCCTACCTGGAATCTCCCCTTCCCCTCTTCGCCCGAGGAGAAGGGTTTTCAGCTGTGGAACAGCTGATTGTCGGCTGCTCCGCGGCTTTAACGGAGTCAGAGGGCTGGCGGTCTATTTCGACCATCCACGCCGCTGAAGTGCCACCTGGAAGTCCAATGAAGGATTTTTTTATTATCTGTTCATCACCAGACTTACTAATTAGAATAAAATAAAAAGAATCTAACTCCTGGATGGCCACTGGATTTGGAAACACATTTTTATGCGTCAGACCAAAAAAAAGTGAGAATTTGGTTTTCTCCCTTTTTAAATAGAATGAAGAATGGAGGAGTCTGTTCTACTGTATACCTAATTTAATGAAAAAAAGGAGTAGGAGTGACATGATAGCAGGGTTCCAATATCTCAGGGGCTGCCACAAAGAAGAGGGAGTCAAGCTATTCTCCAAAGCACCTGAAAGCAGGACAAGAAGAAACGGATGGAAACTAATCAAGGAAAGAAGCAACCTAGAACTAAGGAGAAACTTCCTGACAGTTAGAACAATTAACCAGTGGAACAACCTGCCTCCAGAAGCTGTGAATGCTCCAACATTGGAAGTTTTTAAGAAGAGACTGGACAGCCATTTATCTGAAATGGTATAGAGTTTCCTGCCTGAGCAGGGGGTTGGACTAGATGACCTCCAAGGTCTCTTCCAACTTTATTATTATTATTATTATTATTATTATTATTATTATTATTATTATTATTATTATTATTAAAACTTTTATTCATAAAACATGAAACTCAGTCAACTGAACACTCAAATTGACTGTCATTAATGGTTGACACGGGTTGCTGCCAGCATCCTAGGTATCAACCAGGTATCTCCTTAAAATGTACGCTGTTCCGAGTAGCGCAGTTTTTTGTAGCTTTGCTGGAGTTATTGCAGGAAGCTGCAATTTCTTGATGTATTTTGTAAAGTTTTTGGACATAGTTCCCAATGCCCCGATGACAGTGGGTATCACTATTACGCATTTCATCCAATTCTTCTTCTTCTTCTTCTTCTTCTTCTTCTTCTTCTTCTTCTTCTTCTTCTTCTTCTTCTTCTTCTTCTTCTTCTTCTTCTTCTTCTTCTTCTTCTTCTTCTTCTTCTTCTTCTTCTTCTTCTTCTTCTTCTCCTCCTCCTCCTCCTCCTCCTCCTCCTCATTATTCTTATTCTTATTCTTATTCTTATTCTTATTCTTATTCTTATTCTTATTCTTATTCTTATTCTTATTCTTATTCTTATTATTATTATTATTATTATTATTATTATTATTATCCTATTTGCAGACAGATCAAGGGTGTCCAACCTTGCTAACTTTTAGACCAGTGGACTCCAACTCCCAGAATTCATGCTGGCTGGGAAATACTGGGAATTTAAGTTCACATTCTTAAAGTTGCCAAGTTTGGGTACTCCTGGGCTAGGGAATTCCAAGACTGAAAGTCCATCCATATGGAAACTCTCATCCTGACAGAAGCCCTGAGGAGGATCTGCTAAATTGAACAGCTATCATCCTCCTTGTAGAACCTGAAGCTCAGAGTTGAGAAAACAAAACTGAAAGACACACATAGCTGTTTTAACTATAACTCACTTTGGCCAGAAGTAAGCCAATTCAGTTTTCCAACACTGCTAATATCAAGTGATTACAAAAATTTGGATTTTCTCTTGAACTGTTAAAACATTTATTTTAGATTCCTACTGAGTTTTCTTAGGCATCTTTCAAATAAGAAAGAGCCTGGCTTTTAACAATCTTGCTGCAGTGGCAAAGCTATATTGCACTTAAGCCAGAGATAAATCAGTACAGATTTCCATTCTCCACAGGGCTTATTGCAATCTAGTCCCTTTGCCAAGCTGGAATGGAGCCTTTCCTTTCAAATTCAAAGTGGTTCCCCCCCCCCCTACTAATAGCAAAATATCTGAGAGCTTCATGTCTTACTATACTTATTGGAAGCTAGTTCTCAGTACTGAACCTGACTAACCAGTTACCACAGCAAAAGCAAAAGCCCTTTAATTCTGGTGCAAAGAGTGTATCAAGTATGGATGGAATGTATTTTTTGTGCTTAGTTCTGCCCTTAATGTCAGCAGCTTTGTTGTTTTGATTGCATTACTTCCCGAGGGATCTTAGGTCAGGAAAATAACTGTCTAAACTCAGTTACTAAATAAACCAGACACTGTTCTCAGACTTGGCTGGACCAGGTTTGATTTGCTGTGTTTTATGTACTATTACTGGGTACAACTGCTTTGTGCAACCTGCCACTCACACTTCCCATCTTCATGTATTATACCTGACTTCTATCGGGTCCCTCAAGAGTTGTTCTAACTGTGTCTTTTTCACGGCAGATCTTGTCATAGAAGAGTCAGTACTCTGAAACTAATTTCCAAAGCTTTGCATTCTATTTCTAGGCCACTTGCAAGTCCCTTGGTGCCAGCTGAGGTTCAGTCAACAAACTGCCACAGATGTCAGGTGTTCCAGCTGCAACTGGAGAATATTTGGCCTTTGAAGCTGGTTTCAACTGCAAAAGTGTGCTGACTGGGCATTTTGGTTTTCCTTGAAATAATCTGAATTGCAGATGCATAAATTATTGTTAGGCCTAGGCTAGGGTAGATTTACAGGATAAACTTCTGATTAGTCATAGTAAAATCTAGTAGGTGACAAGAGATATGGAAATATAGAGTTACATAGCTGAACAGGGAAAAGAGGACATGGATAATTGGAAAGGAGAGCAAATCAGGGGGAGAAGACACTTTTTAACTTTCCTATCATCCATGACAAAAATTACACTGAAAAACTCCAAAAAATGTACTTAGGCTTATATGTATATGAAATTACTTTTTCAAACATCAGAAAAACTGTTTTTTAAAGTTGCAATAGTCTTCCAATAAGTCTTTACTGTATTTTCAAGAACACAGGCTAGTGACTATGCACTTCGCAAATTTCACCATAGAAATGTATGACAAGTCATGCGATCTACAGACTCCACTGATGATGGTTTTGAACAGGCTGGATTGAAACCGATTTCTGAAATCAGGAAATAAATAACAAAAACCTAAGTTGTTTGGTTTGTGGACAGATAAAGAAAACAAAGAAGCAGACTCTTTACAATACACAAAAGTTTGAATAACTGCTGTTTTGAAAACAGTCCCAAATTAATAAAAAGCAAGATAATAAAGTCAGATGGTGTAGTGTATGCTGCTAGCATACACAGGAAATGCCAGCGCAGCAGGGGGCTGGTCAGCTCCAGGCGATAACCGCTGAGGCGGGAAAAGCCGGACGGAGCAAGTTTGACAGCCCCCGGCATGGTCAGCTCTGGCGGGAAGCCAGGGTTTAAACCTATTGGCCACATGCACTGGCGGGAAGCCCAGGTTCAATTCTATTGGCCATCATTCACCTGGGCAGGTATAAGAAACACCAGGTAAACCCCTTTGTCTCAGATTCATTCCTGATCCGAATAAAAGAAATACTACCCAGCTCAAGTGTCAAGTGTCCGTCTCTCTGTGCGACCACGCGACTGCACTGGCGATGAGGGTGGGATCCTGCATCGGACAACGCTAGCCGTGGACGGAATCCAATCGGCAGCCCCGGATCCAGACGCAGGACAGCCGAGACGACAAGATGACACAACTGGGTCAGTATCCCCTTTTCAATAGCGGCCGCCCCGAGGAGTGGGAAGCCTTCGTGGGGCAGATAGAATGCTACCTGAGGGCGAACGGGGTGAAGGAGGACCGGCAGAGAGCGGCGGTACTGCTCTGCAGCTGCGGCACAGAAACCTACCAGCTGGCGGTCGGCCTCTGCGCACCCGATGACATCCACTCCGTCGGCTACAACGAATTGCTGGCGAAGCTGTCTGAACACTTCAAGCCCGAGACGTCCGAGATCGCCTGGCGGTATCGTTTTGAAAAACGGAATCAGCGACCAGGTGAGTCTGCCAAACAGTATATGGCAGCTCTGAGGCTGGCAGCTCGCCTCTGCAATTTCGAAAATCTAGAAATTAGGCTGCGGGATCGGCTCGTTTGTGGGGTGAGGGACAGGAAGCTGCGCCAGAAACTTTTTGCTAAGCAGAAACTGACCCTGAGGGATGTCCAAGACGAACTCTTATCCTGGGATGCAGCCGAGGAGCCCGAGACGAGGGAAGGCGGATCCATCCACCAGGTGAGAAGAAGCACCGACGCAGACGGGGCAGAGCTGGAGGTGGATGCCATCAACCGACCTCAGCGATCCTTCAACCCCGACCGAGACAACAGAAAAGAATCGAGACCAACCACGGCAGGCGAGAGAGACCAGGAGTGCAGATGCGGAGCAAGCGGACCCCGGTCTACCCAGCCTCACGGTCACAGCGCGAATCGCCCCCGGTCTACCCAGCATTGCGGCTGCAACTTCCGGTCTACCCAGAACAGCGGTTACGGACAGCCCCGGTCTACCCAGTGCTCCGGCTGTGGCGCGAGCGGCTCCCGGTCTACCCGCTGTGCAAGCTGCGGAGGACAGCATCCCCGGTCTACCTGCCGTTTCAAGTCGGCGAAGTGTCGGTCGTGCGGAAAAACGGGGCACATCGCGACGGTCTGCAGAGGCAAGCAGCGGGACAGCCTACACGAGGTGGAAGCTGAGTTCCAGTATGCCACAGGTACTGGGAAGCGGTCGTTGGGTCTGACTGTGAGTCACACGTCGGGACGGCCGGGCGTTTTCAAAACAGGGGCTCCGGCGGCACTAGCCTGAAAAATAAAACTGAGGGTGAAGCTGCAAGGGGTCCCCTGCTTGATGGAGCTGGACTCAGGGTCAGCCGTATCCATCATCTCCGCCAGAACGTTTTTAGACATTTGCAAGCGGAGCGGCCAACGGGTTCCCTTGAGAACATCCAGACTGACCCTCTCTGACTTTCAAAATTCACCGATCAAAATCCGGGGGGAGGCGTTGTTGTGGGTGCAGTACAAGGGATTCAAGGGTAAATTAAGTGTGTTGGTCGTCGAGGGCCAGCGGACTAGCCTTGTGGGGTTAGGGTGGTTTAACGCCTTGGGCATCAAAATCACAGGGATTAATCAAACACGGAGCCATGTGTCCCTAGAAGCAGTCTGCGAGGAATTCGCGGACGTGTTCGATGGGCAGTTGGGAAAGTACACGGGTCCCCCAATCTCATTTAGACTAGATCCCCAGGTACAACCCATAAGGATGAAGGCGAGGCGTGTTCCATTCGCGTTAAAGCAAAAGATAGAGCGGGAATTGGATAAGCTGGTAGACCAGGGGGTGTTAACACCAGTGGATGGAGCAGATTGGGAAACTCCCATCGTAACTCCAATTAAAGCAAATGGGGAAATTCGTATCTGTGCTGATTATAAAGGGACTATAAATCGAGCTTTAAGTGCCCATTCCTATCCGGTCCCTGCAGTCAGCAGCATCTTAGCGTCCCTACAAGGCGGGTCGGTGTTCGCTAAATTGGACCTTGCCCAAGCTTATCAGCAATTGCCGGTAGACCCAGGGGCTGCTAGAGCACAAACGATCATCACTCACAAGGGAGCGTTCCGGGTAGACCGGTTGCAGTTTGGGGTTAGCGTAGCGCCGGGGATATTTCAGGAGGTGATGGAAAGGACGCTTAAGGGAATACCAGGGGTTTGCCCTTATTTTGATGACGTCCTGATCGCAGCCAGCTCCCCGGACGTGCTGGCGACCTGTTTAAGGACGGTCCTTGAGAGGTTCAGGGGGGCAGGTCTCAAACTCAAGAGGGAGAAGTGCAGGATTGGGGTCCCAGAGACAGAATTCCTGGGGTTCAGGATAGATGCTCAAGGCATCCACCCATCTGCATCAAAGGTGAGGGCAATCAAAGAAGCCCCTGCTCCCAAAAACAAGCCTGAATTGCAGGCATTCTTGGGGCTCCTCAATTTCTACCACACATTCCTGCCTCACAAAGCCTCAATTGCAGAACCCCTACATAGGCTACTTGACAAGCAAGCGCCTTGGGAATGGACCGACAAACATGCAAAAGCATTCCAAACACTAAAAAACATGTTAGCAAGCGATGCCACTGTCACCCATTTCAGGGAGGATCAGCCAATCTGTCTTGCGTGCGATGCATCCCCTTATGGGATTGGGGCAGTGCTCAGCCATCTCAAGGAGGATGGAACTCAGGCTCCCATCGCCTACTACTCCAGAACCCTGTCAGCTGCAGAGCGGAACTACGCCCAGATAGACAAGGAGGCACTGGCAGTGGTTGCTGGAGTAAAGAAATTTCATGATTACCTGTATGGCAGAGATTTCATAATCTTCACAGACCATAAACCTTTATTAGGACTATTCACAACTGAGAAACAAACACCACAGATTTTGTCACCTAGAATGCTAAGATGGTCAATATTTCTCTCTGCATATTCTTGTAAATTGATACACAGACCAGGGAAGGAGATGGGGCATGCTGATGGTCTCAGCAGACTGCCCCTAATGGACAGGGAGCCGGACCCAGCACCGGCTGCCCAAATCCTGGCAATCCAAGACCTGCCAGAATGCCCCCTCAACGCGAAGGACATAGCCACAGAGACACCAAAAGACAAGGTTCTGAGCAGGGTTCATTCGTGGGTGAGTAGTGGGTGGCAAGACAAATCACCTGGGCAAGAGTTCACTGCTTACTTCTCAAGAAGGTTTGAACTGTCCACACACAAAGGGTGCCTTTTGTGGGGAAACAGAGTCATCATTCCCACAAGGCTCAGGGAAAGAGTTCTCCAATCACTACATGAAGGACACCCAGGGATAGTAAGAATGAAGGCTTTAGCAAGGAGTTACCTGTGGTGGCCAGGGTTGGACAAGGAGATAGAAGCACAGGTAGCGGGGTGTTACACATGCCAGAGGACACGGCCAGAACAACCACACGCACCAGTCCATAAGTGGGAGGAAACACACTCACCCTGGTCCAGGGTGCACATAGACTACGCTGGCCCATTCCAAGGTCACACATTTCTGGTAGTTGTGGATAGTCATTCAAAATGGCTTGAGGTGGTACCTGTAAGCAGCATGACATCAGCAGGGACCATCCAAGCATTGAGGGGGATATTCGCTACACATGGGTTGCCTGATGTAATCGTGTCAGATAATGGAACGCAATTTACTTCCTCGGATTTCCAGGTGTTCCTGAGGACCTTGGGGATTAGACACGTCACCTCGGCCCCCTTCCACCCTGCCAGTAATGGATTGGCAGAACGATTCGTGAGAACAACAAAAGATGCACTCAAGCGCATAGTACAGGGAGATTGGAAGCAAAGACTAGCCACATTCCTCCTTCACCAACACGCAACACCTTGCACTGCCACAGGCAAAAGCCCAGCGGAACTCAGATGGGGGAGACGCCTCATTACAACTTTAGACAGGCTCCATCCAGACAGAGTAGCCGCAGACACGGGGAACCCCAACATCAAGACACATTTTACCTCAGGGGACCTCATTTGGGCCAGGAACTACAGTACGGGTTATCCATGGGTGCCAGGGGAAATCATAGAGCAAACAGGGCCCCTTTCCTACAGAGTAAGGGTGGAGGGGGGACTCCTGTGGAAAAGGCATCTGGATCAACTGAGGAAAAGGACTCCTGAAAGGGGGGCAGAGGACACACTGGGGGGTGAGGAGGAAGATCCAACACAAAAGCCAATACAAACACATTCACCAAGGAGGATGGTTGGGGGGGAGCAATGGCAACCCCTGTACAGGCAGGAGTCTGATAGAGAAACCAGGCAGTCATCAGGAATCAGCAAATCACACACACAGACACACAGCAACCTTCCTCAACAGGAGCTGCAGGAAGGAATGAATAGCCACGCCACCATACCTCCGGAAGAACATGTACCAAGAAGGTCAAGTAGGCCACACAAAGCGCCAAGCTACCTCGATGACTATGTACGTTCATAAGGGGGCAACAGATCAACAAGTGTATCCATTGTAACCGTGTTTTGTAAATATGTGTATATAGTTGGAGATGGTATGACAGAGGAAAATCCTCACTATGGGGGAAGGGGTGTAGTGTATGCTGCTAGCATACACAGGAAATGCCAGCGCAGCAGGGGGCTGGTCAGCTCCAGGCGATAACCGCTGAGGCGGGAAAAGCCGGACGGAGCAAGTTTGACAGCCCCCGGCATGGTCAGCTCTGGCGGGAAGCCAGGGTTTAAACCTATTGGCCACATGCACTGGCGGGAAGCCCAGGTTCAATTCTATTGGCCATCATTCACCTGGGCAGGTATAAGAAACACCAGGTAAACCCCTTTGTCTCAGATTCATTCCTGATCCGAATAAAAGAAATACTACCCAGCTCAAGTGTCAAGTGTCCGTCTCTCTGTGCGACCACGCGACTTTGCAGATGGTATTTGATTTTAAGGCTATGCCTGCCAGACAGGAGACAGGAGAACAAAAAGGAGGCCATGTTTTGCTGTATATCTCGTAACCCTATGGAAGCCAGACCTTCTGGCCTCCATTTGCATGGCTTAAGCACTTAATTGGATGGGGAAGAAGAGTATCTTTGGAAGGGCGTTAATATTTGCTATAAATCAATAGAAAGACATGTGTTGGGCTCCAGTTAGTGTGCCATGGACCATGTCAGTCAGCCTAAAGTAGAGCTGGCTCCCCTCCCAATCACATCCCCCGCCCCCATTGTGTCAGGAATTTGGTAATTTTTGGAAGGGTCTGGGTGAATTTTTGAATTTAGAGAAGATGGGTTATAATTCAAATGGAACACTTAGCTTTAAAAAGAAACAACCTCAAACAACTAGAAATGGAACATGGGATGATGGCCACAAGGAACTTGCTAAGTCATAGACCATAATATGCAAAATTAAAGCTACTGCATAGTGGCCTAGATATCAGTTATGTTGTGTGAATTCCATTTCTGGCTACAAGAGGGTTACACACTATTTAACTCTTTCATTGGAATAGGACCAAATGAGAAAGAGTATCCAAAGAAAGATATTCAGGAAAATAAACTCCCTCTTAACTAGAAAATGCCTGGATTTCTGTTTCAAATAACATGTTGGGATCACAGCTGAAGTTATTAAACATATTTTGTGAATATGGGTATGCTTTTCTGACTAGGTGAGGACTCTTGTGACACAGAATTAAAAATGGTGAAGAAAATTTCACCTATATAAAATAATTTCTCCACAACGCTGTACAATGAAAAGCATAGCAGCAGGGCTAGTAGAAAAAAGCAGTCTACCTTAGCACATTCTGGAACTCAAGAGGCATTTAAGATTCATTGTTGGTCATCTGGAACTGCCCCAAACCAATCCTGTTGATTATATTCCCTCAGAGTTTCCCCTGGAATAATTTCTCTTGACCTAAGGGTAATTTATCATCAAGAAATGTACCGTAAGTCTTTTTTTTTTTACTTTTGTAGACCTTGTACAAAAGATCTTTTGTAACCAGGTATTAATTTTAGGCAGAAATATTATCCCCAATACTGCAAGCCGTACCAAAATGCCACCTATTCAACCCAAATGAGTCATAAATATTGGGGGGAGGGAGCTGCCTTGATGAGCGATCTCTATGAGAAGAAAAAGAAGACTCTGATTCTTTTTATTCTTTTTTTATTTTTCATCAGTTTTGAGACTAAGAGTAATCAATGAAATTTGGTTGGGTTAGAGATTGTTTCCCACCTGCCAAGTTAAAAAGCTTATACATTGTTTTGACTTGATAGAAAACTAGATTACATGAGATTTGCTGTCCCCGTTACTGATTCCGTATCTTTCTGTTGGCTATGTTCCCAGATACAGATAATCTTCTGATATCCCTCCAAAATAATGGTGACAAAGCTTAACAGATTTTAGAAATCTTGAAAGGTGTCAGGATAAAGGGGTGATGAACTGTGGGTGTCTATAATATAAGGGATTGCTCTTGAAAAGGACCAGAGATTTCATGCTGTACAATATTTGATTACAAACAGTTCTGACTGGCTAATTTGTTTGTTAGTCAATCTGTTTCTCCCAACAGTGGCCTTCTGGATTTTCCTGAACTCCACTCCCAGTGTACCTCACCATGCCCACTGAGTTGTCTAGATTAATAAAAAATGAGGAATTTAATGTGTTTAAGTGCCTATGCATGTACAAGCAAGGGACTCTCTAGGACAGGGGTGTCAAACTCAATTTCATTGAGGGCCGCATCAGCATTGTGGTTGCCCTCAGGGGGCCAGGTGGGTGTGGCCTGGGTGGGTGTGGCCTACTGGGTGGGCATGGCTAAAGTACGTATGGCCTACTGGGTGGGCGTGGCCAGCTCTACATCGTTTGCATCAAGGGTGCCTATGGGGGAGGAGTGGGACAGATCTGAGGGTCTCTGGCAGAAGGAGGGTCTCTGGGCCAGGGCCAAGGCAGTGGGGGCCGTTCCCTCACTGTTTCATTCGTGGGCCGCATGAAACCACTTCGCGGGCCGGATCCGGCCCCCGGGCCTTGTGTTTGACATGTCTGCTCTAGGATGAAGTTTCTGCTTTGGAAACCTGCCCAAGTAAAGCATCTATGATTTTAAGAAGAGACTTGACAACTGTTTGTCTGATATGGTAATGGGTTTCCTGCCTGAGCAGGGGGTTGGACTAGAAAACCTCCAAGGTCCTTTCCAACTCTGTTATTCTGTTCTCTTATATTAGCACATACTCTTTTCAAATAAAAACTCAAAGCTTATTATGTTTCCCAAGCATTTCTGATTACTGTATTTACAGTAGACTAGAATAGAATGGGGACGCGGTGGCTCAGTGGGTTAGGACACTGAGCTTGTCGATCAGAAGGTTGGCAGTTTGGCGGGTCAAATCCCGAGTGCCACGTAGCAGAGTGAGCGCCTGTTACTCGTCCCAGCTTCTGCCAACCTAGCAGTTTGAAAGCACGTAAAAACACAAGTAGAAAAATAGGGACCACTACGGTGGGAAGGTAACAGCGTTCTGTGTGCCTTTGGCGTCTAGTCATGCCGGCCACATGACCATGGAGACGTCCTCTGACAAGCGCTGGCTCTTCGGCTTTGAAACGGAGATGAGCACCGGCCCCTAGAGTTGGAAATGACTAGCATGCATGTGCGGGGGAACCTTTACCTTTAACCTTTTAGAATAGAATAGAATATCTTTACTGTCATTGTGTATCTCACAGTGAAATTAAGTGCTGTCCACAGTGCACACTACACACAAGTAAAAACCACAAGTAAAAACATACATTATATATACACATCCTTTCACATTCTATTCACCATTGCACTGAGTTCTCTGAATTGTGCCACACTGTTTAATTTATACTCTATTTAATCAAATTCTATAGATTTGGGATTTGGGGAAGACCATCTCAGTTTAATGACACCATATCCTGGAGAAGGTAAGGGATGCGGTGGCTCAGTGGGTTAGGACGCTGAGCTTGTCGATCAGAAGGTCGGCAGTTTGGTGGGTCGAATCCCGAGTGCTGCGTAGCAGAGTGAGCACCTGTTGCTCGTCCTAGCTTCTGCCAACCTAGCAGTTTGAAAGCACATAAAAATGCAAGTAGAAAAATAGGGACCACTACGGTTTGTTGATTAAAATTATGTCTATATTTGATGATATTTTTTATAATATTGTATAATATTTTTAAATTGTGTTTATGTTTTTATGATAACTATCAGGAATCTTTGGATTCTGGCAAATAGAAATGTGAAAAATAAATAATTTTTCTGAAATTTGTTTTTAAAAAATACATCATTCTGGGTGTGTTTATTAGGAAGAGTTATATAAAATAAATTAGTAATCATAATGACAAATTAGATTTCCTAAGATTTAATGGTTTATAAAATCCTGGTTTATAAATTCTTTAAATATATACAGTACATGTGTGCCTGCCATATACACATGTAAATTCTTGTTAATTTCCAAGACTAATTTTCTTTCAGACTTACTGACTCTCAAAAATCTATTGCTTTACTCTGCCTCACTTTAAGGCTAGGAGCTAGAGTAAGAATCAAATGTATACTGCATGTTGAATCTCTCTTCAGATTTGCGGTATTCCCCACAGTATGTGTCTATATGACATCTCACCTGTAAATCAAAGCTATGCCCCCAACTCCAGAGAGGGTTACAAGCGGCAAGGAAAGAGTGGGTGGCAGAGAGAGATGAAATCTCAGCAGTGTATAGGACCTGGTGGATTTCCTCTGTGTTACCTATGGCTGGGTCTCATAGAAAGCAACCAACAAAATGTGGGTGAGAAACCACAGAGCCCCTCCTTATTCTTCTACAGAAGAAAAAAAAATCATTGAAATTCAACATTATTACGAGATATCTTCATTTCCAGGGGCATATTGAACTATTGGATTGGGCTATGAAGTATGCCAGTTAACCAAGCCATAAGTGGTTGGATATCTCCAGTAGGGTTAACTTATCAGGCTGGAAAAAAATCAGAATTATACCGGAGACAGCAAAGTATTAAGGGTTTTCTGCATCACTTTACCATTTTCCACAGATTGTCTGGAGTTATATATTGGCCCTATCTTTTGAAATTCTCTTGTCCTTCAGACATAAAATATCCAGAGATCCTGAATGCTCTGGAATGCAATTACTTAAGAAATCATTTTATAAACACTTCAGAGTTCATAAACATTCCAGTTCAGATTTGGGGCCCAGACTATCAGTTTGTGAATGAAGATACTTTTATTCAAAGGCAAATTAAGAAGTGAACCCCAGATTTGAACTTTAAGGCAATTCCAGGCCTCCTATTTAGTCCACTACAAGTAGTCCTTGACTTACAGCCTTTCATTTAGTGACTATTAGAAGTTACAATGGCACTGAAAAAAGAGACTTATGATTGCTTTTCATGCTTGTGATCATTGCAGCATCCCCATGGTCAAGGGATCAAAATTCAAGTGCTTGAGAACTGGCATGTATTTATGATAGTTGCACAGTCCCAGATCATGTGATCACTTTTTGTAACCTTCCCAGCTGGCTTCTGACAAGCAAAGTCAATGGGGGAAGCCAGATTTGCTTAACAACCATATATTTACTGAACAACTGAAGTGATTTCCAGCAGGACTGCCTGATTCTGTAATAGCTTTGTTCCCTGTGCCATCCATCTGGTAAACTCGCAAGATTCGTTTTTCTCGCCATGCACATGTATACATAACCCAAACTAGACTGTTTCTCTGTGCCATATAATATATGTGGGTATATGCATAATTCTGTATTTATGTTTATCTTTGTCATATTTATGTAGTGTATATTGGAGGGGATGACCCTTTGAGAGCTGTATGCAATGAAATTTCATTACCATTTTTTAAAATGCTATTTTTCCTATCTGGTGATGTCTAGCCATGCTTGGTGGCCAATGAGAGTCATTTGCTTTAATACTGAAAGTCATTACTATCAAATCTGTAGTCTCCTGCTGCTTATCTTCTGTCTATGTGAAAGGATTGGATTCTCAGGGGTAAGAGAACTTACCTAGATATTCATAGGGAGCAGTGAACTTTGTAGAACTACAGTATAAAGGATTTCAGACCACATGTTCTTCTACTTGAAGAATGCAACATCAAAAGATGTTTTGGTGTTCATCTTTTCTTGTTCAAGGAATTTGGAAGGAAAGGAAAGAAGACAGAAAGATATGTTGAGCAACTCAAAGAAGGTTGCAAACAGGAAACAGCAATATTTAGATAACCTTATAAAATTACATGAATGAAGCATAACAATTGAGAAATATCTCACATGGACTCACCATAAGTTGTAATAATGTTTTATGATCTCCCATGTTCTTTTTACCCCTTCGCCTATCTTTCATTACTTCAGAAAATCCAGAAAAGAATTATATAATTATTGTTATCTGCAGTTAATTCAGATTAGATCTGAATTAACTTCAGATAAAAAACATGCCCTGTAAGCACAGTGGGAAGGGTAATCACTGGCAAAATGACATTTTGGGGCTGTTGCATTTTCATTCTATGTCATAAAGCATGGATGTTAAACTCGATCACGTCATGTGATGTATTGTGATGTATTGTGATGTTTTTTTGCCTTTGTGGAGCTGGGATGGGTGTGGCCTGCATGTAACACATCTGGTCCATGGGCCACCAGTTTGATACCCCATCATAAAGGAATTTACATGCATAGCCTTTTTGGTTGTTGTTGTTGTTGTTGTTGTTGTTCTTCTTCTTCTTCTTCTTCTTCTTCTTCTTCTTCTTCTTCTTCTTCTTCTTCTTCTTCTTCTTCTTCTTCTTCTTCTTCTTCTTCTTCTTCCTCCTCCTCCTCCTCTTCCTTTTTTTTTTGCTTTTTCTGTCTGCCAAATCTTCTGTAATGAAGCTAGTTGGTGAAATCAATTCACATTTCTGCTTCTTTCTGTAAATTCTCAAGCAGTCCGAGGTTTTGATGATGTTCTTCTTCCCTAGGATGAATCAGTGGCCTTTACCATGGTAATTACCAGCAGTTACTTAACAGGGCAATTTCATTATTGTCATTCTTTCTTTTTATGCCTAATTACACAATTAGGAGAAAATGAGGCAAAAAAGGCAGCTTTATGCATTAAAACTGAGAAAAGAATTTTGTAAATTACTAATTTTCATACTAACAAGGAGAAAAATCAAGTCAGCAAGTTTTCTGTTTTCCATTGAAGTAGTCTATGTACACCTGTAAACATTCCTGGAAGTGAGAATCTGACTTGAGCAACGCTTAGTGAAGCTGATGTCACTATAACAGAAAGAAGTTTTATTTATATGAAATGTATTATAGGGATAGGCAAAGCCCAGCCCCTAGCCAGCCACATCCTGCCCAGCGAACGTCAAAGATACTTGTGTCCTTTATGTGTACATCTAGAAACAAAGGCTGGAGGAAGTGAACTCCTTCCAATCTTTATGACAAAGAGCAGCCAAAATAATAGACAAAGAACACACAAGAGGGAATCCTTAACTCTCTATCCATGCCCTATTGCCCCCCACTCTTGTGCTCAATAGGTCATGAATTTCTGAAGGATCAGTGACACTGAGTTCAACTCCTAACGTAGAATCCATACCTTGAAATTGATAGGATTATGGAACTTAGAAGATCAAATTATAGTAAGTTCTGAGAGAAGCAAAATGAGAAATTGACTGGAGATGGCATTACTTTTGAGGGAGATGTTTTTAGTTGCTTGTTAAAAAGGGACAATGGCAGCCCTGCAGAGATGAGACTTTATATTTTTTTAAAAAAAAAGCTTTATTATTTAAATAAACACAAAATACTTGAGAACTTGCAAAAACCTGCAAAGGACCAAGATTTCTTATTTAACCTTTAATCTTATCCCTTTTCATTTAAAGCAGGGCTTTTCAACCAGTGGTATGGGTACCACCTGTGGTACATTGGTACCTAGCAGGTGGTATGCGACCATCCTAGAAAAGTGGTAGCGGGGGAGGGGAATGACCTGAACTGGTGGCAGCACCACACAAGTCAGAGTGAGAGATGGCTGGAGCTACAGGGCTGTCAGGGCTCAGCGGAAGTGCCAGGATCAGTGCTTCTTCGGGGCTATCAGGGTTCGGTGGAAGCACCAGGCTCCAGCGGGAGCTCGGCACTGATCCTGATGCTTCTGAGCCCAGAAGAAGCGCCGATCAGCTGGAATGTTGCAGCTTCTCCAGGGTCTTGGCAACTGATTCATATTTATGATGGTCACCGTGTCCCAGGGTCATGTGAAGTGACCAAACCCTGCTGTAACCACCCAGCAGTTGGGGGGGGGGGCGAATAAAAACCAAACACCCCACAACACAACTCACAACACACCCTCACAACAATGAAAATCTCGGACAGGAGGAAGAGTGCCGCTGGGCAGGCAGGCATCTTGCTCAGCTGTGGCTTGAGGGGCACTTTTTCCAGTGCCATTGTAACTTTGAACAGTCACTAAGTGAATTGTTGTAAGTCGAGGACTACCTGTACTTCATCACTTTTTCCCTTTTTTTTTTTTTGGTTATCAAGTTTTTGACTGGTGGTACTTGGATATTGCCATATCCTAAAACTGGTACAATGAGTGATAAAGTTGAAAACCCATGATTTAAAGAATTTGTCTTTTTATATCTTATTTTAAATTAATTCCTTTTAATCAATTTTGTTTTTTAACTCTGAAACTTTTGCTGGACTTACAACATCTGTGACCACCTTTCCTAGAGAGAAGGCATTAACCACTGATCATCATTATTGTTGGATAAGGGATAGAGTAATGTAGATTTTTATGATATCATTACACAAATTATGTAATTTGGCATCATTTGCACCATTATAGGTCATTTCTGTGGTTGTATCATGCAAATGACATAAATTGCAGTGAGAATTTGATCAGTGGTGAAGAATGTGCTGAAACAAAGTTTCATTCTAAGGTGAATGGAGTGGAACGGGATTGAAAAATGTGTGTGATAAAAGAAAACGAGAATGAATGAGTGCTGAATGAATATCGGTTGAACCAGGGCTTTTTTTCTCATAGAACGCTCAGAACGGAGTTCTGGCACCTTTTTTGGATGGAACCTTGTAGGGTAGGCAAGGCGGGTTGTATGACTTGTGTGAGTTCCGGCACTTTTTTCTTTTACAAAAAAAAGCCCTGGGTTGAACACAAAAGTGACAATGAGTATGAAAGAAATACATTTGAGTTATTTCATCATATAGAGTATAGGAACGAGGGTCAAATTACTGCCAGCCTTTTTTCTTTCTTTCTTTCTTTCTTTCTTTCTTTCTTTCTTTCTTTCTTTCTTTCTTTCTTTCTTTCTTTCTTTCTTTCTTTCTTTCTTTCCTTTCTTTCTTTCTTTCTTTCTTTCCTTTCTTTCTTTCTTTCTTTCTTTCTTTCCTTTCTTTCTTTCTTTCTTTCTTTCTTTCTTTCTTTCTTTCTTTCTTTCTTTCTTTCCTTCCTTCCTTCCTTCCTTCCTTCCTTCCTTCCTTCCTTCTTTCTTTCTTTCTTTCTTTTTCTTTCTTTCTTTCTTTCTTCTCTCTCTTTCTCTCTCTCAGAATAAGCTACTAATTCTGAAAGGGAATAGTGTGATTGATATGTATCTACGTTAGGTAAGGAGGGAAAAAAACCAAGAAATGTCAAGTTCTCTCCTTGAATACGCTATTTTGCTTGCAGGAGGAAGGTGGTTTCTTTGTTCGCTTTTGTTTTCTCTGCTTCTTCCCTCAGTTCTTGTTGTCTGTAGGTTAGTTAACATCTGCAAAAGACTCATGCAAAAGGAAAGAACAGAGAAGAAAGAGAGAGAGAGAGCAAGGTAAGGGCACAGTTTTACTTTTTAGCAATAAATACTAATTCATTTACTTGATTTTTTCCCCCAACCTCCTACTTGTTTATAAAAGATCAATTTTTTTTCTTTTAAAAGTAGGTAAAACTTTGTAATAGAAGTTGCCGAACTATGTTAGTATTAATTTATTACGATTTCTCTCTTTTTACTAGAATTCAGGGGTTTATTTTTCACCTTTCTCAGTTCAGACTATTATACTAATTCTTATTTCTATAATTAATCTTCCTGTAGTGCTCGCAAACAGAAGAAGAGACAAATTGGAATTCTCTTATTTAAGTGTCAGAAGCATTTTTTCTTCTTCGTAATTATCTTTATAAAAGCATCCCAGAGTCAAGCATAAAATGTCCCTTTCCTAACATTTACTTTCCAAGAGGCAGAAAACAGAAACAGAAGGTTTGGAAACAAAAAAAGACATGATGATAGATACTTATGGAGTTGTCCAGGTCAATAGGAATATCTGTATTACCTCTCAGAGTTAGCCCTCCACTAATTCATTGCCTGGTATACCTTTTTTGTATTATTACTGATCTCTTTCTCTTTGTTTCTATTTTTTATCTTCTCTTTTCTTTTCCTTTTCATCTCTTAAGCCTTCTCTGCTTTTTTTACCATTCTCGTCAGGGCACAGTAGCTTTTCCAAAATGACTTTCAGAATAGAGATTACCATGTGGAGTTGGTAATGGCAAGTCACAGGACCATTTTGGTTCCTTCTATCTTCCGTTCAAGATGGTTGAACTTGCCATCCCCATGCCCTATCTTCAAGCAGTCATCTGGAAAGCTAAATAATTTGGACACTTTTTAAAAAAAGCAAGAATAAGCCTTCCAATGGAGGCTGCGAACACAGTTTAGGGTGAAATGTGCCTCTCTTACCCCCTTCCCTCAAACTCCATGGTATCTAACATAGATAGATATAATACAACAGTATAACAAGATGTAATAATAATATAGATATAGGTCATTAGTCTGTATTGTCCTCTGAAAAATCAGTCTAAAATTTATTCAAGCATACATTGATTTATTGATCAACCAGAGCCATCATTCCTCCCACCTCATGCACCCTCCCTTCATTCAGAAGAGAAGATGTCTCCAATGGTATATTTTATTTTTATTTTTATTTTAATTCTATTTATATCCCGCCCTTCTCCGAAGACTCAGGGCGGCTTACAAGCTTAGCAGTAGCCTTCATTCTATGTATATGCCTGCTTATTAGGGCTTTCACACACACCCCAAGCGGCATTATTACAAAGTCAGCTTAATTGCCCCCAACAATCTGGGTCCTCATGCTGGATTATCCTTTTATGCAGAATCTATCTTTGGAGAACCAGAGAGATTCTCTTATTAGAGAATCACTTGAATAACTAGGAGGTTTTTCCATGTAGAGACTGCTGAAAGGAGAAGGAACTGGGCAAGGGCAACTCTAGCTATTTAGCTCCTAATTTGGAGGGATTTCAGCAGAGGTAGGTATTGATGACTTGTTTATATAAATTAAGATAGTCCACAGCCCTTAAAAACACCTTGACTTGGTTCCTGGGGCAGGAGCACTCCATGCCTCTCATCACTGGTTGCTGCCCTACAATTTTGTTTCACATGTTAATTAGGGAAACAGTGGAAAGCTAGATCCTTCCTTCCTTCCTTCCTTCCTTCCTTCCTTCCTTCCTTCCTTCCTTCCTTCCTTCCTTCCTTCCTTCCTTCCTTCCTTCCTTCCTTCCTTCCTTCCTATAGAACCCTGCAGAAGAAAAACTGCTAAAATGGTCTGAATTATTCAATCTAAGTCCTGCTGAGGAGACTCAGCCCCCTCCCCCCCATTACTCTGAGACATTTGCAAATG
Source organism: Vipera berus (assembly GCF_964194415.1). Lineage (NCBI taxonomy): Eukaryota > Metazoa > Chordata > Lepidosauria > Squamata > Viperidae > Vipera > Vipera berus. Next base: position 104,919,323 of record NC_138203.1, read on the forward strand.
TTTCATAGGGTTGAGTTCTGGGCTAACTTTCTCTGTTAGGCAGGTAGATAGATTTTTTCCATCAGATCTCTTCCTGCTAAGATTAAGTGTGTGTGTAAGAAAGATCCTACACTCAGCCCATTCAGGACAATGAACAAATTGGGAGATTACTGGGATACATGTAGAGAAAAACGTAACTTCTGGTTATCAAAATTATTCGGTGGCAGTAGAAGAGACCTATAAACTCTGTACAGTAATCCTTGACTTATCACAGTTGGTTTAGTGACCGTTCAAAAAATGACTTATGACCGTTTTTCATAAGTGTGACTGTTGCAGCATCCCCATGGTCACATGATCAAAACTGAGATGCCTGGCAACTGACTCATGTTTATGACGGTTGCAGTGTGTCTTGGGGCAGTGGTGGGATTCAAATATGTGAACAACTGGTTCTCTGTGTGGATGCCGCTTCTGGAAGTCCGTCTGGGCCTGGGCAACAAAAAATTAGCTACCGGTTCTGATGAAGTGGTGCAAACCGGCTGAATCCCAGCACTGTCTTGGGGTCATGTGATCACCTTTGGTGACCTTCTGACAAGCAGTCAATGGGGAAGCTAGATTCATTTTAAAATGGTGTTACTAACTTAACTGCAGCGATTCACTTAATAAATGTGGCAAGAAAGGTCGTAAAATGGGGGGAAAATTCACTTAACTACTGTCTCACTTAGTAACAGAAATTTTGGGCTCAATTGTATCATAAGTGAAGGACTACCTTTGTTCTCTGCACCATTGCTGTGTCCTTTCAATACTCTTTGACCTTTTTTATGTGTGTCTGTGTGTATTATTGAAAGCTTTTATAAACAAACAAATATAGAAGGAAAGTAGAAAATCATAAAATCCCCATTGTGGATCCTGGAGTGTTTTTCCATCTTAATGCATATGGTAATTTTGCTGCAATTACCATGTATCAAACTAATTATCCATGAGTCCTTTCTAATTATGTGTCCATAACTAATTAAAAAAATCTGGATTCACCGCATTAATTTTTGAAATTTGTTGCATTATTGTATGTATAATATTGTTCAACCTTCTAAACTCTGGTAGAGTTTAGCGGGATTCTGAGACATGTTTACAAAATGCAAGAATAAAATTAATTGCATCCTTTCCAGGTCTGGCAATCAGTCTGTGGAGGTGATAGATATATTGAACCACATTCTTTGAATAATCTCCAATACTCATAAATCCCAAAAGGTGGACAACTAAATTTGAACTAATAATTACTTGATTTCTGCCAATAGTGGATTAGTAGGAAAGGGATGGCCAGTTTATTCCACTGCTAATTAATGGCAGTGATCCCAACCATTTTAAAACAGGTGATAAAGACCCGTTCTGCATATATTTTTTGGGGGGGAAACGATTTAGAATAGATCAGGGCTTTTTTTGTCATAGAACACTCAGAACAGAGTTCCGGCACCTTTTTTGGATGGAACCTTGTAGGATAGGCAAGGCGGGTTGTATGACATGTGTGAGTTCCGGCACCTTTTTCTTTTACAAAAAAAGCACTGGAATAGATGAATAATGATGACTAGTGTCTAATACCTTCTCTTTAGGCAAGGTGGTCAAGTGGGTGATATATTATCAGATTTAGAAATTCTTGGATGAAATGAAAGTGGAAAATTAAATTTCAAGTAGAGTTTAGGCATGATTTTGTTACTGATGCTGCCTTGCAAGCCTAGAAGATGACCTTGCCAAGAGAGCGATGGCAGTACAGTAAAGCTATTTTGATTCTCCTGGAAATTCAACTTGTTCAGCACTGTTGATCATGGCATGCTTCTGAAGAATTTGTAAGAAGAAAGTTTCACTCAAAGATCCTATGCCAATTTCAAAGTAGATCGAGGTTTCTTATTTCCATGATGTCAGTAGTGTTGAAGAACTGAGATTTATTTCCAATTCATCTTTAGTGTAGTTGAAATTGGGGCAGAGTTATATTTTGTGTTCTTTATAATCCTGTGGCTTCCTATTGGAGGAAGCTCTTGCCTTACTGTTCTTTCTGGCTTCTGAGCTTTGGCTTCTGAAGGAGAACTGTTAACTGTGATTGCTTTGCAGCAGGCTAAGTGAAAGAAAGTTGTGTGTGTATGTGTGTAGGGTGAAACTGACAAGAATTTTGTCTGTCACATCTATTTCAGCTACAGACCAACCAGAATGCAAAGCATCACTTGAACTGTTTTTCTTTATTTTCCTTTCCTTATTACTATATATGGAGTAAGACTGATGGATTTTTTATGTTTTTGTTTTGAGACAATGATTTGTTGTTCCTTGTTCTCAGCCATTCAAATAAGCAGAATTCAAACAATAATGGATCATTAACTTCAACTTGCTTCTGAGAGTGTGAGGAGTGAAAATAGCAGTGTGGAAGTACTATGAGTCATGTGTGAATAATCCCTCTTTGCCATGACCTCATGCTTACACGAATGACTTTGTTCAATAAGAAAATATTATAACATTCTACACAGGGTTCTATATAAGCCCCAGGCTATTCGATGCAAATATTAGATCACTCCTTGAGGTCATCTTTTTTTTTCAACAGGGGAAAGAGCAGAAATGCTTAGTGGGTGTCTTGCTACAGTTAAAGGTTCATTAAGCTTAGATCAAACAAGACAGAGGGTGAGTGGAGAGCCTGAGTAAACAGTTGAACCAATCTTGCCGGGATTGAGAGTTTGTTAAGGGATTACATTTGCAGCTTCAGGAGGTTTTTAAATCCATCTCAATTTTAGAGACATAGCTATCCTTTGTGACATAATTACTGCTTCACCAGTTTGACCTGATTTGCCATCTAGAGTCCAACCTACACAGAAACCATATGCCCACTCGCACTTAACTGCAGTCCTGGCCATACCTTTTATTCTTGCAAGTTCCTCATGATGTTGTTGTCATCTGATCTCTGGTTGCTGTGAGAAACGGCAAAATCACCCTTAGTTCTTTCATCATTTCCCCCTCCTCTCAGCTTTTTCAAAAATGACTTTTAATGTATATAAAATCCATTACCCCCTTGGAAGGAAGCCAGGAGCCTGACAGTGACTGGGAATAGAGGCTACAAGGGCAGGTCAAAAGTTAGCAATGGAGAAGTATAAATCCTTCCAGCCTTGGTGGAGCAGTGGGCTAATGCCTCCTTAAGTAACACCAGCTGCCTGCAATTAGTGCAGGTTCGCATCCCACCAGGCTCAAGGTTGACTCAGCCTTCCATCCTTCCGAGGTAGGTAAAATGAGGACCCAGATTGTTGGGGGCAATTAAGCTGACTTTGTAATAATGCCGCTTGGGGGAGGTGTGAAAGCCCTAATAAGCAGGCTTATACATAGAATGAAGGCTACTGCTAAGTTTGTAAGCCGCCCTGAGTCTTCGGAGAAGGGCGGGATATAAATGGAATTAAAATAAATAAATAAATAAATAAATTCTCCACCATCCTGTCAGAGCTGAAGAAGCTTCTTGGATGAGCAGCGAAACATCTTCAAAGGAAACAAGAAAGTCCAGTTGCTTCATGAAAAATCATTTTTGGATTAGCAATAGCTTTCTGCTGACTCAAAGATGGGGCAGAGACCCTTTCAGCTCAGCAGCTGGGAAAAGCCAATGATGGTGCTTGAATAAATAAGACGTTTCCAGTAATCCACATGAAAGGATAGTATAGCACTTTTGAATAAGTTAATGCAGTAAAATGTATTTTATAACTTGAATTATTAAAGAGGAAATATGCAAGAACTCCCCCATAACAATTCCAAACATACCTTGGACGATTAGAAGAATTTTAAAAGATACATGTCAACCATGAAAATATCACAGAAATACTGAATGTACCAAAACACGGCATCTCTATTAAAGAATATTTTGACTTTTGTCTATGCCAGGGGTGGGCAATTAATTTTCCCAAGGGGGAACATGAGAAACTGGGATTGATGTAGAGGGATGAACCAATAGGGCTGGGAAGGTGCATACACACACACACACACACACACACACACACACACACACACACACAAAACCTAAGTCTCCTCCAAAATAAAAACAATGCAGTTGTATTGCATGCATGGCATATACTAATTTCTGATTGATCTTATGTGGGCCGGACAGGGACAGCCAAAGTGGCTGTAAAATGCTCAGGTCTGATCTATATTGAAGCTCATCCTCTTGTTCTACTGTAATTCTGCAATGCTATCATTGTAACGGGAATTGTTAGGAGCAGATGAAGGTATGATCTGAAGGTAACACAATAATGTAATTCAACTGAGATCATTACCAATGACATGGGCTTTTTCTGGTTGAAAATCTACAGTAATTGCAGTTATCTATAAACGAGAAGTAGCTAGTAGCTCTGACCAATATTTTACTTTCTTGCTTATCAAGGGATGTTTCTCTTTCAAAACTAAGAAATGGAACAACAGTTTAATTTTGTTGCTGAATGGGCACATTAGTTGAAGCCACGACTGTAGAACTGTTCTATGCAACTGAATGGGAGATCTTTCCCATGTCTGTAATCACTCCACATTCCACAGAAAAATAGCAGATCCCAAAGCCGCTCCCTAGCACAAAACAGATTCTGGTACCTTCAAAGTAGGAAATGAAAGGATGTGATTCTCAGATCTTTTCTGGTGGTCTAAAGCAGTGTTTTTCAACCTTGGCAACTTTAAGAGGTGTAGATTTCAATTCCCAGGATGCCCCAGCCCCTGCTGGCTGTGAAATTCCGGGAGTTGAAGTCCGTACTTCTTAAAGCTGAAAAAGTTGAGAAATACTGCTCCATAAAACTTAAGTGCTTGTTTCAATGCTGCCTTCCAACCTGTGAGTTAGAATCCCAGTTCTGCTTTTAAAGAAAGAACATGGGGAACAGATACTCGTAAAGGCAAGAGGATACCAGGATTTAGCCTTAGAAAGATTAGTGACAGCCCTTATGTAAGCAAGACTAGTAAGAATGGAGAGAGAGAGAGAGAGAGAGAGAGAGAGAGAGAGAGAGAGAGAGAGAGAGAGAGAGAGAGAGAGAGAGAGGGAGGAAGAGAGAGAGAGAGAGGGAGGACCTGGTAGAGAACGTGTTGCCCTCTCCTAGTGATTAGTTTATAATTTGTTTTTCCACCTTTATTTATCTTAAATAAACAGAACCAAACAAATATAGAAAAAGGAAAATATTTTTAAAAAGCAAAACAACAATATTGTTTGTGTGGGATATTATGATAGCTTCTTGTATATGTATATAAAGTTTTACACAGTGGTTTCAATAGAGGATAACCATATTTTATTACAATCATCCATGAGTAATCTCTGTCTGCATGTCCAAGTCATATTCCTAGACTTATGAATGAGAGTGCAGTTCGTAACTGTTATGACTCTTCTGCTCAAGTCACACAAACCCTCCAGCTGCTCTTCAGTGCCAGCGGCATCTAAGCTAAATGGTCCACAAGAGCACTGAGTGTGGGCCTTCCGCCCATGAGGACCTACGGAAGCAATTTCTAAGTGTTGTGTTTGCATGTCATTCTGCTCTGTCCCTCTGCGCAGAGGCAATTCTTTGTCTTTCACTTTCAGCTGCTCAGCTTGATCTGATTGTGACCTGTGGCCTATTGAATTCACTCTTTACACACTCTGATTTTGCCCAGTTGTTCAGAGTATTTTGCCCCCAAAAAAACTTTCGCTGAAAAAAGAATTTCAACTATTTCAAGAAACTTTGAGATAAATTCACAATAAGTGGAAATACATACCTCCCAACCTCCACATTTACAACAGAAAAATTCTTAATCTTCTTTTGCCCACATCTGTTAACTGCTTAAAATAAATCCTGCATATTAAACCCAAAATTAAAACGTGAACACATCGCAAAAATTTCAATAGCAAAATCTAACCATATTTAAGATATTCTAAATGTTGTTGTTGAACCAAAATGGCCCAGAATTTGTCAATAAAAATGATTGTACATGCATAAACAATCACCAGAAGGAATGAAGCAGTTGTAAAGTGAATTTTGCCCCATTTTACAACCTTTCTTGCAACAGTTGTTAAGTAGATCACCGCAGTTATAAAGTTAGTAACATGGTTGTTAAGCGAATCTGGCTTTCCCATTGACTTTACTTGTCAGAAGGTCAAAAAAAGTGATCACGTGACCCTGGGACAATGCAGCCATCTTAAATATGCGTCAGTTGCCAAGTGTCTAGATTTTGATTACATGATCATGGGGATGCTATAACAGTCATAAGTGTGAAAAACAATCGTAAGTCACTTTTTTCAATGCCATTGTAACCTCAAATGGTCACTAAATGGAATGTTGTAAATTGAGGACTACCTGCATAGAATTTAGCTCATCCCATCATAAGACAAGTCAGTGAGCTTCCATGGTTGAAGGTAGTATAAAAACTCAATCTCCTTACTCCTTGAGAAAACTACATGTGGATTCAAGCTTATTTTCTGTTTTGTGATTATTATTTTTTTGAGAAAAAATATCAACCAAAAAGAAACTTTGAAATTTGTTATGTATGCAGGCACCTGCATAGCAACAGCCACCAGGGGGCGTTGGCCTGGACAGTTTCGGCGGGAAACCTAGGGCCAACCCCATTGGCTGTTAGCTTACCTGGCCAGGTATATAAGGAGGCCAGGTAGCCCTCATTCCCCAGTTCACTACCCCCTTCAATAAAGAGCTGAACTCACACACCAGCTGGCGTCTCTTCCTTGTGTCGGACTCACTACACAATAAAATTAGTCCACTGTAAGAGGAAATTCATTTCTCCCAATATACATCTATCTCAACAGAAGAGCTCTTGTTCTTTTTTCTGACATATATACGAAGGACTTTTTACCTAATCTGTAATTTGCAAGTTGCCCCAATGTATCATGGGAAGAAGAACAAAGCAACCAGCACTTTTATGACAGTGGGATCATGGACACTGATTTTACTATAGCAAACCTGCTGATTCCTGGATATTTTTCTTTTTTCTTTTTAATGACTTCTTACATGGTTCTGGGCTCTGTTCTTGGAGTGATTTTAACAGGACAATCACTCTTGGAAACTGCAAATAATTTCCCATTTTTTTCCTACCACAACGCCATGAACTTTTCTTTGTTATAATCACGAGCTGCTTGATTCCTGTATGTAAACTGGCTAGAAAAGAAGTCAACTTAAGATGCCTCGTTCTGGATTTCAACCTCCTCTTCTTTTCCCAGCAAGACGATGACCTAAGGTTATGTCTGGATCACATTAACCACAGGCCCCACTAGATGCATACCCCTGCTTCTATATACCTCCTGGGCTGGTAAAAGTAAAAAGAAAAAAAACAACAACCAGTTTTATCATTTTTTCCTGTCACTTGACTAGAGGTTTTTTTCCTGTCACTTGACTTGTGAATTTCACTTTATTTTAAAAAAAAGAAAGATCCATAGTTTAATTTCTTGATTAATGTAAAAGGAAGGAAGGAAGGAAGGAAGGAAGGAAGGAAGGAAGGAAGGAAGGAAGGAAGGAAGGAAGGAAGGAAGGAAGGAAGGAAGGAAGGATCTAGCTTTCCACTGTTTCCCTAATTAACATGTGAAACAAAATTGTAGGGCAGCAACCAGTGATGAGAGGCATGGAGTGCTCCTGCCCCAGGAACCAAGTCAAGGGATTGCCTATGATGAAAGGAAGGGCAGCAGGCAAAGTGGAGTCACAGGTTGCATTCCCAGTGGGCTGTGGATGAGTAGAAGATGATGTTATGCATTTCTGACTTCAAGAAATAGTCAGTGGCCTGCGTTCACACTGAGGCAAACTGGTCAAATGAGTCAGACCAAATGCAAGCTATTCCAAAGCTTCAGACTGTCAAACTAGAGGTCAAACTATGATTTCACTAAGGAGATAAACCAAGCCAGCAAGAAGTTGTCTATCCCAGGCTTTATGCTGCATTTGTTCTGATCCACACTTGACAGAGATGCTCAATTGATGAAATTAAACCAGACAATCAGGAAAACAGAACTACCCTGAGTGGCTGGTGCATACTTGCCTACTGACAGCCATCCAATCTTAAGCAAATTCTCACAAGAAACAAAAAAAATGCTAACATGAGAGCCAAACCTTATAACAAATGCAAATGTTTACTTTGTCCCCACATCTTCATCAATGGAGCCATCACAGGTCCCAACAAATGTACATGTAAAATTACAGCTACCTTCACATGCTGTTTCTCTAATGTGATGTATTCCAAAATCAACAAATGGAACACATTTTCCACAAGGATTGATGGACACAAGTTTGGCATGAGGACTCAAAAAAACAACAAAGTGATATCAGGACATTTTAACCTCCCAGAACACTCTGTGGTAGACCTCAAAATAACAGCTTTAGGGAAACAGACCTTTCACAGCACCACTGAGCAGGAAATGGTTGAATTCACATATATCAAAAGATTTCAAGCAATTTCACTTTAAAGATCACAAAAGTTTATATGTTTGAATAAAACTTATAGACTGTCAGAAAAGATGCTACGGTATTAGGTGTGTGTGGTGTAGTTGGTTCACATAGTTTGGTGGGATGGAGGGTTTGTTGTCACTGTGTGTTGGGGGGAGAGAGCACAGGGGGAGGCTCAGCTAATCTCAATGTACACATGTTGTACTTTGACAATAAAGGTTTATTATTATTATTATTCCTTCTGATTTTTCCCCCCCTCCACAATAGTCTTGAATACCAATCTTAGCTTATGAGGTTTAGCAGATCGTTTAATCTTCCACCTCAGAGGAGGTAAGTTCTTCCACAGTTGACCCACTGGAGGTGTTGGAGAGGTCTAATCAGACAGCCCTGCTAAAAGAAACTTCAGTTGTCTTCCTCTATCTTACTTTATCCTCATGGCTTTTAAGCTTAATCTAGACCATGAGACTGCAAATACACATTTCTCAGTCATTTACTTCCACAGAGACTGCAAATTTATGCATTCTTTACTCCTTGTTCTACAATCCTTGTATACAGTAGGTAGAAGGAGCAGGCATTCTCTAACTCAGGGCTTTTCAACCTTTTCACCCACTGTACCACTTTTAGGATATGGCAATATCCGAGTACCACCAGTCGCCTAGCAAGGTGTCAAAAACTTGATGACCCCCCCACCCCCAAAAAGGAAAAAAGTGATGAAGTACAGGTAGTCCTCAACTTACAACAGTTCACTTAGTGACTGTTTGAAGTTACAATGGCACTGAAAAAAGTGCCCCCCAAGCCACAGCCGAGCAAGACACCTGCCTGCCCGCCTGGCAGCGCTCTTCCTCCTGTCTGAGGTTTTCATTGTTGTGAGCATTTGTGTTGAGGATTGGCAGTGGGGGTGGGGTGGGGGGTGTTTGGGTTTTATTCCCCCCATCTGCTGGGTGGTTGCATCAGGTTTTGGTCACTTCACATGATCCTGGGACACTGTGACCGTCATAAATATGAATCAGTTGCCAAGCATCTGAATGTAAATCACAAGACCCTGGAGATGCTGCAACATTCCAGCTGATCGGCGCTTCTTCTGTACTCAGCAGAAGCTCCAGGATCAGCGTCGAGCTCCAGTGGAGCCTGGCGCTGATCCTGGTGCTTCTGCTGAGCCCTGACAGCCCTGTAGCTCCAGCCGTCACTTGCTCAGGCTGGTGCGGTGCTGCCACTGGTTCAGCTCATTCCCCTCCTCCACTACCACTTTTCTAGGATGGTCGCATACCACCTGCCAAGTGCCAATGTACCACAGGTGGTACCCATACAACTGGTTGAAAAACCCTGCTCTAACTCAAAGACAATAAGGAATTGAATGGACACGTTCACATTTTCTGATTGCCTCTATTCTGTAACTCACAAAGATGCATGCCTCTATGGGTTACTTAAAATGCACTAAAAGTGGATTGTCTTTGTCTCTGTTGATCAACTATCTTTTCTTGGTTATTCAGTAGTATTGATTTTATCTAGGAAAGCTTCTTTTATGCTTCTCTTGGAACCACCCATGTTGTTTTTCTTGTCTCATATGCAACATGTGACATTACTCCTGCATGTGTATTTTCTGTAGCTGCATCTATCTGAATCCTGATACAATCTTGATTCAATGCCTCTGTGTGGAAAAATAAACTAGGATTCTTCCGAAACTCATTGTGAAAAGCTGCCCACTCAACTTCTTCTTAGGCTCCTCTCTTAGCACGAGTAATTAAACAAATCAGAAATAGTTTATTTAGCATTTCCTCTAAATCTGAAAATGTGGCTTGTTTTTAAAAATACTAAATACATACAGGTAGCCCTTGACTTACGACCACAAGTGAGCCCAAAATTTCTGTTGCTAAGTGAGACAGTTAAGTGACTTTTGTCCCATTTTGTGAGTTTTCTTGCCAGAGTTGTGAAGGAAAATAATGCAGTTAAGTTTACACAGCTGTAAAGTGAACATGGTTTCCCCATTGACTTTGCTTGTCAGAAGTTCACAAAAGGTGATTACATGACCCCAGGACACTGCAACCATCATAAATGTGAGTCAGTTGCCAAGCATCTGAATTTTGATCATGTCACCATGCAGATGCTGCAGCGGTCGTGTGAAAAATGGTGATAAGTCACTTTTTTCAGTGCTGTTGTATCATTGAATGGTCACTAAATGAAAGGTTGCAAGTTGAGGACTACCTGTATATCAAACAAAGTTTTATTTACAATTTTGGTTTGTAAGAGGAGAACCAATCCAGAATCTTGGGAGCAGTATGCAATTTCTGGATTGCTTAGGCCTTAACTCTAGAGTAATAGAAAGAACCAGATGGGATTGAACAGGCTCTGTGCCTTACCCTCATTTATGGAAAATTTGCTATTATCTGATTTACTGTTTTGTGTTCATGTCAAGATATAGTAGAATTCTGCCTTCAGTGCTGCAAAAGTATGGATATGTTTTAATGCTGTCTCTTTGAAAATGAGGTCTATATGGTAAACCCGCCTATTGGACAAAAGGCTGTTTCAGATGTGATAGCTTAGGATGTTTCAGATAGAATTTATTTTGTTTACCTGGAGCAACAGGGTCAGCTTTATCTCTCCTAGCAGAAAATTTAAGCATTTTTTATTTAGATATCAAAACATATTTCAGTTCTACATTTAAGAATTCTAGATGATGTTTATCACATATGGAAATACATAGTACATCAAAAATAAGTTTCACTATTACTGTAAAATTCTCACTATAATTTTCTACTTATTCATTAAATTGCACCATTGATCATCACCTAATCTTCATAAAATCTGTACAGATGCAGCTTCCTTCACACACAAACAACTTTTTTGCCCATACAAGTAGTTTTTTGAAGACTCCTATTTCCTGTGGGTGTTTTAAAAAGTATTTATTCAATCATTAATTTTGCACTCTTTTGCAGCTCACAACATTTGTAAAATGCAATTGTTATATCAGAAGATAAACAATGAAAACGAATTAAGTTTGGAAGGAAGAGAAAGAAAACAGTAGTATAGAAATTATGCTTAACTAATAGTCTCAAACATTTTCACATTAGACATTGTTCCTTTTGCCACACAATACTCAGCTCTGTAGCCATTATTAGTGTATGCTAATGTTAGAGATAATTAAAAAGTGACTTTAAGTTTAAGTGTAGAAAATTGCACAAAGTGTCCATTTGCCATGAAAAGTTTGATGCATCTAAAGTTACTTTTGAAGACCATAAGGTCAACATTTTTCAGCATATCAGTTAATAAGTTGGCCTTACCTGCACCTTGTCAGCTAGAAATCTAGCAAATAATGTATGCAGAAAAGCTATGAATTCAGATCTAGACAGCTTGGGTGGGGCGGAAGAGAACTTTCAGAGTTTGTGGATTACAGTTCATTCACTAGCATGACCAGCCCTGTGCACATTTTAGTTATTGAGGCATGTTATAATTCAATACTATATGACTAGATACGCAGCTAATTGAACACAGAATAGCATTCACCACCTCATATATATTTTCTTTGTAAAGACAGCCCACTGATCTGGCTATACAATGACTTTTTATGAAACAATCATATGTTGATCTTATGAAATCCATGCTATTCACATACTAGGTTTTGTACAAGTATCATTAAAATGATTAATACACTTTCTATTTGTTCAAAATAAGCATAAATATTTGAAATAATATGGCCATAAGCCAACCACATTTAATGCTGCAGAGATTTATAAAATCAAACCAAAATGCAGAGATAAAATGATATTAGGTTTAAATTCAACAAATATTTATGCGGAACAATTGTTTTTATTGTACTAAATCTAAGAGCCGTGGTGGCGCAGTAGTTAGAATGCAGTATTGCAGGCTAATTCTGCTGATTGCTAACTACTAGCAGTTCAACAGTTTGAGTCTCACTGGATCAAGATTGATTCAGCCTTCCATCCTTCTGAGGTCCATAAAATGAGGACCCAGATTGCTGGGGTCAATATACTGACAAACTGCTTAGAGAGGGCTGTAAAGCACTGTGAAGCGGTACATAAGTCTAAGTGCTATTGCTACTGCTAAATGTACTTGTTAAAGCACCATCCACAAGAAAAGTTCTATTCCAATTTCTTTTTAAATGCTATGAATATCATTGTATATTTCTTGTTTCCCAACCATATTACAAAGGTACAAGCACAGAGTTGTGTAACAGCTGGATTAGCACAGTAGGAAAACAAATATCCTAAGATCAAAAAATCTATTTATGCTAGACAGTACAATTGTTGTCAATGAATTGTTAGTGGTCCATCACAGCAAAAGGATAGAAGAAAGAACTCAGATTCCAAGCTTTTAGCCTTAGGGACTAGAAATGTAGACTCTACCGAAGCTGATCTTTGTAGTTAGTCTATAAGTGCAATTAAAGCATAAGGCAAGTTGTTGATTTTTCTTGAGAACTATTCAGTTCAAGTTGAGTTCTTAGAGAAAGGATTATTGTGCTTTTCTTCTTAGGAGACTGCTGGAGAACACAAGGGCAATAACACCTTGGAAGTAGTAGTGGGGACAGGGTTTAAATTGAAAAAAGAACATCAAAGAAAGGGTTAACTGTATCCCTGCATTGTTATCTGACCCACAAAAGTGAGCCCCCTGTAACTGGTTTTAGGTAAAACTTAAAGTATTAGATGTTTTTTTGAGAGCACATCACCTCTCATTTGTACTGGTTCCGAATTCATTCTGATTATTTAATCATTTGAGATTAGCATAATGGGAATGGCGGAGAGAGTCCATTCTCACCTTGTCATAAACAGCAATGTGGAAAATGGGAAATCCACAAGAAAAGGACCTAGACCTTGTCAGCTGAGCATCCTTGATCATGTTTATTATGTATGTTAAGTTTTACAATAAAATCCCAGGCACCAAGAAGAGAAAGAGTGGGGGTAAGTCAGCCATAAGGCCAAGGAGGAGGGAATTGTAAAGGAGAAAGAAGAAATGCAGAGAGGCACACACACACATATCCCACAACAATGTAATTTTTATTCAACTCTTCTAAACAAACAATGATTTTCTAGGACCTCTACTTTATATTTTTCACCCCACCAAACACAAAGGCAATTACATCCTTGGGATTGTATAGGTCACATTTGCCCTCTTTGTTTAGAGGAGGAATTCAATATAAATGTTGTTCCCATTGTATCAATATAAAAAGTGCTGCTATAAGTTAAGACTATTATTCTGTGTCCTACATTCTTGGATGATGCAGAACAGGAAATGACTTCTTCAATGGAAATTCTCTTTAAGTATTTGAACAGTGTTCTTATTCCCCCCCTACCCAACCCTTCTTATTTTTCCAAGGCTGGCTGTATCCAATACCCTCCATTTCTCCTCTGCTTCTATGTCTCTGATTGTTGCCATGCTATAAACCTGTTCCAGTTTCTCTGAAACTTACTCAGATATGGCTCCAATTTTCCTAGTTCAGCTACAATGCTGATCAATCATTTAATTATCATTAGTCCCTTTGTTTAGATTCCTAAGCAATATTTATGGTTCTCTTCTTTAATTGCAATCTCTAATTCTTTCTAGTTCCCTCTAGTATCCAACCTTCAACATTCCATCTTCTCATGGTTCTTTCTCCCCTAACCAATAGCATTTCTCCACATAAAGATTTCTTATACTTAATTTCAAAATTGTCTGAAGGATCTTAATATGCAAAAAAAGTTAACAATTTCCAGAAGTGATTAAGAAAGGAAGTATAAGAACTGAGTTTCCTTTTGAAAATGCTGACTGTGGCTTGGGCAAGATTGTGGTCTCTTGGCGCCCACAGTTCTAAACCTGATGGTCTCCTTGTGAGGACCTGCTGTCTGGAGTGTCTTCTCCTTGTCTGGAGAGGAGTTCTAAAAAAACTGGTGCATTTGCTGGCTTCTTGTTCTGTTGTGGTCATTTGATCCTTTTTAGTGGAGTTGTCTTCAGTTTGCCACTGCATCTCTGGATGTCCTCTTCTGTTCTGGTTCCAGTCCCTAGCACCCATCCCCTTCTTCACAAGGTTTACATTTGAACTTTTCTATCTCAACATCAGCAAAGACTCTACTTCATAGATAGAGAGATACTGATAGACAATAGATAGATAGATAGATAGATAGATAGATAGATAGATAGATAGATAGATAGATAGATAGATAGATAGATACATACATACATACATACATACATACATACATAGAGTGATGGGATTCAAATATGTGAATCTCTGTGTGGATACTGCTTCCAGAAGTCCACTGCATCTCTGGATGTCCTCTTCTGTTCTGGTTCCAGTCCCTAGCACCCATCCCCTTCTTCACAAGGTTTACATTTGAACTTTTCTATCTCAACATCAGCAAAGACTCTACTTCATAGATAGAGAGATACTGATAGACAATAGATAGATAGATAGATAGATAGATAGATAGATAGATAGATAGATAGATAGATAGATAGATACATACATACATACATACATACATACATACATACATACATACATACATAGAGTGATGGGATTCAAATATGTGAATCTCTGTGTGGATACTGCTTCCAGAAGTCCATGCTGGCCCTGAGCAACAAAAAATTAGCTACCGGTTCTGTTGAAGTGGTGCAAACCAGCTGAATCCCACCACTGAATAGACAGATATAAAAACAAACATAAATTAATATAAAAGAAAAGAAAGAAGAAAAGAAAAAGAAAACATGAAGAAGTAGTTTTCCATTTTCTTTACATCAGTTGTAAATATAAACTTACCTCTTATTCTTTTGTTACATCACTTTTTTCTATAATCTATGTTTTCTAATCATCAAATCCATAAGTCATAAGTTTATTTTTTTTCCTGTTTCACATAAAAAGCCTTTAAGGAGCAAAGTCTCTACTTCTGATGTTACAGAATTTAAAAGATATATTTAACAAAGTTTCCATTTTTTTAAATCTCACTGTTGTCTTGATACTGAGCAGTTCAGCAAGTTTCATCTTTGTTTACTTTGGGGGTGCCTATATTATTTTTCTATTACTATCTATCTACTGTACTGCTACTTTCTATATTTAACTATTCAGGACATTTGCAAGCAGTGCATCTGTCAGTATTATAACCAGAGCTTTTATTGTAAAATATATAGTGTATTTATTATAAAATAGCAATAGCAATAGCATTTAGACTTACGGTATATACTGCTTCCTAGTGCTATGCAGTTCTCTCTAAGCGATTTACAGAGTCAGCACATTGCCCCCAACAATCTGAGTCCTCATTTTACTGACCTCGGAAGGATGGAAGACTGAATTCACCTTGAGCCTGGTGGAATTGAACCCCTGTTAAGGGTAGAGTTAGCCTGCAATACAGCATTCTAACTACTGCCCCACCATGGCTCTGAATCTCTACTGTATTTACTTTCTTTCAAAAGGAACCAAAGAAGCACATAGGTTTAATTTCTATATTCGCCAGGTGAAAGAAATAGGTTATGTATAATGGGAAAAGAGCTCCGCTGGAGATCTGAGAAAGCTGCTGACATTTAAGGTATATGGCACCAGGCTTGATGGATATATAGTCAGAGGTTAACCCACTAATAACTTTAATCCCACTGGTGGAGCAGTGGGCTAATGCCTCCTTAAGTAACACCAGCTGCCTGCAATTAGTGCAGGTTCGCGTCCCACCAGGCTCAAGGTTGACTCAGCCTTCCATCCTTCCGAGGTAGGTAAAATGAGGACCCAGATTGTTGGGGGCAATTAAGCTGACTTTGTAATAATGCCGCTTGGGGGGTGTATGAAAGCCCTAATAAGCAGGCATATACATAGAATGAAGGCTACTGCTAAGCTTGTAAGCCGCCCTGAGTCTTCGGAGAAGGGCGGGATATAAATGGAATTAAAATAAAATAAAATAAAATAAAATAAAAAAATTCTAGAGTCATTCAATCACCATAATGAAATAACAACAGTAATGATGAAAGGCTTTATATAAGTTGGACAATGGCTGGCTCATGCTATGAAGATGCAATAGTAGGAATATGTTCACAGGCTTATTTGACAAAGGAAGGGAGTCCTATCTGATACAACATTTTGCCCTACCTCAGATTCGGGGTCAGTGATACTTTTTCAGACACAAGACACTGATATACACTCTTACCTACTTTCGAAAATTCCATATGTTCTAGAAATGGTAAGATCCATAGCAATATTTATTTATTTATTTGATTTAGAGGCTATCAAGCTCCAAAGGATTCTGAGTGGCTTATCCTTTGAAAGCAAGGAAGCATAAAATAAACCATTATATTTACGATCTATATTAATTGGAAATTGAAGGGTTATTTTATATTGATATTAATAGACATCTAGACTTTTTTTTTCTTTTTTAGTTAGTCTTTTTCTCCCCCCCCGCCCCCCCCCCGCATTTGTTTATTGACTGACTGATCATGAGCAATCAACTTGTTTTTGACTCCCAGCTACCCCATAGACAGATTTTTCTCCGTGACAATCTATCCATCACTTGGCCTTTGGGGTCTTCCAATAGTGCCCTCATTGCAATTGTAACTGAGTCCATCCGTCTTGCTGCTAATGAGCCATCGGTTTGTGTTCTTAGCTGTCCATAGTACCCTGAGGACTCTTTTCCAACAGCAAAATTCAAAGGAACCATTATTCTTCCTATCCTGCTTGTTTAAAGCTCAACTTTCACTTCTACAAAGTGTCATAGGAAATACCATGGCTTGCCCAGTTCTCTTCTCTGCTGGCATAAATACCTCATGGAATTTGAATATCTTTCCCAGGGCCTTCATGGCTGCTCTGCCAAGTGCTTATGTGAGATGTATTTCTTGACTGCTTACTTCTTTACTGTTGATAGTTGATCCTAACAAGGCAGAAGATCTTCGCCACTTTGATATTTTCATTATCAGTTCTAAGACTGATTGTTCCACACATAGTCATTAGTTTTTTCTTCATTATATTTAATTTTAGTCCCATTATTTCACTCTGCTTTTTTAGTTTTAGTACTAGGGTTTGCAGATCCTTTGCATTTTCAGCTATTGGCAGTATCCTCAGCATAGCACAAGGTACTGATGTTTCCTCCTCTGATTTTAAAACATGCTCATCTCCTTCTAATCCAGCTTCCCTTAAAATATATTCAGCATATAGATCGAATTAAAATCAGAAAATATACAGCCCTGTGACACTCCTTTCCCAACCTGGCGTTCCGTCTATTTCACTGAGTTCGTAGGTTTTTCAGAAGAACAATCAGATGTTCTGGGATTGCCATTTTTCTGAGCATATTCTAGAACTTGACATGATTGACACAATCAAAGGTCTTTCTATAATCAACGAAACACATAATGACTTGTTTTTTTATATTCTTTGGTTTTCTCAATTATCCAGCATGCGTTAGCATTAATGTGTTCCTCGGCCTTTTCTAAAGCCAGCTTGAACATCTGGCATCTCTTTTTCTGTGTAGGGCTCTAATCTGTGTTCGATGATGTTAAGCATTATTTTACTAGCATGTGAAATTAAGGATATTTTATAATAGTTTGCACACTCTGTTAAGTCTCCTCTTTTTTTGTGTATTAGAGTGTTGATTGACCTCTTCCAATTGGTTGTCCACTATGTCATTCTCCATATTTGCTGGCATAGCTTGGAGAATTTGGTGGGAGCCACAGGCTTTAAAGGTGGTTCATGAATAAGTATGACATTTAATTTAAGTGAATGAAATATAAATTAAACTAGCTTGTTTGCATAAGCCCTGTCATGTAAAAATCATGATCTATCACAAACTTAGAGAACGTTTGGCATTCTGGACTTAAGATTGTAGGCTATACACTGACTTGTTCCATTAAGAAAATATATGGTGTCTGGGTCCTAAATAGGACTCTCTGAGCCGTCTGGCAAATCTTTCAGATAAGGGAGAGAGTTAAACATTTTCCATATCTCTTGGCTGCCATCTACTGGTCACCTGTATTTTGCAGCACTATTATAGTATAAAGTTAAGAAGAACTAAAGAGCCTCTTGTTGGGGGTGAAGAAGGAGAGTGCAAAAGTTGGCTTGAAACTTAACATTAAGAAAACCAAGATCATGGCATCCGGCCCTCTCAATTCCTGGCAAATAGATGGGGAAGAAATGGAGGTAGTGACAGATTTTATTTTCCTGGGCTCCAAGATCACTGCAGATGGGGACTGTAGCCAAGAAATTAAAAGACGCTTGCTCCTGGGGAGGAAAGCCATGGCAAATCTAGACAGCACACTAAAAAGCAAAAGTTTCAACAAAAGTGCATATAGTCAAGGCTATGGTCTTCCCAGTTGCAATGTATGGCAGTGAAAGTTGGACCATAAGAAAGGCTGAGCGTCAAAGAATTGAGGCCTTTGAACTATGGTGCTAGAGAAGACTCCTGCGAGTCCCTTGGACTGCAAGGCAATCAAACCGGTCAGTCCTAGAGGAGATCAACCCTGACTGCTCTTTAGAAGGCCAGATCTTGAAGCTAAAACTCAAATACTTTGGCCACCTATTGAGAAGGAAGGACTCACTGGAGAAGAGCCTAATGCTGGGAAAGATTGAGGGCAAGAGAAGAAGGGGACGACAGAGAATGAGGTGGCTGGATGGAGTCACTGAAGCAGTAGGCGTGAGCTTAAATGGACTCCAGAAGATGGTAGAGGACAGGAAGGCCTGGAGGAATGTTGTCCATGGGGTCGCAAAGGGTCGGACACGACTTCGCAGCTAACAACAACAATTATAGTATGCTTATTGTCTCTATCTCAATCTTCCACAAGCAGAAAGGAGGCCTATCTTGGCAGCCTGGTGACCATTTGGTGGTCAATAGATTCTTTGGGATTTAAAGAATCTATTCAAAGCTCAAGCCAATGTGAAATGTCAAAAAGGAATGTATTGAATAAATATTAAGAAAGTTAACAGTTATTAAAATCATGGTCCCTTCTACATGACAGGAACCCCAAGAATGGCAGCAGATGACCACATAAAGCTGGCAGTTATGCAACATACTCCCAGGACTGTCTGGGTACATTTTATCACTTTTTGCCATTTTGCTTAAGAGACAGGGAGTATAAACAATAACCGGGGATGGCTTAGTAGCACCGCCTTATCAGGGACTTGATCATCACTTTAGGCTATGGAATCTCTGCCAAGAAATTCCATGCACACACACACACACACACACACACACACACACGAATTTTGATTACAGTCTAAATCAAATAAACTAACTTTATATTCCCTCATTTTACATCTGTCTTTAGTCCATTCAAATATTCTCATAGGCTTTGATTTCTTTTTTTTTATTAAAAAGTTTTACAAAAACAAAATTTTACAATATATCCCCAAATCCCTCCCACCCCAAACCCACCCACTTCCCCCCCCCACTTCCCAGAGCTAAATACAGGATTATAGTTACAATAATCATATTCTAAATAAAAATTATGCATAATATACAATTAACCAAATTCATAATGTGCTTTAACTCCCCTTTAACATAACTACAAACAACGTACCAGTAACAATATCCCACTAAAATCTACTCATAAGCTAAATGGAACTTTTTAGTCCCATATTTGTTCTGAATATAATTTATCCATCTCCTCCAAACTGAAATATATCTTTGATTTCTTTTCAATTCTTTATTCCAGGGATGTCAAACTCGCAATGTCACATGATGTGTCGTGAGGTATCACAACTTTTTTTCCATTGCCGGCAATGGGGTGGGTACAGTTTTACTATGACGCATCCGGCCTGCAGGCCAGCAGTTTGACACCCGTGCTTAATTCCATTGCACAGATTTCTTCAAGGGTTTAACAAGCCTCTTTTGCAGATCCAATAAAACATTTTCCAGGTCACTCTTTTGATTTGTCATTTGACTTTCTCGTTTAATTTTTAAAACTTCAACCAGTTTCTTTTGTATATCCAGTCAAGCATCCTTTTCCAAATCATTCTCTTGACCTCTTATTTTGCTTTCACTTTTGATACTTTCTTTGTCTTGTCAGACAACATTTGCTTCATACTTGTCATTCCCTCATAGACATCTTTTGGACATAATCAATAGAGGGCATCACACCTCATTAATGATGCTAAAGATACTAAAACTACTAATTTCTGGCTGCATTTCTCAAGCATCTCCTTTAATAAGTTCCAGTTAAGCAACAGCAAAAGCTGGTTTGTATTTTTTCCGCTTCTACTTAGAATCTTTAGTCCTTCTTATATCCAGTTTCTACAATCATAAAGATGCTTATCTTTGTTATGAACTAAGGTGGACAAAATAAGTCTGGTTCCCACAAGAAGCTATTTATTTTTTATGGTTAATTCTCAGATCTTTTTTTTAACTTGAACTCTTAATTCACTTGTAAATTTCAAACAGCTTTTTGCTGTTTGTTTCAAATTCTTTAAGTTCTTAAACTGGGGATTAATTTTTCTTTTGTTCGGAATTGAAGATAAACCTCTAGTTGTTTTTGCCCTACATATTGAATGCTATAAGATATTTTTAGAATAAACCATGCTGTTTTTTCCTGATGATTTTTATTTTTTCTGCCAGGAATTCATCACAGCTCACAGTTGTCCAGGTGAAAAGGAGCATTGGTGAATATGGTTTTAAACAGCATCCTTGTTGCTTTTGTTGTTTACCTGGGTGAGTTTATGGCAAGATATATTTGTGGCACAATGGAGCTGTCATTTGATCTCTTATTTTCCTGTCTTCAGCGTAACAATTTTCATTTATTTTCATACCTTTTGCTGTCGGGGGGGAAAAAGCCCCATTGGGTTGATTCTTAGCAGTTCATCACCATATACACTCACAATGGCCAGTGTGAATTATCTATATAGAAGTTGTAAAGCTAAGGTGGGAGACCTGTGACCATAAGATAAGTGACCATACATCCTTTAATATAAAGAACTGTCATTTATGTTTACTTAATTTAATGATTTATTGGTTTTTCCACTTGAATTTTCCTTTATAAAGTTATAAACACTATTTTATCCTTACAAATCTCTTTCAGGTTTGCTTCTCTTCCAGGTTTATCCTTTTTTCCCCCCAAGAGAGTATCGTAAGACCAACATACAACCCTCAGTATAAGCATAACAAAAGCGATTACTTCAGAGGCAGAATGAGAAAGAAAGAGGAGGCTAGTGAGAAAAATGTGAATCTACTCATTACTGGTTTTGGCCAATACAGGTTTACCTTTCTCCTGGAAATGCTCTAAATCTTTGTCTATAAGGAGCCTGAATATCAACTGGTATTTCCCCTGATATTCTGGAACAGAAATAAACTCATATTCAAAAGTATCCCAGTGCAGAAACATAAAACAGTCACAAAAACCTGAAGAGTTTTTGATCAAATGCTACAATAAATCCAATGGTCTAGCCATCAGTTAAAAACTTACTTGTTGGTGTCCCTTTAAGTTAAGCTTCCAATTTTCTTGGAATTGCATGGGAGACCCTGTGGATTTTTTTTACTCCACTAATCACTGCCTACTATAGAGGGCAGTGCTCATCTTCATTTCAAGGTCATTGAGCTACCATTGTCTGAAGACATTTCCACAGTCATGTGGTTAGCATCACATCACAGAGCACTGTTACCTTCCCAACAAAATGGTACCTATTTATCCACTCGCATTTTCATGCTTTCGAACTCCTAGGTTGGCAGAAGGTGAGGTAAGGATGGGAGCTTGCTTCATCACAGGATGCTCAGGTCTCAAACCTCGACTGTCAGCTTTCCACTGACTGATAGTGTGTGGGCTCATGCCCACTCTGAACAATCTCTATGACTTCGGATCCAAAATGCAGCACATCCCTAATTTTTAATTTTTTTCTATGGCCTTCCTGTGAAAAAGTCCATTAAGAAGTAGGGCTACTCTTTTTTAGCGTACTGATATCTATGCTCACAAAGTAGAACAGAATTTTGACATTAGCAGCAGGTTGGCTACATCACCACTAAATCCAATTAATCTCCTTTGATTTAAAAACTAGACATAACCATCTTCTATGGTAGTTTATAAAAATAATCATGTGCACATTTCTCTTCCTCTGGAGACTGATCAATTTATTCTTCATTTCTCCTTGACCTTGCTTTAAAACAAATGCCTTGTACAGTGACAAAAACGTTTGCAAATTACAGACTTCTTGAAAACTCCAGAGTAAATCAGCAGAAACTTAAAATGCAAATAGATACGTTAAAATGTAATGAGTAACATAAAATAAAAGGCCAATATAGTACAGTGACTCAGATTATAAACTTCGGGCTCAGAAACATGATGAAATCTCATTTGTTTCTCATTGTTCATTTTCCTTTATTCTTCCATTATTTTGACCCTCTAGCTCTTCTAGGGGCAATGTTTTCCGTGAGGGCTGAAAAGCTAAATGTTATTGCTGGCAAGTCTGTCGTCCTTCAGTGTCTAAATAATAAAACTGACATAAAAAGTGCATCCAGGATGACCTGGAAATATAATGGAAAACGTCTGCTACAGAAATTTAAAGGCCAAGTATATAGAGGTAAAACTGGTTGAACCCTTCCACATATAACCAATAAAGAGAGATATGAGTCTTTGTGTTTAAGCTTTAATTTCATCCAGTTCTCTTTTCTTCAAAGATGGAAGGTCCGAAACATACATATTGAAGGATGAGACTTTTTCTCTAGAACTGCCAAAAGCAGAACCAGGAAAATATGCCTGTGATGTAGATGGAAAGGAAGTGGCTACTTATGATATTGAAGTGTGGCAAGGTGAATGATATAACAGAGATCATGAAATCTGCCTCTCTTGTTTATCTCTTGTTCTCTCTGCTATTGAATGAGTAATTAAATAAATAAATTATCCTTGGGAGGAGGTGTGGGAAGGAAAATTTACCAGTAGGCCTTCTTTCTTTCACAGTTATTGGATCTAAAAGTGGATACCTCCTGCAAGGTGACACTTTAAAGCTGCATCTGTCTCCTTTCAAAGACACCAGGATTGAATGGGTTGAACCCCACAAGACCAAAGTAACAGGCAAAGAGCCACGATGGGAACTGCAAAAGGATGGCTTACAGATATCAAACCTTACAGTTCAGGAGGACCATGGGATATGGGAATGTCACATCGTGCATTATAAGCTTCAGCTCTCCTACAATGTCAAGGTATTAGGTAAGAGAAGTCACTAAATGTGGTTCAAAGAGTCTGCAACTTGGGTTCCCTCAAAGAAGTCTTTTCTCATAAAAAGTTCAGCATTGACCATAAGTTGCTCTGCTAACTGCTTCCAGTATCACTGCATTTTGCCAAAATAAGGTTACTTCACCACTGACTCTTTTTCTGGAGTTTACATCCTATGTTAACTCACATTTATGTTACAGATAGGATAGAATGATATTGTTGTTTATTCACTACAGCCCATTGTCTATAGTGATTTTATCAGATATATTTTTTGTTAAAATGTTGCAGTAAAAACTTCAGAACCTCTTTTTCCAGTGTGCCCAAGCAAAATTATTGTTAAGCTTCTCAGTGGCCCTTGCAGTATCCCCAAAACAGTGAGGGAGCTTGAACTGGGAATGTGTTCATTTTTTAAACAATTTCCCTGTATTTTATTTTGATATCTTTCCCATCCCTCCAGGATGGGAAAGTAGTTACCCAGGATCTAGTCAGTTTCACCATTCTAGTCTAGAGGATCTTGCTAGTTCACAATCATGGCATGGCCTGCTTTTCCTTTCTTTGGAGCTATTTCTGCCCTTGTGGCTTCCCATCTTCCCATTATTAACTTGGGAGATTCCCAAATGGAGTGTGAGAAGGGGGCAGATCAATTAGACCTGAAGAGACCAGAAGTCAGATCCTCCCCGTTCCTTCTCCAATATCCAGACTCATGGAAGTTTCCCTACAGGCTGCCGACTTGCTAAAATGGGCTGGTTGCAACCCAGGATGAGAAAAACCTATTACTTTGCCTATAATAATGAGTGTCACATTCACAAAGCAAGAAGATCCCTTTCAGCATTAACCTGAATCAGCCACAGAGTAGGGATTAGCTCAGAGGGAAGCAAATGTTCTGCCATCTCAAGGTTAGCACTTTAACTCACTACTGTAGCGGGAAAAGGGCCATAATCTTTTTCTACAGTGAAAAAGCAGCAATGTACACAATTCTGATTACATGTTACTTTCTATTTTGGTCGGACATAAAATCAGGTTTTTCCAATCGATTGGATGAATTCAGGTTTGCCACTATCAACAGCAGCATCCTCCTTTCCTGTCCTTTGAACATTGACCTGCAAGGAAAAAGAGATTGGGAGATTCCAAAAGTCCGGTCTTGGAAATGGCTTAAGAATAATATTCTCATGAAGGAGCATAACACAAGCAACATCAATAGCTCTTTCTTCATCCAACAAATATCCAATGTCCATTCTGAAGATGCTGGAAAGTACCAATGCCATCTTGGATTTACACATAGGAATTTGACTAAAACCATCAACCTGATAGTTATGAAAGGTAAGAATAAATCTCGATCTGTTTGACAGTAACATGCAATTTCAGCTTACTATATTAACCATATTGCTTTTGAACATCAACACAGCCATTTTTTAACATTTTCAAAACTCAACCTCCTGTTAAGAACAAAATTCAAAGCATCCTTCTAAATAGAATAGAATAGAATAATGACTTTATTCTGACTTTACATGTACATGAATCGGCATACATTAAAATGAAATTTCATTGCATTCAGCTCTCAATGAGTCACCACCTCTGATATACACTATATAAATATGACATAAATAAATAAATACAGAATTATGCATATACCCACATATATTATATGACACAGAGAAACAACAGTCTAGTTCGGGTTATGTATACATGTGCATGGCGAGAAAAACAAATCTTGTGAGTTTACCAGATGGATGGCATAAATTAAGCCATCTCCATTTAAGCTGCTTTCCTTTTGCCATATAATTCACAGATGCACTTCTATAAAGCACTGTTTTTCACTCCCAAAGCTTTGGAATAATTTTGAAAAGTATCCCAGAATCCATTGTGCTACACTCCTTTCTCTTCTTCAGGTGAAAAGTAGATGAGGAGCACTGTCCTTACTATTTTAATGTGGGACAAGTAAAAGGAACCATTGGTGGATCCGCCTGGCTTTGTTTTCCTCCCATTGAGGGTTGCCTGCTGGGGCTGAAAAAACACAATCGTTCCCATTAGTGGGAGTGGAGCAAAGTAGGTCACATTAGTCATGGGGTTCAGAAGAGTTGCTTCAGTCAAGTTGCCTGAGTAAGAGGATGCAGGCATGGATCTGTTCTGAGTTCTATTAAGTCAGATTATTTGAGAAGCACTGTGACCCAAAATACCCAATCTGACAGGTTGTAGTATAGGTATACAACTCACAGCTGGTTGAAATCAATCTTTTGTGCAGATAGATCTAGCATTCACTCCAGAAAGCACTGGTTCTGTTTTTAAACACAGATGTAGGAAGTGCTAAATTGGTGCATATAAGGAGCTATAAATGGAACATTTTCCTTTCTTATTCATTTGCACTTTCAGGCTAAAGAATTATAGAACATAATTGATCTGCAGCTTATGCTAGGTATCTCAAGGCCTCTCTCCTGAGGCTGTGTAACTCTGCATTACAATGGTTATATCACTACTGACCATAGGGATCACTTAGGTGAGATGGGCAGCGTATAAATTCAATAGATGAATGAATGAATGAACGAATGGTTTCGTTCTTTTTGAAACTTATCAGACACAGGTTATCAGAGCACATAGGCTTTATGTGCTCAACCCTTTACCCAGTTTGAACTTGTACATACAAGGCCTGCATTAGACAAGTGTCTCACTTATGCTGACTCCTGCCATTGTGGCCATGGAGGACAGTTCCCATGACCAGAGGACCGAAGGCATGCATGTCTAAAGTGGCCAACAGGAGTTGAGCAGTTTTCAATTCAAGGAACTGGTGATGGTGTGGGGGAGGATGGAGACACAGGGATGTAAGGATGGTCCCTATACAGAAAAACTCCACTGAAGAACTTCAAGACAAGTCAGCTCACTACAGCTGTCCCAAACAGCTTAGGGTTTTAGAGATAAACAGCAGGAAAATACAATGCTTTTGATAAAATGATATCCCATTCCCCCATCCTAAAGCAGACCTTTAAACTTTAATGAAGGAAATGTGGTATACTCATAGTTTAATGATCATATTATTATTGATGGGAAAACATTTTCTTTTTTCATTTGCATAACTTCATAAAATAAAGTTTTATTTTATGTGGTACATTTACTGTGGGAGCTTTCAGGGAGCTTATTTTGACATGTGATGCTTTAATATACAAGAGATTGCCCTATGGCTATGCTGAACTGGCTGATGCTTTTCCTAGTAAGGCGGAAGGTGGTTATCCACTTTATTGTCATGCAACATAGTGAGCTATTATACCATTTAGTAAATTCGAACCAACTTTGAAAAGTAAGGTATGAAGTATGAAGCACGAAGGTTAAAAAATCTATTTTCCATCCTGTCTTATAGATATAGGTAATCCTCGATTTATTGCCATAACTGAATCTGAAATTACGGTCATAAGTCATTGCAGTCGAAAGTTGAGGCATCATGTGACTGGACCCAATTTTTTGACCTTTTTGCAATGGTTGTTAAGTGAACACCATCATGGCTAAGTAAATGCTGCAGCTGTGAAGCAAATCAATTTTCCCCAATGGGCAGTTTTGCAGGAACCAAGCACAAATCTTGGTCGCATGATGCTTCATACAGGTATAAATGTGTGCTGGTTGCCAAGCACCCAAATGCAATTGTGTGATTGTGCAAGGCCATTGTAACTTTGAAAATGGTCATAAGTAGCTTTGGGTGTGGGGGGGTGTCTGGCCAGTTGTAATTCAAGAATTACCTGTATCTGCAATGATTTGTGGGATTGTAATTAACCCAACTCTGCTATCCCTAGCATGAAGGCTAAGGACACATTTTGATGGGACCTTGGTTGTTGTGCTTGCAGTCTGATCTGCAGCTGAAGAAACTTCTAGCTGCGAAATAAAGATAATTCTTCAGCTTTATTGCTAAGATTAAATAAAAGGGCTCTGACTTTGGATGGGGGTAATGAGACTAGAAGAAGAGTTGATTTGATGGTTCAATCAATATAGTTTGCACAAGATTACGGCTAAAACACCTGAAGTATTTGCTAATTACTCTGAGCTACTTATTTTCTGGAAACCGGCTTCTGAAAGTTGAATATGTAATTGAACAGCTACATACTTTGGTGCCAATCAATATATGGGAAAAACCTGAATCATTTTTGCATACTGCTGATTTTATATCCTCTGATATCATCAATTCTGTCCTGTTTCCATTGAGAGGGACTCCTTCCAGCACCATGAACAGCCTGGTACTTTAGATCATAGGATAAAATATTCTTCATGGTAAGGAATGTTCTCTCCTAGATCTTGTAAAAAGTGTTTCCCTAATATATTTTTCCTGCTTTCCCTCCAGTCTCTGCCGTGCCTCCCGTGCTCAGATCCAAAGAAGACAACGTGACCCTGTGTGGTCATATCAGTCCTTCTGCTCCTCCACTGACTGAATTGTGCTGGGTTTATGTAAATGGGTCGAGTGAACCCAAATGTGGCTCTCCCATTTCAGATAATAAATTCTGTCACGTAGCCACAACTGAAGGGCTCTGGAGGTGCGATCTCAAAGTGAACAACAATGTGAAAATCAGTATTGACTATATTCTGGGTAAGTTCCAAGGTAAGTAACACTACCATCTTGTTCCTGGCTCCGTATCTGTGCACATTCTGTTCTCAATGTCAAATCTTTTTTTTTCCGCCACAGGAAAGACCTCAAATGAGACTACTTTAGAGAATAGATTGATCAAAATAGCTTCGGGGATTGGCACAATGCTCCTGCTGTTAATTCTTGTTGGTGTCTGTGTACCTACTTGTAAACGTATTAAGCAGAAACAGGTGAGTTTCTACCTATCCATAAATCAAAAGGAAGGTTGCATTCTACAACAAAAAATACAAAACAAAACAAAAACCTTGGAAGCAGATCTGAAAGAACATGAAAAAAGGATAATCTTTCTTTTGTCTTTTGGCAGCAACGAGCCAAGAGGATGGCACAAATTAAGCAACATTTGCTTGCCAAGAAGACATGCCAGTGTCAGAGGTAAGGGTCCAGCTGCCCAGCCAAGAGGAAGACATTGTGGATATTCTTGTGAAAGCCCTTGGTTAAGCTGTCCCAGGATGAATCAGTCCATCTGGACCTGCAGTCCAGCAGATCCAAGACCCCACGGCTATTATTCTTTACTAGAAAGAAATATTGCATCTAACACTTTCCTTTTCACCTGCAGTAAAAAACCAGAATCAAAAGGCCTCAAAATAATAAATCTATTGTGCCTTTAGCTTTCAGCTCTGCCAATTAAAATTTGTCATCTGCTTGCTATTCAACTAAAATTACACTTGAATTGGCTACCAGTTTAAATCAAGTAAAGCTTGCAGACCTACAGAAATTCAGAAATAAATCATGATTAAATTAGACAGCCATGCAATTTCATCAAAGGTCTCATGAGCAATCATTCTTCAACAATTCACTTTTATGCTTTTTTAAAACAGCAAGTATCCCACTTTGCAGCTTATATCTACAGGAAATTTCAAACATTCCCATGTTTTCCACTGAGCCTAAATTTTGGATAACTCTTTTTCAACTCTACAGAGAACTACCTAATGATTACTATCATGCCTAAAGGAGAAAACACATGTGTTGAAAAATCACTGGCCCGACCATTTGCCAATCATTTACAATGCACAGTTGTAATTCAAATATTGCCGGGTTGCCTTAACTTTCTGTCTGATATTCATAGTTCTGTAATCATTTAGGCAAGTCTATAGTTTGAAAGTGTGCAGCTTGCAGAAAATATTGACCCAAAAGTGTTCACCCTAATTGCTTCTAAGTTGTCTTAATAGCTGACTGCTGTTTGAACAGATCTGCAGTTCTGCTGTCCACTGCAGCTGTAAATGAACAAAGATGTGTTGTTTGTTTTAAAAATTCCTTATCTACAAAATAAAATACTTCTATCTTTCCCCCCAACTCCACTGGTTAATTCATGTATATATTTACAGATATTTGCTTGTGCTTATGGTGCAGTCTGCAATCTTTTCTGAGAGAATATTCTGTCAAGAATGGTGATCAGAGAAAAGCAATGTTTTTTAAATGATATAATTATGATGCTAATAAATTAACGAATTTCAAAGGACAAATTCCTTTTTACTGTTTGGAAAATGCTAGTGGTGGGTGGAGAGGAAGAGGCTTCTGCAGTCTGAAAGATGCTATTATGTAGAGAATTCCACTGATGAGTTACAAAAAACGACTGGAAAACTACCTCCAATCTACTTTGGCTCTTTCTATTGCTTTGTTTTATTCCTTAAAGCAGGGATCTCCAAACCTGACAACTTTAAGACTTATGGACTTCAATTTCCAGAATTCCCCAGCCAGCATGGCTAGCTAAGGAATTCTGGGAGTTGAAGTCCACAAGTCTTAAAGTTGCCAAGTTTGGAGACCCCTGCCTTAAAAGAAAAAAAAAACTTTTCTATCTCTTGATATGCATCAGCACCACAGCTCTAAGACGAACGTATTAAATGTAAACATAGGGAAAAATTACTGTTGCTTGACTGTTTATTTTAATGATCTCCTATGCTTATAATTATGCACAAAAACAAGAAGTAAAAGTGCCTGTACTGATTCCACTGATACTTGTGAATTATATTTGAAATCTCAAGATCTGAAGAGAGCCATGTATATATTTTAATGTTAATAAACATTCCTCAAAAACCTTAGTGTTCCCATTTTTCTTTAGCATTTGGCTGCACAAGATGCCATTTCTGAGGTCCTCTGTGATTTCAGAGCAGCTAAATCAGGTAGCTGGACAATGATTGCAGTGCTTTAGCCTTGTGTTTGACATGTCTGCTTTAGTAAGATTCTCTCCATCTATCACCCTTTTCTTGGAAAACTCCTACTATGCAGCTAACACACTCCCAGTCTATCCCTATATAGCAATGTTTCTCAACCTTGGCTACTTTAAGATATGTGGACTTTCAACACCCAGAATTCCCCAGCCAGCATATCTTAAAGTTGCCAAGGCTGGGAAACACTGCTAAATAGGGATCAGAATAAGCACCATACTACTCAGTTCAGTTAGTACAAAAATATAGTTGTGTTCAGGGCTTTTTTTCTCATAAAACGCTCAGAACGGAGTTCCGGCACCTTTTTTGGCTGGAACCTTGTAGGGTAGGCAAGGCGGGTTGTATGACATGTGTGAGTTCCGGCACCTTTTTCTTTTACAAAAAAAAGCACTGGTTGTGTTTATTAAATATTATGAAATATCAAAACCAGGGAGGGAGGGAGGGAGAGAGCAACAGGCAAGAGATAAAAAAGGTAGAGGACTTAATATCAACAGTCTACATAATTGATATATTTCAAAACACACAAAACTTTCCAAAGCCACTAGAAAAAAAACATGTAGATAATTAGCACAAACCATTCCAAAGACAGATGCTTTGGGTTATGCCAGTTTTAAGCCTCTTTTGTACACAACACTGGAACAGAGATGGAAAGTAGGGTATTAGATAATCCTTCCCTTATTCCACATCAGAAAGGAAATAATTTGATGGTTGAGGATGATGGATCCGTGTTTTCAATCCCCAAATCCTTATAAATGTTTATACCCTGACCACCAAAGTGTCCTCTTCACAGCCACCATTAAAATAGTGAACAGACCATATTCTCCTTCCTGTTAATCCATCAGCACAAACATCTGCCTCCATCCTGACCCCAGTTCAAGGTCTGTTTAGTTTGGCAGGTGCCTTTGCAAACAGAGTCAGCCTAGATGTCATAAATGGACTCTGCAACTATGACACCATTCCTCCCCTGCATATTAAAACAATGAAGCAATGATAACATGAAACCACAGCAGCTTCACTCTGTAAGGAGGAGGTGAGAGACCAGGAGCCTGGAAATGTGAGAGGCAAGAAAGCCTGAAAATATTGAAAAAGGGCAATTCCTCTATAGGTTTAAGGTATTTTTTTTAAAAAGAAAAACACTCACCTGATGAAGGAATAAAAATAATAAAAGAAAAATAAAAGAAAAATCTGGCTCACCTCCCTCCCTCTCCCCCCTCTGTGTGTGTGTGTGTGTGTGAGGGAGGGAGGGAGGGAGATAGAGATATTATTACCTCAGTGCAGCCCCAACAGCCTTAATAGAGTCAAGGCAGAAACGTAAGCTGTCTTGGGACTTCCAAGCAGATGCAGTCCCAACTGGATCCCAAACCTAGTTGTGTTCTGATATAGCCACAAAGCCACATACCTGAAGCAACTGCCTAGACTGGCAGAATTTCATTTCATTTTCTCATATTTTCCTGCTTTCTAGACTGATGCTGTAACTATTAGGCCAAATTGGCTCAGTTTCAAAGTTTTATTCATGAAACATATCGAGCTGCTTCAATCTTTAAAAGACCTTAAATAACGCAGAAAAGACAATAGCAACTAACCAGTGCAATATCAAGATACCTTGACTACTGTACCATAATCTGTAATTATCATATTAGATTAGATCATGATAGACATTTAGTTTTGATAAATCCCACCACCACCACCACTTAAGTCTCCAGGATTTCCAGAACATCCAGATCTCCACAACCTTCTGGAAGGTCACACCAAGGGAGGAGGGTCATCCAGACCTGGAGGGAGGGAAGCTACAGTATTCTAGAAGAGGGGAGCTCCCACAGAGAATGCCAGCTACCAGCCCGCCCTCCCCTGAGGCTGCTGCTGCTGCAGCCCTTCTGATCATGGCCTTATCTTAGAAACTCAATAGAAAACCAGCTTATGCTTCACAGAGGGTAGAGGCAGAGCAAGAGAACAGCACTTTCATTTTCATTTGAAGGATAGCCAAAGCCCCATCCCTGCATAGAAATAGAAACCATATTTTTGTATCTCCACAGACTTCAGAACTGAGTCCTTACCAAGAGGTGCCATGTCCAGCTGGGAAACAGGTAAGTTGCTCTCCCTTTCTGGAGGGTATAAATTTCAGCAGCCCCAGCTGTTAACATTTTATTAAACAGGCTATTTAAATAATCACTTTCCATGAATTGGATCAAGCCAGATACAGGTGAGACTGCATCAGTATTAACCATAAGATGGCAGCAAAGAGATACAGAAAAGTGGTCATCTGACTTTGTATAACCCAGATCTGGTACCTTGTACTGATGTAACCTGCTCAAGCTACTCCATCCTGGATAAAGAGCCCAAAGTCACCACAACTGTTGGGCCTCTGATTTGTATTTGAGTCCAAGGCACCAGAACAGGTCTCCTTAGTGCAGGGGTCTTCAAACTTGGCCCTTTTATGACTTGTGGACTTCAACTCCCAGAATTCTTCAGCTAGGCTTGCTGGCTGAGGAATCCTGGGAGTTGAAGTCCACAAATTATAAAAGGGCCAAATTTGAAGACCCCTGCCTTAGTGGAACATAGTCATCAACACTTTAATTGTACAGATGTTGAGATGGGGGGAGGATAGGTCCCATTAACAAGAACTTGAGGCCCAGGGACCTCCATTTACTTATCTGTGGTCCTTGATTTCTCAGAAGGTAAACTAGCCACCAGAAGATTGTCTATAGAGGAATATAAAGATGACCTTGAAGAAGCTATAGAGCAGCCATTACAAAATCATTAGTTGATTGAGAGAAAAAAAGTTCCTGCTTGAGCAGGGGGCTAGACTAGAAGACCTCCAAGGTCCCTTCCAGCTCCATTCCATCTATTCTATTCTATTCTATTCTATTCTATTCTATTCTATTCTATTCTATTCTATTCTATTCTATTCTATTCTATTCTATTCTATTCTATTCTATTCTATTCTATTCTATTCTATTCTATTCTATTCTATTGACAGTAGGGGATGAGGGAGAAACTCAAGATTGGCCCAACTTGACTCTCTTGGGATTAAAAGGGAGGAAAAAGAACACTGCCAGGCTTTCAAGATTTTGATATTATAGACCAGAGGTGGGGAACAATGGCCCCTTTATGACTTGTAGAGTTCAACTTACTGGCTGGCTCAGGAATCTGGGAGTTGAGGTCCACAAATCATAAAAGGACCCTCATTCCCCACCCCTGTTATAAACTATATCAATGGAGTTCTATTTCTTATGGTGTCTGTTTCCTGACTAGTTCCTTTCAAAAGGTTGACATTTTCCATCCCTTTATTTTCTAACTTCTTTCTTTTCTTAAATTAGCAGCCTCAACCCTCAAACTAACTAGAATGTGCTAAAAGTCCTTTATTTATTTCTTACTTCTTTAATCTGATATGAATAACAGTTGCAGGAATAGGATGTGTCTAATCTAGTGAAAAGAAGGACTGGCATGATAGCAGTGTTCCAATATCTCAGGGGCTGCCCCAAAGAAGAGGGAGTCAAGCTATTCTCCAAAGCACCTGAAGGCAGGACAAGAAGCAACGGATGGAAACTAATCAAGGAGAGAAGCAACCTAGAACTAAGGAGAAACTTCCTGACAGTTAGAACAATTAATCAGTGGAATTTTTTGCCATCAGAAGTTGTGGGTGCTCCATCACTGGAGGTTTTTAAGAAAAAGTGGACAGCCATTTGTCTGAAATGGCATAGTGTCTCCTGCTTGAACAGGGGTTGGACTAAGAGGCCTCCAAGGTTCTTTCCAACTCTTGTTATTCTGCTATTCCCTGTCCTTTGCAGCTATTTTCCAAGCATATCCCTTTATTCATTTTATATAAAACAAAATGATACAAACAGGCTGCTTCCTCAAAGATGTGGTTACTGTTGACCCAGTCATGGATGGGGATCTGCCTGGTTCCTCTTGGCCACTTCAGGATTCTGCAGGCACCCCGCTTCTTCTCTGACTCCTGGGATTGGACTCTTTGACCAATTTGGCTTAGGTGCAAGAGACACTGGACAGCTGGCTTCCATAGACCAGCTGCCTGCAAAATGCTCCTGTCAAATCCTTCATACGCAAGTTTAGGCTTCTCATAATTTGTCCTGTATCAAACTAGTAGGAATCTCTCTTCACTATGGCAAAAGGGCCAAAAGAGGGCTTACTTAAGGCCAATAAGGCCAGCACAATTGGATGTCGCTCTTTCTTGCCGGCTCAACACTGTTCAAAGTCTAAAAATGGAGAAGTAAAAAGGTAAAGATTTCCCTTGCCCAGTTGCGTCTGACTCTAGGGGTCAGAGATGCTCATCTCTGTTTCTTAGCCGAGGGAGCCAGCGTTGTCCAAAGACATTTCTGTGGTCATGTAGCCAGCATGACTATACACCGAGGCACAGGGAACACTGCTATCCTCTCATCAAAATGGTACCTATTTATCTATTTGCATGCTTTGGGACTGCTAGGTGAGCAGGAGCTGGGGCAAGTGACAGGAGCTCAGCCCATCATGCGGTGCCTCTTACTGACAATCTTCTGGCCGGCAAGCCCAGCATCTGTATAATTTGCCTAACTTAGTTAAAATATTAACATCCAGAAACGGAAATTAATTGGTCAAAGACACTTGACCAGTTTGATCCCAACATCTTGGTCTCTGGAGGAAGATTCCCAAGGAGCATCTGCAGGGGGGTCAGGCACACCAGCTAACACCATTGGGAGTTCCTCTGCTGTGCCATGGCCAAGTCAAAAACAGCATCTGCAGCAGCCCTTCACGCCCTTAGCAGCCGCTCTGCGCCAAAGATCAGTGTAGTTCAGCTCAGCAATCTGTCTGCTGGCTGCATATCAACTAATCACAACAGGGGAAAACATAATGGCAATGTCATCCTTTTTTTATGACTGGCTACATAAACCCTCCAGTGCATTTAGCTTGGTATCAATCAGTGGTTTAAGTTTTCCAAGAGGGAGCTTGCCCATTAGTTATTCTTACTGCAGTAGTCTCGGTATGATGGTATTCTTGAAGTATGCCCTTTTAAGTGTATTTTTTCTATGCTCTTAACTCCCCAATTACTTAAGTCTGTCTTCTCAGAAGAAAAATGTGCCTCCTGTATCATCAGCCTGGCTCAAGCTGGATAACTAAAATCGCATTGAGTATTCTTGCTATGGATGCACTTCACTTATATAATGGCATTAGAGTGCTCGCCTGAGACATGCAGCCCTGTCGGAATAATTCTGAGCACACACACACAGCATTAAAGCCAATTCAGAATTATCAACATACATTTATGCACTTGGGATTATTGTCTCAAAGGGCATTAATCTGCAGATATCAACATAGGTTTTCATCTGTCATGTTGAGGATTAGATGGAGCTCTTCATAACCTCTTTTGGATTTTACTAACTTGAATCTTTTGATGTACATTTTCCCTCTCTTCTACACAGCCTTCCTTCTTACCATGCCCCTTTCCCCAGGTAAATAAATTTAATAATAAATTAATAGTTTAATAATAAACTTTGTCTTGCAATTTCTGGCTTTAGTATGCCTATTTTTGTTCTCTAGGGCCAGTGATTCTCAGGGAAATATACAAAATCCCCCTGTGCCCAATTTCTGTTCTCTCAAAACTTCCCGAAAACAGCCCTATCTCATTTCCCAAACCTTTTCACACTTCTCTGTCCCATCTGCTTCTGTATCAGAGATTCTGTGCCAGCATGTGGGTTGTGGAGTAGGAAATAATGATAAAAGAAAATCTGAAAGTAGAAAGAAGCAAGAATATGTCTTCCTTTTGGGACTGAAGATGGAACAATTCTAAAATATCTTTTTGGTACCCGACAGTTGACAGAAGGGACGCGGTGGCTTAGTGGGTTAGGACGCTGAGCTTGTCGATCAGAAGGTCGGCAGTTTGGCGGGTCGAATCCCGAGTGCCACGTAACAGAGTGAGCGCCTGTTACTCGTCCCAGCTTCTGCCAACCTAGCAATTCGAAAGCACGTAAAAATGCAAGTAGAAAAATAGGGACCACTACGGTGGGAAGGTAACAGCGTTCTGTGCGCCTTTGGTGTCTAGTCATGCCGGCCACATGACCACGGAGACGTCCTCGGACAAGCGCTGGCTCTTCGGCTT
Source organism: Vipera berus (assembly GCF_964194415.1). Lineage (NCBI taxonomy): Eukaryota > Metazoa > Chordata > Lepidosauria > Squamata > Viperidae > Vipera > Vipera berus. The sequence goes on from NC_138203.1 coordinate 104,955,656, forward strand.
TGAAACGGAGATGAGCACCGGCCCCTAGAGTTGGAAACGACTAGCACGCATGTGCGGGGGAACCTTTACCTTTACCTAGTTGACAGAAGCACAATACAATACTAATACTAGTCACAGGGTCCTTATGACTAGTCACTTAACAATTGTTCAAAGTTACAGTTGATACCCAAAAGGGGGAATTATGACTGTGATTTAAAGATTCAACAACTGGGCCCCTTCCATGAACACATGATGAAACTTCAGACACTCAGCAACATAGCTGTATTCACAGTTGTGAGCAGTGTCCTGAAGTCCTGTGGCCATATTTTATGACAGTTTTGCCAAAAGCCAGCACTTACTTCTGGTTTTCATCAAAACCATGCCATAGCAAACCATTGGTTCACATAATAACCACGGTAATTGGCTTAGCTACCACTGCAAAAAAACATTGTAAAATAATGTTGGATCATCCATTATATGACTCTCATGACATACTCATAAAGGGCAGGCTCCATTATGATCCTGTCAAGGGCTATTATAGTTAGAATAGGAATATCATTTACTAATTTAAAATTTTTTCTGTATCCCCTTTCTAAGGAAGAGCATGGCAGAGTAAACAGACTAGAACCAAACACGTCTCATACATTCTTCTAGTTCAGTAAGGAGAGATTAAAGCTTGCTAGAATCACCTTTACAGCTTCTCAGAAGAAGTCCTTTTTGCTTGAAATAATAAGACTATTCTCTGATTTCTAGAAAAGTGTATTGTATTCTAATATTTTATTGCTAGCTCAAGCTATATACAAGTTTACTGTAGTATTATTGTCAAAGTTCACTCGTATATAATTAATATTATGTTTCAGTACCTTACAGATTTTGGCTGTCCCACACCCAAATCCCCAAGCAGGTTCAGGTCTGGTAAATATTCAAATGAGAGATCATCAAAGAATGTGCTTCAAGCTAAACTGGGAAGCTGGGGGGGGGGCGGAAAGGACCCTGGAAGAAAGCGATCACAAATCTCTTCAGCCAAATAAATTTCATGAATGTATATCCATGAAGTCATAACAATTTGAGCTCAACTTGAGGACACCTCTAGGTCAAGGTGGGATTTTCATGCAAAGGGAGGTCCATCTATTTTCCAAAGCACTAGAAGGCAAGACAAGAAACAAGAAGCAACAGATGGAAACTAATCAAGGAGAGAAGCAACCTAAAACTAAGGAGAAATTTCCTGACAGTGACAACAATTAACCAGTGGAACGGCTTGCTTCAGAAGTTGTGGGTGCTCCATCACTGGAGGCTTTTAAGAAGAAATTGGCCAGTCACTTGTCTGGACTGGTATAGGGTCTCTAGTTGAGGATGGACTAGAAGAATTCCAAGGACCCTTCTAACTCTGTTATTCTGTTCTGTTAAATCTGTTAAATTAAGATAGGAGGTGGCTAGAGGGAGCAGTATTTCATTTCAAAAATCCTTTGGAAACGTATTTCCTAAACCAAACTTTAGAAAGTAAAGTAAAACACAGATATTAGCAGGATATTCATGAACACCGCTAGAAATGTTCATGGATGCTTTATCAAGGGAATGATTTAGTTAACTCCTAATCCTACAGTAAACTTAAGACTGGTTCATATAGGGACAAAGAAACCTCCAGTTCAAGCCTTAATTCAGCCTAAGAAGCCAATCCATTATCACCTCAAGCAATCTTCCCCTCCCCCCACACTTGTTTCAATATGCTTACTATTATGTTAATGCTTGTTTACATTTATTTGATTTTATTTTCCTCGGTTTCTTGGGTTTAAATCAAGTAATGCGAAAACCGCTCGTGAGATGCATTTATCATTTAAATTCAGGAAGAAATCTTGAAACATAATTAGAATATTATTATTATGCATTTTAATTGCACCTTTTTTGTGAACAGTACTTTGCAGTGCTCCTCTCTTACAAACTCAGAATAATCTTGCAAAATGAGTCATTAAAATCTTATTCAGGGCAGAGTGAATTGAGACTCAGAAAGATTTGCTTAGGGCCAAGCAGCAAGATCAACAAGGAAATAAATTTAAACTTCTCTAGATGAATAGATCAACTGTGCAATGTGTTGGGTATATAAACCAATATTTGTTGCAACATTTATTCCAGGAGCTATTTGGAGTTCCAGCAGCCAGCGCAAATACATTTTACATATTTCAGTGATGAGATTGTCTACTTGTCAGCAAAAGAGACATCTGCCCATCTTGCTCCTCCTTTTATACTTGTTTCCCCAATGACTCATAAGTACCGCTATTTATATTTCTTATCTTTCATTTAAGACTATTTGCTCCTCTTGTTTGCAGTAATGAGTTGTGAACATGAAATGTGACTTCCTTTTCAATCTAACTCATTTCATTCTCATACAAAATGTTTTTCCTGAATTGGTGGAAGGAGAATGAATAGCTTCTTACAGTATTTGTTTATATTCAACCAATAGCAAGAAATCAGGGTTAGCTAGATTCCTCTCCAAAATTATTTAAGTGGAATCTTTATGCAGAGGCAAACCAATAACCAAAGAATCATGAATCATGTGGAGAGACAGCGGGCTCACTTTCACAGAAAGCGATCAAGGGGAAATTAGGCTGCCTTCCTAATTTGGAGGCTTCAATAGGAATTCCTGCACTGAACAGGATTTAGTCTTCCCTAATCCATTACTTTTACTTTTGTTTGTTAGGGGGCAGAACTTTACTTCTCACAGCAGTGGTAACTCCTTGCTATAGCTCAGTTTTTAATATAAATTCAGGTAGTAGCCACGGATAACTTCTGTGCTATTGTGGATCAAGTGTTCTCCAGGTAGAAATAAGGAACTAGAACTGCATTTTGCTGCACAAATAGATCTCTCCTTCTAATGGTCAGGTTCTCTAAATAAATTTGGTGTCACTGGCAAAAATGGTTTCCTGGTTACAGAGCATTGCCACTTAGACAATGCATTACATGCAAATATGTGCATTAATATAGGAGACTGGGTTCACAATCCAGAAGGAACAGTAACACTAAAATATTGAAAATCTCTGCTTCCCAAAACATGAAGATGTTTTGCTTTTTCCTACTTATAGGGGGCACGTGGTGGCTCAGTGGGTTAAGACGCTGAGCTTGTCGATCAGATGGTCGGCAGTTTGGCGGATCGAATCTCGAGTGCCGCGTAACAGAGTGAGCACCTGTTACACGTCCCAGCTTCTGCCAACCTAGCAGTTCGAAAGCACGTAAAAATGCAAGTAGAAAAATAGGGACCACTACGGTGAGAAGGTAACAGCGTTCCGTGCACCTTTGGCATCTAGTCATGCCGGCCACATGACCACAGAGATGTCCTCGGACAAGCACTGGCTCTTCGGCTTTGAAACGGAGATGAGCACCGGCCCCTAGAGACAAAAACGACTAGTACGTGCGGGGGAACCTTTACCTTACCTATACTTATAGGCACTTCAAAACTGAAATTTTGCACCACTTTCTTTTCTTATTTATATACTTATTTATTATTTCAAATTCATACAGTATAATCACTCGTCTCATATGTATGACTCTGGGCAGCTTACAAACAATTGAAATAAATATAGCAATAGCAATAGCAGTTAGCCTTATATACAGCTTCATAGTGCTTTGCAGCACTCTCTAAGTGGTTTACAAAATCAGCATATTGCCCCCCAATAATCTGGGTCCTCATTTTACCCATCTCGGGAGGATGGAAGGCTGAGTCAACCTTGAGCTGGTCAGGATTGAACTCCTGGCAGTGGGCAGAATCAGCCTGCAATACTGCATTCTAACCTCTGCACCACTACGGCTCTTGATATAATGCAAAATATAAATACAAACAAAAGAAAAGGACAATGAAACAATTTAAAAACAAGAAGAAAATTATATGAAAGCATATAAAAAGCATAAAAATCACAGGCCGTAATCCCATTAATCAAAACAACCTGTAAAGCCACTGTATCAGCTCCACCACAATTCCATGTCCCCATGTCCAATTGGCAAAACCATATGTTCAGGGCCTTGCAAATAGCTAGCAGGATTGGGACAATCAAATCTCCAGAAGGATAATGTCATGGCAGAAAAGGCTTGTTTCTTAAGTCCCACCAAAAGACAGTCCCTGGCTGACAGGATTGGCAAAATGCCCTCCTGCTGGGATAGGTAAAGGTAAAGGTTCCCCTGCACATGCATGCTAGTCGTTTCCAACTCTAGGGGCCGGTGCTCATCTCCGTTTCAAAGCCGAAGAGCCAGCGCTTCTCCGAGGATGTCTCCGTGGTCATGTGGCCAGCATGACTAGACACCTAAGGCACACGGAACACTGTTACCTTCCCACCATAGTGGTCCCTATTTTTCTACTTGCATTTTTACGTGCTTTCGAACTGCTAGGTTGGCAGAAGCTGGGACGAGTAACAGGTGCTCACTCTGTTACGCGGCACTCGGGATTCGACCCGCCAAACTGCCGACCATCTGATCGACAAGCTCAGCGTCCTAGCCCACTGAGCCACCACGTCCCTTAATGTAATTAGGGAGAAGCTCTAATTTGTCCTGCCAATTCACCTGTTTTGGGACACCATCAGTACATAAGTGGTCCCCCTTTGAGTTGACCAGCCTCTTCCCGGCAGGTCAACAGGGAAGCTCAAAAAATGGTAGACAGATAATGCCCCATCTCATCTCATCCCATCCATTCTCATCCTCAGTCTTTACTTCAATGCATTTGTAATCTGGAAGCAGAATGAACAACCTATAAACAAACCTAAAGAGGTTAATAGCAAAGCTGCAGCACAAGAGCTACCAGGAATAGCAAGGAAGGGAGAGAGGAGACCAAATCACTTTGGCTGCTAGTGGAAGACAGATGATCAAAGGAATAGCAATGAGGGCAGGATTTCCTTTAAAAAAAAATCCCCTGCCAGCCCTGTCACTACATAAGAAGTGCTATTACATTATGGTCATATTTCTTGTGGACCAGGACCTGAGCCAAATAACACATGAAGATCGCCAGAACTTTCATGTTGTGGGATAAAAGCATGGTGCTGGTCTCAGACAGATGAGTCTCTTGCCTATGGAAGCAGCTTATATGTATATCTGTGCATGTACTTTCATATCTCTTTCTACTTCATTCTCTAGTTATCAACTGATATATCCACCAAATAACTGAATGTTATCAATACAGGTTTAGGTTAGATTTAATTCTGAATAGACCACACTTAGCTATTGTACTGTATTTGCAGAATTTGTTATTTGTTATGTGTATCACTTAGTAGTAATGGAAATAAAAAAATACTGGAATCTGTTCACTGCCCCTTTCTTATTACACAGGGCTAAATTAGGGTTATATAGTTCAAACTGATATATGCCTGGCCAGAGTTCAGGTCCTGAAAAAGGGAGGAGTGACATTGCTCTATCAGGAGATCTTATCTATAACATGCCAGAATGTTCAGAAATGCTGTAATAACTGGCTAACAAATCTTTTTAAAAAGTTGTCACATTTTCAGATGGTGTGGGAGGTTCACCTCCAAGAACCTCAGGAAAAATGAAGACGATAGAATGAGGTAACTGAAGAAAGAATGTCATAATTATCATTCTCTCCACTCCCTCCCTTTAAATAAATTATTATATGAAGCATTTTGAATGCTTCACTCATTTATTTTACTGTTTATTTTTGCCTAAACACAAACATACTACCACCACATAGCAAACTGAATCAGACTCCAGGGTCACAATAAAAGGGCTTGAAGGGTGAGTGACAGGTTACCTGTCCAGATACAAATAAATCTTGGAATGATTTGAAAAACATAATTCATATCCTGCTTTTTCTCACCGACTACTTTTCACTGATGTATGCATGACATTTTAGATTCCTATAAACAACATCCTGTTGAAGATGTGCATTTCCTCTTGTAGAAACACACTGCATATCTCCTTAAAAACCTCGCGTTTCAGTCACCATCTCTGCTCACCATAAAAGAGTGAAGTCTCTTTCTATCTGTTCATGGCCACAAAATTAGAACTTTCAGAAAGTCATTTACATACAAATACACACAAGATTCATTCTATGCATTACACCACAGGAAATCCAGTCTCATCATTTTCCAGTTCTACATCCAGGCAAGCTGCAGCCAATCTTGATTGCCTGACTAGTATGTCCTAGACCTAGACCTAGAGGCATTATTATTATTATTATTATTATTATTATTATTATTATTATTATTATTATTATTATTATTATTATTATTATTATTATTATTATTATTATTATTATTATTATTATTATTATTATTATTATTTTATTATTACTACTACTACTACTACTACTACTACTACTACTAATAATAATAATAATAATAATAATAATAATAATAATAATAATAATCATCTCCCGCTTGCTGATTCCTATCCTTTTTACTCGGAGGAAACCTATGAACAGTCTCACCAAGAACTAACTACCGACCAAAAGAGGAGGGTGCACAGCAAGACTGGAAAGCAGAATCTTCTTGAAGAGGTTCTTCCAGCCAAAAGTGTTTGGTTTTCCCCAAGCGACTTTTGTCCCCTGTGGATCACTGGGGGGGAAGCCTGAACCGAGGCCACACTCCGATGTAGACAGCACGTGGATCCACACAACTTCACCCTGGTTCTTTACTGCAGACTCCAGCAAGGTGCAAGACAGGCCGAGTCTGACTATCCTCTCTGGCCTCCCCGCCTTCCTCTTCCACTTGCAGGCTGCAAGCCACCTGTTGGCCCGCCCGGCCCACCCCCAACGGCAGCCCCTCGTCTTTGGCCGAGGAGGGGCAGGCCCAGCCCGGAATGCTCCCCTCCCCGCTTTTCCCTCCTTTGGTCCCGGAGGATCCAAATCCCCGGGAAGCCCACAACGGCAGGAAAGCTGCCACCTCCCGGGGGAGACGGCGGGGAGGAGGGACGCGAAGGAAGGGGACAGGCGCGCACGCACGGGCAGAGGCGGTGGAGCCGGGCCGCAGCCATTATAGCCGCCGCCGCCGCCGCCGGGTGGGTGGGCGCCTTTTCCCGTCTCCCTCGCTGCGGGAGAGTCCCAGCTGCCTTTGCTCGCCCGCTGCTGTCCTCCCGCCGACTGCCGCGGGCTCTCTCTCGCCCGCTCGCTCGCCCTGCCCTGACGTGGCTGCCGTCGCTTCGGGGTGGGAGGCGAACGACGGCAGGCGGCGCGGAGAGCAAACGAGCGAGCTGCTCCCGGCGGCGGCAGCAGAAGAAGCAAAGGATGCTCCGGTCGCCATGGCAGCAGCAGCGGCAAGAGGTAAGATGGGTCCCCTCGCTCGGCTGCCTGCCTTCCTCCAGCCTCGCCGAGCCCGGCTAAGGGCGGGAAGGGGCGACTGGCGGTGGCGGTGCGCTGGCCTTGACCGGCGCGGCGGTCTGTGTGCATGGCGACTGTCTCCTCCCGTTCGCCTTGGCGTTCTTGGCCGCTGGCGGGTCCTTTCCCTCTGCCCTAGCCTTACCGAGGAGACCGACTGTCCGCCATCAGGACCTGAACCTCCCTGTCCCTAACTTAACCTTCCTCCTTGTTGCCCCGGCAGCATCAGCCTTGCTCCCTTCTTTGCTCGACCTGAAAGCTCCTGGTCTGCAGGAAAGGGCAAAAAAGAAAGGGCGGGGGAAGGTGGGGGGGGGGAGACTCCCAGGCTCAACTCCATCAATTTTCTCTCAGCTCAGACCTTTCTCTGCCCAGGCCTAGTGCCATAGCAACTTCTTGGAGGCCACTGGCTGTTGCAGTTTGCTCAAGGGTAAGATCAAAGGCTAAGGCATTGGGGAATGGGAGATTAATGGGAGGAACCTCTTCATTTTTAGTGCCTGCCTTTTCCTAAGACTTGGGGAGGAAGAGGAGCAGCAGGGCCTCAAGTCCAACCTTATTAAGCTCCCTTGTTCATCTCCACCCTCCCCATTTCCGTGACTTGTTCCCCCTCATTTTTCCCGCACCTTCCCCTTCAGTTAGAAGCCTGTGAGCTACTTGTTTCCCTAGTCACAAAAAAGTTCCCATCTGGAAATACGGCTAGGATAGTGGGAGGTGGCATTTAACAGGAAGCATGGGGTGGGTAATTGCCAGCAGAAGGCTTGCTGGAAACCAGGCAGCAACCGTATCCCATACACGAAGGTGGAAAAGGCAGGAAAACTAGGGCATATTTCTATAGCAGTTTTGGCCAAGTTGTCGGAAACATCAGTAAGAGAGAAGTAATAGCTACTCTTGTAAACTTGTATTTAATGTATTGAAAGAATGTGCAAAATAGCCCTAGAACTAACTCGTATCCTTATTTGCATTACCTGTGAGTGGCAGATACATGGGCTACCCAGGCTAAATATAGACCTCAGTGACACTTGAAAATGGTGTGATGCTGGACCTATAATAATTAGCAAAAGTTATGGAGCCAGGAAATACGACAAGAGAGAAGTTATTGCCTGTGTGATACTAACTAGGAACACACAGTGCGACAGGAGGTTGCCTCCATCTCCTATTTGCAGGCTCCTGAGATCCATTTGGTGGGCCATTGTGGGAGACTGAATGCTTCCTAGAGGAACTAGGCCTGGTCCAGCAGAACTCTTCTTATAGGCAGCTCCTGACCAAATAGTACTGGCAGCAATAGTAATCAAGGCCAGCAAGGTTGATTGAAGGCAGCATTTTAAAATTAACCTTTAATATGTTTGATTATGAGTAGCTCATGTTGTAATTCTCAAATTATGTCTATTTACATGATAGATTGTAAATGGATTGCTATCTATTTTGGGGAAAACAGATTTGGAGGGAAAGAGAGATCAAACAAAACCATAGCCCTAGGAAAGAGTCTACTCCCTTCTTCCTTATTCCATGTCAGGAAAGAATTTAGTTGAATGATGTTTTCCATCCAATAAATAAATAGGACAAATGCCTCAATGTGAGCAATACCTAAGACAGAATGCAGCTTGCAAGAGCTGAGCTGGAATGAGAACAATCAGCAGGCTTGAGAAATAGAAGCACCATCATGGTGGGAGCTTGGGATAGGAACAGCATGTGAGCCCTGAGAATTTATGAAATGAAAGTTTTAATTGAAGTAGCTTCTGTTACTTGAGGAATAAATGACTTGGCAGAACCAGGAGCTGCTGGTTATGGGTGGATCACAAACATTAATTGGGAGGCAGATTGCATTAGTTTCAAAAGTAAGGAGAAAGGAAGAGTTGAAGGATCCTTGGTGCTCTCTGCGCTTGGTTGTTTTCTTGCAGACTAGGTAGTTGGAGTAATTTTTTTATTTTTTATTTTATTTTAATTCCATTTATATCCCGCCCTTCTCCGAAGACTCAGGGCGGCTTACAAGCTTAGCAGTAGCCTTCATTCTATGTATATGCCTGCTTATTAGGGCTTTCGCTCCCCCCCAAGTGGCATTATTACAAAGTCAGCTTAATTGCCCCCAACAATCTGGGTCCTCATTTTACCTACCTCGGAAGGATGGAAGGCTGAGTCAACCTTGAGCCTGGTGGGATGCGAACCTGTACTAATTGCAGGCAGCTGGTGTTACTTAAGGAGGCATTAGCCCACTGCTCCACCAAGGCAGTGGAGGCAAATGTCTTCAAGAAAACAACCAAGCTTAGAAAGCACCAAGGATCCCTCATTTCAACTCTGGGCTACATATATTCTCCTTTATTGAAAGAAAGAGTTCTGCAATAGTTTAAAGTTCTTCTCCACCAGAACAAGAAATGCCGTGGGGATAATCTGACAATGGTATTCAAGTGCTAAATGACATTAGAAGAGAAGACCACCACTGGATCATTCTGGAAGCCTCTCTATGTATGTAGTTCTATTTCATGTCTGCAGTTTGGGGAGTGTTGTTTGATCTTGCATTGTTCTTCCGTACCTTGGTCAGTGCAGTGATAAATAGCACCTATAGCAGCTATGTTTGATTTATTCTCTATATCCCTTCCTGATCTCATTTGGTTCCATTAATTGTTTATCTTCAGTTAGATTATTATAATGTACTCTAGGTGGGACTTTCCTTGAAGGAAATTCAAAAATTGTAGCAGATCCAGAATATGGTGGCCAGACTTTAATCAGGAGCCTCACAGCAAGAGTGTACAGTATGAAATTTGCTCTGGCAAAACTGCATTGATTGTCCATTAATTTCTAGATTAAAATCAGATTGAGAGCCATCACGGTCATGACCTACTGAGTGGTGGCATCATATTTCTAGAATTTCTTCCCACTCCAAGTTTGGACAGCTCTTCTTCCTGATTCTGAAAGATCTGGCTGATGTTATCTCAGAACTGTTGCACCACATCTTTCATAAATCCTGGAGCACCAGGGAATTACCTGAGGATTGGAGAAGGGCTGATGTAGTCCCCATCTTCAAGAAAGGGGGGGGGAATGGACCCAGGAAACTACAGACCAATCAGTCTAACATCAATACCTGGGAAGATCCTAGAAAAGATAATCAAAAAACAGATCTGCGAACAACTAGAAGCAAACAAAGTCATAACTAATAGCCAGCTTGGGTTTGTTAAAAATAGATCATGCCAAACCAATCTTATCTCATTCTTCGATCAAGTGACTAAACTAGTAGACCAGCGAAATGCAATGAACGTAGTATACTTAGATTTCAGTAAGGCATTTGACAAAGTAGACCACAACCAACTCCTTGGTAAGCTAGGAAAAGGTGGAATAGACAAACCGTACTCAACGAGTAGTCCTCAATGGCACTATATACACAAGGAGAGAAGTAAGCAGTGGTGTACCACAAGGTTCCATCGAAGGCAGGGGTGTCAAACTGCCGGCCCACAGGCCGGACGCATCATGACGAAACCGTGCCCACCCCATTGCCGGCAATGGGGAAAAAGCTCCAATACGTCGTGCAACGTCACGTGACGTCATGAGTTTCACATGTCTGGTCTAAGGCCTGGTACTCTTCAATATCTTCATCAATGACTTAGATGAGGGAATTGAAGGAGAACTCATCAAATTTGCAGATGACACCAAACTGACAGGAGTAGCCCACACCCTAGAAGACAAGCTCAGGATCCAAAAAGATCTTGACAAATTTGAACAATGGGCCCTATTCAACAAAATGAGTTTTAATGTGGAGAAAAGCAAAATTTTACATTTAGGCAGGAAAAACCAAAGGTACAAGTATAGATTGGGCGAGACCTGGCTTAAAAACAGTAACTGTGAGAGGGACCTTGGAGTCCTAGTGGACAATCACTTAACCATGAGCCAGCAGTGTACAGCAGCAGCCAAAAAAGCTAATACAATCCTGGGTTGTATAAACAGAGGCATAGAATCAAGATCACATGAAGTATTAGTACCGCTTTATAAAACCCTAGTGAGACTGCACCTGGAATACTGCAGCCAATTTTGGTCACCATATCACAAAAAAGATGTAGAGAGTTGGAAGAAATTCAGAGAAGAGCAACTAAGATGATCAGAGGCCTGGAGACTAAAACATAAAGAACGGCTGAGGAACTTGGGTTTCGCTAATCTAAAGAAAAGAAGAAATAGGGGAGATATGGTAATAGTATTCCAGTATCTGAGGGACTGCCACAAGGCAGAGGGGGCCAGGTTGTTCACCAAAGCACCAGAGGGAAGGACAAGAAACAATGGTTGGAAACTGATCAAAGAGAGAAGTAACCTGGAATTAAAGAGAAGCTTCCTGACAGTGAGGACAATCAACCAGTGGAACAGCTTATCCCCAGAAATCATGGGCGCTCCATCACTGGAGATTTTTAAGAAGAGGCTAGACATTCACCTGTCTGAGATGGCATAGGTTCTTCTGCTTGAGCAGGGGGCTGGACTAGAAGACCTCCAAGGTCCCTTCCAGCTCTATTCTATTCTAGTGATTTGTTTTAAAAAAGGGTGAAACTTCCCCCTCAGGACTTTGCTTTTCAGATTGTTAATCAGATAGTTATACCTGAAGTTATCTAAAGTTATATTCATGTTATTTGTGGGTTTTATATTGTGTTTTGTGGTTTAGCAAACTTTGTAATTGTAATTTTGTTTTTTTTTATTGCCAACTGCTCTGCAGGCCAATTTTACTGGCAATAAGTAGGTTTTAAGATGAAAAATAAAGGTTAGATGCTTCCAGGGAGCTCATTAAAAAAAAGCAGGAAGGTGATAGCTCTCCTTCCCAGTCACTCCCCAACAGCTAATATTTAAAGCTTTCTGCCTTTGGTGCAGAATAGAAACAATATTAAATATTCATTCAATTTGTCTAGCAATTTTTTTTAAAAAAAATGTCTAAATTAGTGGCCATCACATTTAGTTTTAAAAAGAATTTAGTTCTATGGAGCCTAACTGCGTCCAAGTAGTAATATTTAGAAAGATACAGATATTTGTCTATGCACATTTTTATATCATATATGATTTTATATATCTCTGTCACATCTCTCCATAAAAGCCACAATCCCTGTAATCTTTCTCTGCAGCAGAGATATCCTAGCCCTCTAAATCTTTTGGTTACCTTTTTGTACCAGTACTGTAGTTGAGATGCAGTAATAAAACTGTAATAGGCAGACTTTCATTATTTACAGTATTATTATTATCTGTTGGGAATTTCATAGTCTGTCTTTCACTTTTTAACATTTCATTGATATTTTCATTTGATCTGTCGACCATGACTTCAAGATTCTCATTGCAAGATTAGATTCTGTTAATATTTAACTGAAATTTCAGATATTTTGCTTCAGTGTTTATCACTCTGCACTTACAGTACCCAGAATGCATCTCTCTTCTTAAAAATCCATTCAGTTTGGAAAGAAGCCTTTGAATCTTTTTGCAACCCCAAACCTCTCTTTGATATTAGTACCCTGAGTTATATGGTTAGCAACTTTACTCATTTAAATGATCAGGAGTCAGGGATGAGCAAGTAATTTAGGGGTCTCAAAACTTGGCAACTTTAAGACTTGTGGACTTCAACTCCCAGAATTCCTCAGTCAGTTATGCTGAGGGAAATTCTGGGAGTTGAAATCCACAAATCTTAAAATTGCCAAGTTTGGAGACCACTGAGTTAACTGCTTGTCCCTGACTCCTGATTATTTAAAACATATTTTTAAAATATTGATCACATATAGATCTTTGGGAAAAACCTTTCTTCCTTTTTAATATTTTCCCTTTAATTCTATAGTTGTTCCTGTTTTAACTGGTTAATGCATGGGAAAAATTGATGCCTTAATCCAAGGTTGTTAAAATTGCTCAGTTCCCTCTATGCATCTATGTGGATTAAAATGGAACACAATTGACCAAAATGTTCTTCTGGCTGAACCCTGTTAATCTATTATATTTTGGGCATTTTAAAGAGACTTGCACAGAACACTGCAATGGATGGATCAAAATTGCCACTCTTCATGACACATAAAATCCACTAGCTTGCCTTGCCTATCAGTCTAGGAGAAGATTGAGAGAGGTACTTAAGAATTAGAGGTTAGGATCCTTTTCCTCTTCACTAGATGCTTTCACAAAACTGTTTTGGTTTGAATTTTCTGGAGGTGCAAAGAAGCAGATTTCAATAGATCCTTATGCCTGGCATGTGGTCGAATTCAGTCTGTAGGCTTCAGTGTTGTATTGATCCAGTGTTGTGGCACAATAGTTTGTCTTCTCTATTAACTACTCATTTGTGTGGGTGGATGAATTGGAATGGTTTTTGTGAGTGCAGGAGAACAGACAGGAAAAAGATATCTTCTTGGGGTTTTTTACATTTTCCCTTTTTCTTCTTTTTACAGTACAACTGGTTCTCTAAACGCTAACTGGCCAAGGAATGTGGGGAAATGAAAACCTTTCCTGCAGTTGTTGACTGGATATCCATGGATTCCAAACCAGAGGACAAGGTTTGGGGGATAGCCAGCCCACGTGCCTGGCAGAAAAGCAAAGGATATTGGTCGTGTGTGGTCACTCAGGAGTTCTCTGATCAACAGCTCAGCGGTGCCTTGTAACAGCCAAGATTTTCATCCTGCTTCCAAGTGAACTCTTCCAACCCTATTCCCTGAAAACCTTTTGTTTAATTTTTATGCATCTTGGAGAGGCAACGTCAAGTAAGATTACTGACAGAAGGTAATTTTTGAAGAGAGAAAGGAAGGGAGCAACAGAAGAAAAGATGGCAACAGGAAAAAAAATCTTTATCCCTTATTTATCTAGTTCTCTAAAAATGCACTGTTAACTGACACATGTTTGGAGGCAGCTTAATTTTTTAGAGGAAATTACAGCATTAATCTGAACTATAAAATGAATAGCACAAATATATAACACACCCCAAAACTATTATCCAAACCTACAGTAAATCTGCAATTAAACAGATCAGCAATTCAATACATGTAATATCAGGGGACCTTATATTTTTTCCAAAAAATCATATGGGACCGACATATTAATAATCTTATATAGAAGCTGTTCAGTAATATTGGACTTTCCCTTTAAGAAAATATAGGAATCCTACAACTCACTGAAGATGCTAACTTTCCTTGAAGACAAAGCGTGTCTTCACAGCAAATAAGAGCAATTCAGTTTTGTGTTGTCATTTCCTAGCTTTTGCTCTATACAAATAATTTTTTCTGGCATAAAAACATTTTTCTTAAAAAAAAAGAAAATAATCAAAAGGAAAAAGAGATGGATCAGAACCATGTCAGAGAAACAACATATGGATCAGAACAATGTACAGTAATAAAAAAAGTGTGAGGGGTGTAGGTGAAAAGAACAAGAAGGAGTGAAGAAAAACATTGTATGAACCTCATGGCAATAGCTAAACTTTTTTCTGCACCCCTGTCCTGCTTAGGAGATAGCCACGGAAGTAATCATTAGATTCTCTCTTCATATCCTAGGAAGGAGGCTGTACAATGAATCGTGGAAGTGACAGCAGCTCCATGGAGGAACTATCCAAAGCTACCCTGCACATTAACTCACTTTGGTGGCTGGCCTGTGGGCTTCTTGCGTTGTTAGCCAACTCCTGGATAATCTTGAGCATCACAGCAAAGCAACAGAAGCACAAGCCCCTGGAGCTCCTGCTCTGCTTCCTGGCAGGGACACACATTCTCATGGCTGCTGTGCCACTTACAACTTACGCAGTGGTGCAGCTGCGACGTGAATCTTCTGACTATGACTGGAACGAAAGCATTTGTAAAGTCTTTGTCTCTACCTATTATACATTGGCCTTGGCCACATGCTTCACCGTGGCCTCTTTATCTTATCACCGTATGTGGATGGTAAGATGGCCAGTGAACTACCGGCTGAGCAATGCCAAGAAGCAGGCCTTGCATGCTGTGATGGGCATCTGGATGGTCTCCTTCATCCTTTCTACCTTGCCATCCATTGGCTGGCATAACAATGGAGAGCGTTACTATGCCAGTGGCTGCCAGTTTATTGTCAGTAAGATCGGCCTAGGCTTTGGTGTGTGCTTCAGCTTGCTTCTTCTTGGAGGCATAGTCATGGGCTTGGTGTGTGTGGGTATTACTTTTTACCAGACCTTATCGGCACACCAAAGGCATCATAGATGCCATCACCAAAGAACAGAAGATGCTTCTTGTCCTTCTTCAGTTCACAACACTTTCAATGTGCCAGCCATCGTAGTAGAGGATGTCAGAGGCAAAAGAAGATCGTCACTGGATGGAACTGAATCTGCTAAGACTTCCATGCAGATGACCAATCTCATCAGTGCAATTGTTTTTCTGTATGACACACTGACTGGTATACCCATTTTGGTAAGAAATATCCCTTCCTATTTTTGACCTGTTGTTTTGGATGGTCTCTAGAAGGCATAAATCCAGTTATGAATCCTTAATTTCTGTTAGGACTGACATAACCAAAATCACTTTAACAAAGCAGTTTCTTCCACCTTTCATATACAAAGACATTTCCTGAAATAAGGACATTTAACATTCTGAAATAGAATGATAACAAGAGGATTTTGGATTATATTTCTAATCTAAGTGATTTTTCATTTCCTCTTTAAAATTAGCCATTCCTGGCAAAAGAGCCCCTATATGAGGGAGATGGATGGTTAAGAAGTTTGATAGATAGATGATGGATGGATGGATAGATAAATAGATAGGTAGGTAGATAGAATCACCTATAGTCTTCAGGAACTACTGTGTATATCAGTCATAGATTGTGTCCTTAGGTCCAGTCCCTAACCACGCACTACACTAAGGAGATACCAAATGCCTTAATAGTATTTCAAAAGGAAACTGTAATTATAAACCAACTGGCGGGGCAGGGGGTAGGGGTGGGGGGCTAAGTAATACATGGATGGCTTTGAGGACTATGCCAGGAGTAACACTGCAAATTAATAAAATAGTTAATATTGCATTTCTTTTGATATTATGTAATATTAATCTCAACATATTTGATCTTTTTTTTCTGTCTGGTTAAAAATTATAATTAGTGGCCATCTCTGGAGAGATCTGGGTATTTCACTCAAGGCTTTGGGGACTCTGGCACCACATGTGGTACCCTAGTGCCTTATCCGTGGAAGACAGGTCATCCAGCATCAAGGGGGGATACTCTAATCAAAATTGTGTTCTGGGTGTAGTAATTTATTTTTCATTATAAAAGTAAATAGATGTCATGGGTGGATAGAAAGGAAGTACATGTATTCTGGGATGCTTTGGGGGGTAAGTGCCCAATCTGTCTTAATGTCTTTAACACCATTCTGATCTCCTCTCAGCAATGCTGTAGAGCATATCTTAATGAATTAATGGGAATCACTGATAATCCACTGTATGTATAGGTATATCCTTTTGAGATATATAGTCTTATTACAAGTCTGATGGTTTCATTCATGCTGGACAAAAATGCTTGAATCTTGGGGGCTATTTATTTCTATACATGTGTACAAGAAAACAGGACTAGATGAAAATCCAGATCTGTTGCTAGACCATCTGATTGAGATGTGCTAGACCACCTGTTCTTTAACCATAGGAATAATGAAATTCTTCTATTCTAAATCCTAATGCTAATGTGAAACAAATCTGAGCAGGTGGCAGCACTCAGCCAACCTTGGCAGATGGCAAAAGATAAATATTTGGCCAGAGTTAGTGCCTGGCAATGCCAAGAATGTTGGTTAGACAGAGAAGTAAAAGAAAACCTAGAAGAATACTGTAGAAATTCACTTCAGTTATATTGCTAAGAAGACTGCATGGATGTAGTATCGTTTGCTTTAGGATGCTTTAAGAAAACCAGGTGTGACCGATTTCTAAATTAAATGCTATAATAAGTGCTTTATGATTTTATTTTTTGAATTCCAATTTTTTTTTAAATGGACGGGTTGTTTTTCTAAATGTATGTCTCAGTCATAGTAGAAAATTAATTCCTGTATTTATTTCCAAATACTCCTTGTTGTCATTTTTTCAGAAATTCCACACAGCCAAAAGATAGAGCAAAGACCATCCTTTATAGCTGTAGGGATTTTTTTTCACAATTTCAAGAAAAACCTGAATTCTGTTTTTTTATGCCATGGTTTTACAGATCACTTTTAATAGAATAAAGCACAAAATTCCTTTACCACCCATTGTTTTTGTGAAAGGAAATAAGGTCTTCCTTCTTAAGGGGGGTAGTAAGAATAAAAAATATTGCAATTGTCAATTTCAATTTATCTCTGGAATTTTCAGCCACAATTCACATTTGCTGAATTTTTTCTTCTCATTCAGCATAACAGAGCTGCCAATAATTAAAGAAAAATGCCAGCAAGCGTTACAGGAAACATTTCTAAATAGATTACTGTTAACTGCTATTTTAGAATAATACAAAATATTTTTAAAAAAATACCAAGAGCATTTTTAGGGTACAGATATCCATGGAGATTATTTTTAGGCAATGATCCAGTGAGGTCACAAGCATTATCTGGTGCTTGTAACATCTGTGCAATCATGTGTCATACATCATTTGAGATAATAATGCACAATTGTTTAATTTTCGCAACAACTCACACATGCTAAATGCTAAGGGGGAAACAGTATTTTCTCCATAGAGATAACGATTGAATCCAGCAGAACAAATGAAAAGTGCAGATTTCTTTCATAAAGAAAGAATGCAGGAAAAAGTCCAATGACCAGAGTCACTGAGTTATTAGGCTTTTCTGTAAAGCAATTATGCTGGCCCTTTGCTGATGTCACTTGATCAGCTCTTGCTGTTTATTTGATGATAGCAATAATTTGCATTATCTTCTTTAAAAAATAATAAAAATGTTGTAATAAGTTGCAAGACAATAGCCAGTGCATACTGAAATTATTTTCCAGATGTACGATTTCAGCTTCTGCATATGGTGAACTAGCCAGGAAGCTGTTCACCAAAACGTACTTGAGAGCCTTTCTCTTCCCTCATAATGCTGGAGTAGAAAATAGGCAATGATGTTTAAAGTGTTTTAAGGTTAGTTGCATTTGCCACAACAGATGTTTATGTTTAATTGTGTTTTCACTGATTACACTGATTGGTTTTGGGAAATGTTCCATTTGCAAAGCCTGTTTATCAGTTCTTTGAACGTTAGAACAATACGAGTAGCATTCCTGTTTTAGCTGTCTTGAGAAATTTTCTGATAGTCTCTGGAGTGTTCTGTCAACTATGCTATTTTACCCACACCATCTCTTATCTCTCCTTGTCTTAGGTGGTAAGCTTCTTCAGCCTACGCTATGACACTGCTCCCACCTGGATGGTGCTGGCAGTGCTCTGGTGCTCCATGGTGCAGACACTGCTACTCCCATCATTCATCTGGTCCTGTGAACGTTACCGGGCAGATGTCCGGACTGTCTGGGAACAATGTGTAGCAATAATGTCAGAAGATGATGGGGAAGACGGTGAGCAACCTACCCACCTCAGTCTTTGCATAATATATTGAGCAAGTCTCATACTGTGGAGAGGGGGGAGTAATCACAAGCTTCAAAGGATGAAGTATGAGATCAGCAATCAGAATTAGGTATCCTGTCAGGAGATTCGTCAGAGGAGCGGTTATCTTTTTATCTGTTGCAAATTTGCATATTTTAAATGGTGTTTATGTGTCTGTATTAATTCTCACAGAGTACCAACTTAAATAATTCCTAAAATTGCAATGTGCTCCACAGAGGAAGATAAAACAGTTCCTTACTTTGTTAGTTTTAAGGATGAGGGCTAATGACCGGTATTAACAGTTTGCAAGAGTTATTGGAATCTTTATACTCATCCCCTTCAGCATGATATGCACAATTGTTTTCTTATCCAAACCTGTCATTTCCATATCCAAGACAGGGAAAGGAAGGCGGTAGGACTAGAGAGTAAATTCTTATTCCTAGAAGCCTGGAGGCCAGTCCATTTCTGCAATTATAAACAGTCTGGTACCAAAATGTTGCTGAAACCAAATTGTGGAACATCAATTGATCAGATGACATCAGCTAATATTCAGATAAAATATCTGAGAGATCAAATTTACACAGTTGCTTTTTTCGGTAACTAACATTAGAGTTCTAATCTAGAATGTGATTCTAAACACATTCAAGACAAAATCCTTATTTCAATTTTTCCCCAGCACATACCCTGCAGGTAGTTGTATACTGAGTCAACTATCAGTTTTGCTCTTAACTCCATACATTAGTTGTATGCTTTTAAACAAGCACTAGATTACCACAAGACTGGAAGCAGAAATGCTGTCTCTGTATTTCTGTTGCTCTTAATAGATCAGTACCAGATTAGGACATTGTAGGCCTCTGCCTCTGTCTGATGCTTCATCCCATGGTCCTTCCCCAAACTGCTGAGTTGCATGTGCTGATTAAAGGTTATGAATGATGCTGAGCCTATAGGTATCTTCCACAACCAGCTCTTAGGCTGGATTTGGACATCCAGTAAAATTGCAGCATTAGTCCTAGTAGGAAAAAAAGTTCACATTTGAAACAAATGAGACAAGAATTACCTCCAACTGTTGAACCCAAGAATCATTTAAGCAGGAAATCAAGGAACTGAACATAATCCAGCGTATTAGCTTGTTTATTTCTAGATTTCTCAGCACCCTCTTTAGCATACAGAGCATACCTTTTAACAGCACTGAAAAAAGAGATCAGAATAGATCATGGGCTAATTATTGCAAGCTATTAACAAAAGCATGTCTGTACTATGAAGTGCAGGACTAGTACAGCACAATATAGACTCAGGACCCTAGGTGGGTAGAATATTTTTTGGAAACCAATAACATATCATAGCCACAATGACTTTCAAATAATACCTTGCCATGTCAACAGGCAGGTGTGATTTCTCTATGGTGAGGACTGAGGTGTCCCTGAAAGGGGTTTTTACTTCTCTGTTCTCCGTTAGATGGCGCTGGTGATGATTATGGAGATGGGAGGATCTGCAAGGTGCGATTCAATGCCAATGGTGCTACAGCCATGAAGCAGGATCCTAGGGATGCTAAGCTGCTGCCGGTGCACCATATGCTGTTGCCCCATGACAGGGTACATTATTTGCAGGTAAGCTGCTTGCTCTGAGTGTTACACCTACCATATGAATAAAGAGCCAACATTGTTAGCAAAAATATATTGAACTGACGATTCTAGTCCACCTGCAACTATGGAAGTCACTGGGTGGTTTCAGCCTAGTCTTGCTATTATGGGGCAAAGTGGGAAGAGGGCTTACTTTGTACATCACCATGAGCACATAAACAAAGAACAGGATAGAAACCTGATGCAAACACAAAAAAATTACACTTCTAAATATATGCACATGGTCTTCTGTTAGACTGAATCAGTCCATGTACAACAGTGTCAGTGTCGTCTAACCAAATTTTCTAAGATTCAAAGTACTGTATTGCAACAACTCATCATCCATTGTATTTGGGGACAAATTTATAATACGGTAAGCTAATAGGGTAAATTGGATTGAGAGATTGGCCCAAAGACACTTAGTAGATGTTATGGCTATATAGATTCGAACTGAAGATCTTCTGTTCTAAGTAGAACTTCAAAATACACAACATTGATCTTAACTCCAAAACTAGATTCTGCTTTTGACTTTACAATGTATTGGAGGCTTTTGAAGAAGACAATGGATAGCCATTTGTCTGGAATGGTATAGGGCAGGGGTAGGCAACCTCGGCTCTTTTATGACTCATGGACTTCAACTCCCAGAATTCCTGAGCCAGCCAAGCTGGCTCAGGAATTCTGGGAGTTGAAGTCCATGAGTCATAAAAGAGCCGAGGTTGCCTACCCCTGGTATAGGGTCTACTGCTTGAGCAGGAGTTTGGACTGGATGATCTCTGAGGTCCCTTCCAATTCTTCTTCTGTAATCTGTAATCTACTTCATAATTAGAGACATGCTAAAAGCTAAATGGGACTTTTTTATTTCTGAGAATACAGAGGCATTTAAACTTATTAGTTTAATGAATATACATAGTTGACCTGTTTTCTAAGCTAGTTGTTTTCATAAGGGGGCATTAGTAACTAACCAAACAAAGAGTATTCCCAGTTTGATGCCAAACTGTTATGTGATAATTATGGGTGTTTCTTCATGAGCATCTGGAGGGGGACATTTAAATATAGAGCTTTTTTTAAAAAAATTTGTAGTTTGTAATCCACACACCCTCCCATCTGCTTCTATATCTCTTGTAGGAATATGGCACAATTTTCCTCCAAGCAGCTGAGCTATAGGCAATAATTCACGTTTGTGTGTTTAGTGAACATCGTGGGAGAAAAACAATTTGGAGGTTTAGGGATGAGTATTTGATGTAGCACTGCAGGGAGATACAGTAGAAGCTTTATTCGCTCTACTTAAAAATGTAGAACTGAGTCGAACTGGGGAGCTGCTTTTCTAATTATTGAACATATTGGAAGATTAACATTCCAGAGTAATGTGGATATGATGGCTATTCCAGCTTTCCTTTTATAATTGAATTTTATGCCAAGAAAAGGGGTATCTGGGAAAACACCAAAGTACCCCATCTGGACTTTTGTAAAATTCCTTGAGACTATGGATTGCAAAATGAAGCTCTTAAATAAAAGCACCATTAGAGAATGGTGGTACAACAAGGTACTTTCCCCCATTTCCACAAATATATAATATAAGAAAGCATGTATAGTAAAAGAAAGAAAGAAAGAAAGAAAGAAAGAAAGAAAGAAAGAAAGAAAGAAAGAAAGAAAGAAAGAAAGAAAGAAAGAAAGAAAGAAAGAAAGAAAGAAAGAGAAAGAGAAAGGAAGGAAGGAAAGAAGGAAGCAGGAAGGAAATAACATTTTTGTAAAACAGCATTATGAGCAAAGGATGCTGTTTGTTACATTCACATAAATCAGGGGTCCCCAACTCCCAGTCTGGGCCGCAGCCTGCCAGCAACCGGTCCGCACAAACAAGCAAAGCCCCATCCACAGGATGCAGGCAGCACACAAAACCACACCCCCTCCAGTCCGCAGAAAAACCTCCCTCCACATAACCGGTCCCTGGTGCCCAAAAGGTTGGGGACCTCTGACATAAACAAAGAACAATTAGGAAATTCAAATAACAATACATTTCAAAGCAAATGTATCCGATAGGAGCCTTCTCTGATTTTCTCCATCTTGAGATGGCTTTTGCATGCTGAAAAAACAGATACACTAACAGTCTAATTGCATAGGAAAAAGTAAACCTGATCTTTGCAATTAGTGCGAAGGCATTGGAGTGATTAACGAATTCTTGAGAATCTTTTAAGTTTCATAGTATTAACATTTGATTAAAGACAATTCAAACTTAATTACTTTAAACACTTTACAATGTATCCCTTATGATATTTGCCTGTGAGCCATCTGGGACTTGTTATATAAAGAGAAGGGAGGAATATGCTAAGTGGCTCAGATTTCTTTCATTTAGACTCCTAAAATGTTTAAGCTATTGGACATTTCTATCAGTGGAGAACAGTCTATATTCTTCAGCTGCTCTTTCTCCATTAACTTTCCCTTCAGGTTCCTATCTCCCGGAGGATGTCTCACGATGAAACCAATATATTTTCTTCCCATCGTTCAACTCCTTCCTTCCTTCACAAGTGGTCCTCATCTGATGACATTCGGGTGGCTGCTCCACACAAACATGGAGGACCCTCCAGTTTTCTGCCTCCAGAGCTCCGTAGCTACCATCACCGTCGACATTCCCCTGAGGATGAGTTCACTACACTTCGGCAGTTTCTAGAAGCCGGAATGGCTCGGGGACATGGACCTGGCTCCAGTGCTTGCTTCTTCCGTGATGAGATTACGACCTTTATTGATGAAACACCGGCACCCTCCCCTCACAGCACTCCACGTCATTCACGCCTCCCATTCTCAGTACAGCGTGAGAGGCACCATTCCCTAAACGGTGCCGAACTAGAAGGCCCTGACAGGAATCAACAGTGCTCACTGACTGATGGTGAAAGCTTATACCTCTGTGCTGGAGAACAGGGGCCTGGCAAATGGACCATGGCAGCTCATGGGGCACAATCCTTGCAGGAAGTCAGCCTACACAATGGCACCAAAGGCAATAGCGCTGCTGTGGATTTTTAAGGAAATCCCAGAACTCAAAATTTAGGCTCCCATGTTTTTTCTTGATACTATAAGAGGACAGGAGTTATGCCATAAGGGAACCTGATATGGAGGGGAGATTAGTAGTGAGAGGGCAGAAAAATGTCACAGCTGGAGAGCGCAGTGGCATCCTGCTCTCAGTGGACAACTGAGTCCAGACCACCATAGTTAACTGAGGGCACTTTTTGTCTGCTCCCTATCTTTGGTAGCATTGTTAGCACTATCCTTTTCACACCTTTCTTAGCTCCACTCATTATGAGAAAAAAAATCAGTGTGGTGAGAAGGAATATATATATATATATATATACATATATATATATATATGTGTGTGTGTGTGTGTGTGTGTGTGTGTGTGTGTGTGTGTAAGGCATATTCCATATATATGGAATGTCACATGTGTCTGGTTTTTGTTTTAGTGTTAATTAATCATGTTTTTGTGCTATTAAAGTGATTCAGGCTACAAACTGATATGTAGTTAGCTGGGAATTAGTGCCCCTAAAAATTACAGGACACACACCACAAAGGTATAAAGGAGAGTGCTGCCATCAAATGTTTAGTAAATCTTAGCAGGACAAACTGGGAAGAATCACCCTCAGCTAACCTTACCTACCAATGAAGTGCATTAAATGTGAAAAGAGGAATCAGTGATCATGAAAGTGTTTATTAAGCATTCTAAGATTGATTGATTGATTGATTATGGGCCATCAAGTCACTGTTCACTTCTAGAGGCCAGTAGCTCACACATAGTACTACAACAGTTCTTACAATGGGTCTCTTGGAAAGCATTATCATCCATACATTACAGATGAGGAGGGCTAATGGGAGAAATAAAAATATTCAAGAAAGAAATGGACAGTCACTATTAACAGAGGCTGATGAAAGCAGGATTTCATTAGATCTTTGACAGCTCTCTTTTATCACAGATGCCATCATGAGCAGAACTAGTGCCAAAAACTGGAAGAAAAATACTATAAACAGCTGAACTCATCTGGGTTCATATATTCAAAGTTTATTTTTATGCCAGATCTATCCCCAGAGGGTAGTAGTTAATTCAGGGGAAAGAGAAGAAGGGATTTGCCTAGTGCTGCATTCACAGTTGAAGTATTTCCAAATGATGCTTTTAGTATGCAGTTAGAAATTTATGAAGGTGAAGATATTGTTATTTCCCATCGGTCAGTTTTCCATGTTTCCTACAACTATTTTTACCAAAGAAAATGCATTAAGGAAAGAAAGATGGAATAGTGGCACGGTGCCTTTTGACTGATACTACCTAAGAGACAACCATTTGGGGACACTGAGTATGGGTATGTCATGGCTTGTCCACTCACATTTTGTTGGTAATGGGGGAACATATATATGTGATCCACCTATGTTGTACCAGATGGTAGCAACTACCTGATCTTGACTGATATCCCCCAAAAGCTAAACAGAGTTGGATCTAGTTAGTAATTAGATAGAAAGTACCAGGAAGTGCTAGTAGGCTAGACTGGGAACTCATAAAACATCCCAGAAGGCAGCTTTTGTAAACTATTTGATTCTTATTCTTTCTTTTTACTTCTAACAATCTTGATCTTTAGTCCCTTCAAACAATGTCGTGGAACTTGGTTTCATTTTTTTTCTTTGCCCCTTCTCACAAAGTTCTTTAAAACTTGAACAAACCTCTTTTGTAAATCCAATATAGGAAAATTATCCGGGTTATTCTTTTAATTAAAATGGATATACAAATAACAAATTAAGACATCAGTTGTTCTTTTGTATGTCCAGTGGAATATCATTCTTGTAGCCTGTCATTTTTAAATCCACTTTCAAATCGGTCTCAATCTTGTCAGACAGAACCTATTCCTCTTCCATACCATCTATTCAACACAGTCTATCTATAATGACAGACACACTTAAAATTAACTTCTCCATCATCCATGGTTCAAAAATACCTTTCAAGGTATCCAAAGTTAATTTTTGCTTCATTCTGTAATTGTTAAGTCAAATTTGAGATTTCTCCTTTAATTGTAATTTTTAGTTTCCTCTATTATCCAATTTTTTAAATCTTACCTCGAAAGTTCATTTTTGGAAGAAAAAAAAATCAAAACAAAAGCATTTGAGGGTGAAGATTCTTTCTCCGAGCTTGTGGGTTGATTTCCGAACGTTTCCTTACCAGGCTAGGTAAACTCCACTGAAGATGTTATCCTTCACCCTCATCCTACACGCGAGCTACAGATATTTGCCACTATTGCAAACAAAAGCATTTTTCTATGGGAAGAATTCTTTTTAATTAATTCCAAAATCGTATTTCATTTGTGCTTAGTCTACTTACTCCATTTGTAACTTTCTAAAATTAAATTTTTATTCACCCTCTTGCTGGTTATTCCCCCTCCCCCCCTTTTTTGTACAGTTTTGAACTTGTAGTTAAAACTTCTTTTGATAATGATTGAAGGAAAACTGATCTGATGTGTAAAATCTGTTTGATCCAAAGGTCCCTAACAGCTAAAATGAAATTAAACGAACAATTTCTGACAGTGATTAGAAAGGACATATGTGGCCTTAGGGTCCTTAATATCCTGCAACCATGGCTTGAGCAAGGTGACTATTTTTTTGTTTCCCAGAACTCTCAACCCACCAGACACTGCTGTCTTTGGGTCTCCTTGAGGTGAGCAGATCTCTGGAGCACTTGTGGGTGATCACAAGTCCTCTCCTTGAAGAGAAAATATCAAAGAGCCAGTGTACAGTTCTTCCTTCTGCTGTGGTTGTTGGCTCCACTTTTTGCAGAGCCATTTTCAGGCTGTCATTTCCTCCTCGGGAAGTCACAAATAGCCCTTTTTCTGAACAGATGCTAGCCAATCACCACTCTATTTTTTTTCTCAGATCTACAAATTGCCTAATCACGTCTACATTCTTTCCTCTCAGCCATCCATTCTTATCACCTAGCTAGCATTAATACTTTTTCCTCAGAACTGCATTTATTTAGAAAGTTGCTAAGTTTTCTCCCAAACTAACCTGATTCTACTATTACCAATATTCACTGGAACATAACCACCATCACCAACCCATAGGGACAACAAGTAAATGATATAGGTTTATTTTTTTCTAACATACATTTTATTTGCAATTCACAATGAATTCTGTAATTGTTTTCATTAATTCCACGCAATCAGGCTACCTTCATTCAAATTTATTATATCCTTCCCCTTTCTCCTAGTTTCACAGGCACATCATTTGTCTTTTATCAATTTCATTCAACAATGCACGATCTGTATCATTTACTCTACAAATCACAATGTTTCATATGCCACAGTTGTCACTAGGTAGACCCATAATTACTGATTTCTACCATTATTGTGGCTTTCACATAAGCTTTCAGATAATGGCTTGTTACTAATAAAATAATGTGTTCCAGTCAGTTTAGGCTCATTTAGGATAGTATGCCACTAATATAATCAAAGCCCAATTTTACTCCAATTCATACTATTCCAAAAATCTATTTGATGGATTTTTAAATTAAAGACTATCTTGCAAGTCAGGAAACTGTTACAGTTCCTCACAGGTCACCAACTAAGGGATACTGACTTAGTTTACCAATGCCCACTCAGAATGTATAGGGGTATCAAAGTTCTGTCCACATCCTTAATACTTCTGGAGAGTATTTAATTTGAAACACCTGCAACTGGTCTTAAGAGTTAATGCAATGCATATTTTAAAAGACAGAACTTCAACCACACTGTTGTAGTCACCATCTTGACTTTTTTTGACCATGTCACATGGATACCTCCTACTTAATTTATACTCTAAGCATTTTCCTTGGCAGATCAGGAACAAATTGTCTGCTTTCCTCAGCCCACAACATGTAAAAAACTCAAATCCATTGACCTAGGTGCCTGTTTTTCACATGGTAATGAACTGACTCATATTTTTAACCTGTGGGTGGTAAGAAAAAAACTCATGTTAATCCAGCTGTAATATATTGGAAGGGAGATAACTGTGCCTATGGAAGAGAAGTTCCCATTTAAAAAATGACAGCTAACAGACAGCAGTCAAACTGAATCTTTTTACATATTCAGAAAAGATCTTAGTCCTGCTAAGAGCCTCTCCCTCTCTCCATTTCTAAAGGGCAAAACTTAAAAAAAAAATGCATGAGATTTTCCTGCCCAAACCCAGAAATGCAAAACTTAGAAAACCTTATGTATACCCTAAAACCGTGATGGTGAACCTATGGCACACGTGCCACAGGTGGCATGCAGAGCTCTCTCTGTGGGCACGTGCCCCATCGCCCCAATCCTAGGCCTTCAGCTGGGTTTTATAAAACCTTTTTGCCTTAGGCCTCTGCCGCCATGTGCAAAAAAAAAAGTTCAATTTCAACTTCTCGCGGGGGAAAAAAGATCTCGCAAAGTTGGAATTGATTGAACTTTTTAGTCCCACCCAGTCTGCCGTTACCACCGAAGCCATGCCCACCCAATTGGCCACACCCACCAAATGGGCCACGCCCACCTGGCACCCGACAATACATAAGTGGGTTTTGGGTTGCAGTTTGGGCACTCAGTCTCTAAAAAGTTTGCCATCACTGCCCTAAAAGTTCAGGGGGTAGCTGTACAAACTTCTGCTCAAGGAGGATTTCAACAAGAATTTTGGAGTACAAACAAATTTATTTGGGAAAAAGAGGAAAAACACACAGATGTAATAGTTACACATACAGAATTGCAAATAAAATCCATAAAGCTAGTTCAAATGTGCTAGACTTGCATGAATAATTCCAAGTTCCAGAATATATATAAAAATGCATTATAGAGAAGATGAACTGAAACTGGGCTTTCTGTTGGATGGCAAGCTGTTAACATTTTACTCTGCTGTAAAGCACATGTTTTATGGTGTTAAAGTCACCTTCTTAGGAAGAGCTCAGTTACTTCATTGTTCCAGCTGGTGAAACAAAAACATATCTATTAGTTAAACCCACTTTCCCAACTGCCTTATAGGTAAATGACAAAGCAGTTGATGGTAAGTTTCACTGATTGAAATATTAGATCAAACAGTGATAAACTGGAGGTATATTTTGGGAAATAATAGCTGAGTCCTGCTCTATTTAAACTCCTAGCTGGGTTCAACTTATCTGGGAGCACCTCTACTTTGGTTGAAACAAGCCAAAAGTCAGGGATTTGTCAGAGAAAACTGACCTTCTGCTACATACAGCTACAATAAGAGTCGCCTTTTTGGTGAGAGATGCAACATATAAATTTAATACATAAAAAATCCTTAGCAGGAAAATCCTAAGTGGCTATTCCAAAGAAACAAAGAGATAAAACATTATGTGAAAATATTTGATCTTAGGCAGAACTAACTTCTCCTGGGACTTTGGCCAATATGGCCTTTCTACATCAGTATCTGTCATTTCAAAATGAAAGTAGCTGCATCCGTTATTCAGAAGGGAAATTAAATAAATGGGAGGTGCACAACGGTGAGGAAAAAGGAGAAGTAAGGAAATATATTTCAGGAAATTCCTACAGGGAAGGCATACCGAAGATGGTGAACATAATGGAAATTTTGCTGTTTTGAATATTGGTGGTAATGTCACAACTTTTCTACTAAAGCAGGGGTTTTTTTCTGACAACCTCCTCAAAATGTATATTGTAAAGGTGGAAAAACTGCACAAAGGGGCAATCAAAATAATTAAAGAATTGAAAGAACTTTCCTACGAAAAAGGTTAATGCTTTTTTGACAGAGAAAAAAAGATGAATAAAAGGGGACACACAAGAGAGGTATATAAAATAGAATGTATTTTATTACATTGGATTGAACTGTGGTCTCCTTGGTCTCTCTCTAAGCTTTGCTGTTAGCTTGCAGTTGTTTCATTACCTGACTAGGTAACATTATCAGCGCTGGTGATTGTGGGGTTTGCTCCTTGTTTATATTCATTGCCCTCTCTGGTAGGTCCTTGATTATGCAATTGTTTTCTGCTTCATTGTTTGGTGTTAATCTCTGCTTATCTGGGGTAGCTGGTTGCTGGAGCATATGTGTTCTAGTTTTTGTTATTGTTTTTCTGAATAATGTGTTAATGTGATTTATATTTATATGTCTATTGATGCTAAGCTTCCAGGAATTCCCTAACACTTTTGGATTTGTCTTGGTCTAGGATGCTCACAATTTCCCAGTTGAAACTATGGATGAGTCTGTCTGCTACTTGGTGTTCTTAGTAATATTTTTATTAATTTTTCTACAGAACATACAGTACATAAAAAACTAACCATCAGAAAGAAATGTAAAGAAATAGACACAGAGGTGCAAAAAGATAAAGAAAGCAAAAATATAAACAAAGACTAACTTCTGACTTCTGATATTTTAAAAAAACTTAAACATTTGTTAGTTTAACACTCCAGCATAACGTCCCTTTTCTCCCAAAAAGTTTTTATAATAATAATAATAATAATAATAATAATAATAATAATAATAATAATAATAATAATTGCAAATCCATATAACATAATAGCAACCTAGTCTTACTTTGGATAGTGAGATGGGCAGAATCTACATTTAATAGCTAAAGAAATACCGTAATTTGATATTTTCCCCATTTTCTGCACAAAGAGGCTTCCAAATTCCAGATGAATTTCTTCAGTGACTTTCCTCTCAGAAGAGCCATTAATTTAGCCATCATGGCCAGTTCTTTAGTAAACATTCTTCTACTTTAGGTATCACAGGTTCGTTCCTGCATTGAATATACAAAAGTCATGCTGTTACTGCTAGATGGTATTGATGGATGCGCTCTGCTAATTTTCCACCTCTTTCCTACATAGTGGCTGTTACAGTCTTTACATTGTACGTTGTGGCAAACTCTTTCAAAATGGGGTCATCCAACGAAGCTAAATGGCACAAGATTCAGAACTGATTAAAAGAAGCATTTCTTCACAAGTCAAAGGATGACATTCACGGAAAAAAGAGATGCAGAGATATCCATCAGAAGATTCTTTTTAGAGTAAGTAGTATTATGCAAAATACAGAAAGAAATAAGAAAGTAAAGGTATCCGTTCACAGAAAAGGAAATATGGCTACATCTTATTATATTTACTTATATTTCATATTTCTAAACTGCCCATCTCCCTCAGAGAGGGCCTCTTTCGCACCAAATTCTTCCCACGTCTTTCTGTCTTTGCAAACCATCCTTGCTTCTGTGATGTCCACACATTAATAATCTTTGATTCTTTAAACTTCTCACTTCTTTTTGAGGATGTCAATAACTCTACATGGACAAAATCTATACAGTACAGCCACTAGGAATCAACAGTGATTTTATGGCACGTAACTGATCAATCATCAACTCTTTCCAACCATCACTTTCTAGTCATTCCCCATTTTCTTGATCTGTGCATTCTTCATTCAGATAACTATTTTGCAATTTAATCCTCTTCATTTTCTCTGCGTAACTAATATATGTCAACCAGCTTCTCTTCTACGGGTCACTCACTCCTGTGCTCAACCCACACTCATTCATTAGCCACTCATTCTCGACTATAGTATCTGTGTCAGACAACAGCTCTGTGTACGTATTAGGAGACAAAATAAGGGGAACAGTAAGTTGGCTTGTAAGAGCTTCTGGGACGCGGTGGCTCAGTGGGTTAGGATGCTGAGCTTGTCGATCAGAAGGTCAGCAGTTTGGCGGGTCGAATCCCGAGTGCCGCGTAACAGAGTGAGCGCCTGTTACTCGTCCCAGCTTCTGCCAACCTAGCAGTTCGAAAGCACGTAAAAATGCAAGTAGAAAAATAGGGTGGGAAGGTAACAGCGTTCTGTGCGCCTTTGGCATCTAGTCATGCCGGCCACATGACCACGGAGATGTCCTCGGACAAGCACTGGCTCTTCGGCTTTGAAACGGAGATGAGCACCGGCCCCTAGAGTTGGAAACAACTAGCACGCATGTGCGGGGGGGGGGGAACCTTTACCTTTACCTTTAAGAGCTTCTATGTTAAAAAATTCTACCTTGCATTGAACAGCATGAAGTAAAACTCAGCTTTGATTGAACTTGTGGCATGACCTCAGAAGGAAGACCAAGGTTGTTCCTCTGTACAAAGCACATGGATGCAAAAATTACAGGTGGATTCATTTGTTAAGTATACCTGCTCTGGCAGGAATAGTGTTGGGCAGGCTTTTGACTGAAAGAGTACAAGAAGTATCAGTGAGCAAAATTCAGGAAGTGCAGGATGACGTTAGGCTGGGCAGGGGGTGAGCAACATACACTGTGGGTCTGCTCCATTATATAGTATGGAAGTGAGTGGGTTAAGAGAAATGTAAAAGTAAGTTGAGCAAAGCAGGAATGGAGTTTTTAAGTGTGCAAATGGTAAAACAAAAAGAAAAAGAGAAGAGAAGGTCAAATCCACAGTACTGCAGGTTTTTCTCCAGTGCATCCCTGTTCAGCTTCCAGGCCAGGGTCAACCAGTGCTTCCACCTGCTCTGATACCATGGTCTCTAAATTACTGATGGGCATCTTGCACAGCAGTCCCAGTTGGATCACCAGTTATATGCAGAGATGGAGGTGGGAGGGGGGAATCAAAGCTCAAGCTCTTTTTTCACCTCTGTAAAGGCCCTTTAAGCCCATACGGGCAACTGGGCAACTGTGTCTGTAGCAAAATACAAGTAATAAACCATACATACGTACGTTTTCTCTGCAAACAAAGGCGAACTCCCGTTTAAACAGGGCATTTATGGATATACAGTACTTCAAAGGCCGGAGCCAGGAAGCTCTACAGCAGCATTTCCCAACCTTAGGAACTTGAAGATGCGTGGACTTCAACTCCCAGAATTCCCCAGCCAGCATAGCTGGCTGGGGAATTCTGGGAGTTGAAGTCCACGCATCTTCAAGTTCCTAAGGTTGGGAAACGCTGCTCTACAGTGCTCTGAGCTTGGGAGATGGCTGCTGGCTAAGCGTCCATCAATTCGCACCTCCCTTCGGAGAGATTCTCCTCTCCCGCCCAAAGTCAGACTGCCAGGGCTCTCGCTCCCGCTTCGGGAGGGCTTTCCAGCCGCGGGCGGCTCTGGAGTTCCCTACCTTACTTTTTCTCCTCTTTGGGTCTCCGCCTTCTTCTTTCCTTCCCGCAGGCGCCCCTTTCCATCCCAGCCAAGCGGAAGAGCGGAAAGCAGCCGAGGCATCTCTCTCTCTCTCTCTCTCTCTCTCTCTCTCTCTCTCTCTCTCTCTCTCTCTGTCTGTCTGTCTCTCCGCCCACCCCCTTCCTTCCAGCTACGTTTGCAGCTTTCCTTTGCTTCCCTTCTGGCTTTCGTTCCCTCGAATCCCGCTCGGGATTCGGCCATGCACTCCTCCGCTCTCCTCCTCCTCCTCCTCTTCCTCCTCCTCGCTGGAAGCTGCGGCTGCTTCTCTCCAGGGCCGAGCCAGGTAGCCCCTTTCGACTTGCTCTACGCGGACGGGGTGCGGGCTTACTTCGCCCAGGACTGGCCTCGGGCCTCCGAGCTGCTCCAGCGCTCCATCCACGGCTATTGGCAGCTGCAGGAGGCGCGCCGAAAGTGCCGAGGGGAATGCCAGAGGGAAGCCTGTTTTAGGAGCCCGTCGCCTTTCCAGCCCTGGGAGACCAGTTTCTTTGACCGGGTGCTGCAGCGAGCGGAATGCCTGGAGGAATGCCTGGGACGGAGGCTGGGCGGGCAGCCGTCCCGCTACCGAGCCAGCCGCGTCATCCAACAGGACTTTGAAGAGAGAGAGCCCTACAATTATTTGCAAGTTGCCTTCTTCAAGGTGAGCGGACGGGGTGGGACCCTCCGTGTGCTGTAGCTGCTGATGTGGCCGCCCGCCTTCCCTCGGCCACCCTCCTCCACGTCCGCCAGAAGAGCAGCGCAACAGTTACCCCCCCCCCCACCCCCACCCCAGGCCGTCCAGCCCTCCGCAAAGTATTAGCATAACATCCAATACCTTCCTCGACTCCAGGAAAATTTCCCTGCAGAGATTCTCGTGGCTTTGAATTTCAACTACTCCTTTATCCGTCCAGTGTTTGGTGCATTCTTTGAATTAAAATGGTATTTCTGTTCTTTGATAGTTCTCAGAGATGGGTTGAGAGGGACAGGTTTAAAGTCCTAAAGTCATCTGTTGAGTTCAAGCTCTACTTGAAGACTCCTGAGAGACAGAGGGCAGGACATTGATCTTAGCCCTCCCGCCAAACTTTATTT
Source organism: Vipera berus (assembly GCF_964194415.1). Taxonomy (NCBI): domain Eukaryota; kingdom Metazoa; phylum Chordata; class Lepidosauria; order Squamata; family Viperidae; genus Vipera; species Vipera berus. The sequence continues at coordinate 104,989,193 of NC_138203.1, forward strand.
TCATTGCATCTGTATTTTTGTTTCATTTTTTTCCCATTGAAACCAGTAGTCCAGTCATTGAATTCCATTGATAAAACTTGAACAAATTCCTAGCATCAGATTTTAATTACTTTGTACTGCTGACTTGCATGAAATGTTGAACCATCTATTGGTTTCAAATGTTGGGTTTGGGCCCCCTTTTTAAAAAAAACACTGGTTGGGGGCCCATTTCAAAAGGAAAGAACTAATCTCACAGAATCCTAATTCAGAATTCTTGAGATACACTATGTGGAATGAACAATAATTTGATAGCCAATGAGCTATGAGCTGCTAGCATTGCTTTTGCTACTGATCTTGTTACATTTATATTGCTTTTTTTGTTTTGTTTGTCATGACAAAAGAGTTGGGTGGTGTAACGATTTATGAGAAAACGCTACTTCAATCAGCAAAATATCTCGGGCTGACCTGCTGTTGGCATTCTACTTGGGGACCATGTTAGCAAAGCTGAGCCTACAGAGTGAAAGGTTGGAGATCTTGAACTTCCTTTCACTTTGGGTTTTATACATCATAACTGCGTTTTCTGCCCTGCCCTTGAAGCTTGTTAGGCCACTATCTTTCTTCCAAGGATAGGGGAGGATCAGTTGGCATCCATTGCTATCTAAGACTGAGAGGGCTTCCAACAGTCAGTGTTGCTTTCTTGACAAATTAAAAGGAAAAAAAGAAGAAAAATGAGGGGAAAAATAAATTCCATAGAGAGCCCTATAGCTACGGTATGTAGTATTGAGGCTAGGAAAATCGGTCCTTTTCATATGTTTTTGTGTGTGTGTGTGGGATAGACCAATTTCACAAGAGATACATAAAAACAAACTTTGCTTTTAAAAAAGGAAAAGAACGTATAAATCCCTTCTAGCTTCAAGTAGCAGAGCAAATAAAACTATTTAGTTGTTCAAGTCAGAGACTGCAATTTAAAAGGATTTCCTATTGAAAATTATGAAGAAAATTAACAAATTCTGCCAAACTACAAAATGATGCTGGTTTTCTCCTAATTTAGAGAGAGTATTGCTATAAAGAGGTTCAAAGTTCCATAAAACATGCAGTTACTGATCTGTACAGAGAAATATCAGAGAAACATACTAGACTTAAACACATAGAATGTAAACATATGATTCTAAATGTATCACTGTCTAGATTTTACCTGTTTCAGAATAACTTGATTTTCAGAATAATAGTCCTCAACTTGGCATATTTGGTTGTGGTTGTGTTGTTGTTGAGCTTTTTGTAGCTAGTTTTAGTTTTTTTAATTGGTAGCTGAGAAGACTTCTCTTAGTTTCTCAAGTTTGCGGTGACTCCTTGTTCTTCTGCTTCCTTAGAGTTCTTCCTCTAGTTTTTAAAAGAGCATTTTTTCCCACTCTATGTGGGGAGGGGCTATGATAATTAGGCTTTATCAGTGCTTTTTTTTGTAAAAGAAAAAGGTGCCGGAACTCACACATGTCATACAACCCGCCTTGCCTACCCTACAAGGTTCTATCCAAAAAAGGTGCCAGAACTCCATTCTGAGCGTTCTATGACAAAAAAAAGGGACGCGGTGGCTCAGTGGGTTAGGACGCTGAGCTTGTCGATCAGAAGGTCGGCAGTTTGGCGGGTCGAATCCCGAGTGCCGCGTAACAGAGTGAGCGCCTGTTACTCGTCCCAGCTTCTGCCCACCTAGCAGTTCGAAAGCACGTAAAAATGCAAGTAGAAAAATAGGGACCACTATGGTGGGAAGGTAACAGCGTTCCGTGCGCCTTTGGCGTCTAGTCATGCCGGCCACATGACCACGGAGACGTCCTCGGACAAACGCCGGCTCTTCGGCTATGAAACGGAGATGAGCACCGGCCCCTAGAGTCGGAAACGACTAGCATGCATGTGTGGGGGAACCTTTACCTTTACTATGACAAAAAAAGCCCTGGGCTTTATAATTCTAATCATCATAGCCCCTCCCACTTAGGTTGGAAAAATAAATAAAACTGCCTGCTGTACGTGTCGGAAAAGTACCTGTCAGTGTTAATAATGTAAATTCAACCCAGATGCTGCATAACTGTCAATGCACATGGGAGGGGGTTTCCTGCAGATTGACTACACAGAATAAGGATTTTTAAAATTAAATTGAGACTGTGTATTATAGTTGTGTGTGTGTGCCTGTATGTCTATGTGTACATACATGCACATGCACACAGATGCTAATTATCACCTGAATTATGATATAATAAACATTATTTCACAGATACTTTAGTCAATAGTACTATTTGGGGGCAGACAGATCCAACCAGAGGGATTGCTGTATTCCTTTTTACCTCCTTGCTCCCAAACGAAGATGAACCCCTCGTGTTCTACATTCAGTCAAAAAGGATTTTATTTTCTGTTTTCAACAGTTAAAAAAACTGGATGAAGCTGTTTCTTCGGCTCATACATTCTTCGTAGCCAATCCACAGCACCTACAAATGCGTGAGGATATGGAGAAATACCAGCGCATGGCAGGGGTAAAATCCGAAAGCTTTCGGGATCTGGAGGCTCAACCACATTGGGTGAGATATTTTTTGGAAAACTGGATGTTATAGAAGAGATCAGATGGGTCGCTTTGTAGAGATTGAGAGTCATGGTTCTAAAGACCTAAGCATATGTTGACTCTCATAGATAAGTGTGCTGTTAGTCCTTGTTTTCTAAGGGGCAATAAAATATTGTCCTCCTGTATGTTTTTCTCATAATTTCTTCTGCAATTTCTCAGAACAGAACTTCAGCATAAAACTTCATCTGTAAATTTAAACAAGCAGAACAATAAAAACAAGCCTGCAAAAATTAGAAAAACCTGCTGATGTGCAAAACAAGGTTTAAATGTGCTATATTGTTACTACTTGTTTCTTTCTAGTTGGCTTCATTGTGGTCTCCTCTTTTTAAATTTTAAATTTGCCTTAACCCTCTTTAAACTATTTTTATTACCGGTATATTTCTGCAATAGTCACAAATGGAACAAATATTTAGCAGAAATCTAACAACTGTTTTTAGAAAAACAATCTGCTTTTGGGGGGTTGAATGGTGATCTCTAGAAGTAATATTTTTGCTTGTATCCAATTTTTTTCCTTTAAAAAAACTTTGAAAATGTGTTTTTAAATTATTGTTGTAATCACAGAGCAGGATTTAAATTATACAAATGCTTGGAGGGCAAACCCAAAACATCTTTTTTAAAAATGATCTCAAAATTTTTGGAGATAATATGCTCTGCTGAACCATCACAGCAGTAGGCAAAACATAGCAGCATGCTCACTTGTTGTGAGGGCGGGGATGCTGCAAAGGTCATAAGTGCTAGGATCGGTTATAAGTCATTCTTTCAATGCCGTGGTAAGTTCGAATGGTCGCTAAAGGAATGTAAGCTGAGGACTACTTATACTCTTTTTTTATTGAAAAGTTTTATAAAAATTACAATATAATCCCCCAAACCAACCCACCCTAAAAAACCCCTCTCCCTCCCCCACTTCCCAGAGCTGAGTCCAGGGTTACAAATATAATAAACATAATCTAACTAACATTAACCAACTATATAAATAACCAAGTTCATAATGCGCTTTAACTCCCTTTTAACATAAATACAAGCAAATTAAAAGTAAACATAATAATAATAAAAACATAAACAAATTAATATCCTAGTTATTAAACAATACAATATCCAAGTTATTAAACAATACTAATACTAAAAATAATAATGATACCATATAATTAAAACCAATAAAAATTCCACTATAATAAACTATTAGGACTACTTATACTCTTGAGTGGACAATTGTACTATTCTTGGGGCTCAGTAGTCACCATCTGCACAATAACAAAAATGGCTTGGTTCTCTGACTCTGCAGGTAGCTTATGAAGTTGGGATGCATCATTACGGTATGGATGACTACCAGCAGGCAGCAGCAAAACTGGAAGAATCGCTCAGAGAGGGGCTGCTGGCACTGGAGAATTGCAGAGCTCTTTGTGAAGGGCTCCGAGAAGATGAGGACAACAAGGAAGAGACTCAACTAGGCCTCTATGAAAGCATTGCAGGTATCATCAAAAGTTTAGTAAAGTATGGTGAATTGTGTGAGCTGGCAAATACGTGAAAAACCATAAGGCTTTGTCTGAAAGAAACATCTTTTCTAAAAAGAGATTTGCAGATCTTCAAAGGAATATCTCACTTTGACAAAACATTGAGCAAAATATCATTTTGAAGCTATTTTGCAAAGCAGCATAGCCTTTTGCTTCTGAGGGCTTCCTTCAGGAATAACCAACGTGAACTGAGTATTGGAACTACTGTACAAAGCTTTGAGGCGATGCAAAATACTTCACTGAGGAAATTCTGTAGCGTGTTTATCAAAGTGAGAAAAATGATTTACTGCATAGTGGCTTTACAAAGGCCTAAAACAGAATACTGTTTTGCATATCTTAATGTTGAGTGTTCTTGGATATTCACCACATATTACTCTCCCAGAGTAGCTGTTTGTTGTTTCACTTGAGCATGACATGGGAAATCCATGGAAAAGGGTTTTTTTTTTTAAAAAAAGAGCAGTTAGTGAGATATAGCTCTTAATCAGTGAAATTGTACAGTTACTTTTTAGAAGAAATTGGTTAAATTGTATGATTAAATATTCAGGGTAAGATAGCAATGGATCTTGTTGTGGACTTATTAAAATTGATTAGAAAAAGAAACAACTGCCATTTTTTCATGTTCTCACAATAGCTATAATAGCTTTTGCAAAAATGGGGGGGGTCTGTTCCTGAAATTTGGAATCAGATATGGGAGAAAATTAAGTTTTGGCTACTTTTTAAAGAAAGTCATTGAAAAATTGGGAGTCTATGCTGAAATTTATGGGAATGTCTATGACCATGTTATCAATATTCAGTATGTCAAACAGTCTCTCCCAACCTCAAAACTTTAGGAAATGTCAGGATGACTTGATTGCTTGATTGGATTTGTAAAGCTGCCAGAGCATCTCATTACTGGTCTCCTACATCCTCCAAATGTTGCACTCCTGAACAAGCTTACAAATTGGAAATTCCCTCAGTTTTAGAAGGGGCCAATGAGAAGGGAAGCATCTCAAATGAATGTATGGCTCCAGGCTCTCAGGATTTTAAAAGGCATTTTGAAATGAAGAAATCAAATAATAGGTCTCGGAATAAAGATGCAATTTGGAAGGTTTTCTAATTTGTACCAATAACAATAATCAAAAAGGTCTCCACTCTCCTAGGGAAAATTAGGAGAGGATTATTAGTCAATATCAGAGTCCAACACAAAATCCTTTCATACAAAAATTCTGGTCTGACTAAATAAAAAACATTGTTGTAAATGCTGCCATTGAAAAGTGATATCCAGCTAACTGCTAACTAATTCAGGCACTGAGTATGTTTCCTCAGGGATCTTTTCAATCTCCTATCTCTGATCCGCACTCTCTGTCTTTTTCTATTTTGCATGACATGGAAGTCTTGATGCCTCCCTTGGCCCGCTAAACTTGAGACCATTTTTCTCCAGTCTTTGCTCACCAGAGTCTTTTTTCCCCTAAATAATAATAAACAACATAGCAATCTGCACTTAACTTGTATGGCAATCAGCACTATACAAGTTGTCATATTGGCCAAAGCCAAAACAATCTAGATAGGCCGATAAGACAATTACTCAGATTTTGAAATAAAATATCACATTCAATTCTATCTACGTATTTTAAATTTAACATGCATTACCTGCATGGTGACATAAGAGACACAGAAAATGTAGGAATCTTAGCAATACTTGTTCCAGCTGTTTCTGTAGTTGTGATGCCAAAGCCCCCTTGTATTTCTCTTTCTTTCTTTCCAGCTCATTATGTCCAGGTCTTGAAATGCAGGCAACAGTGTGTCCTTGATATTGCCACCAAGCCAGGCAGGGTGTCTACCACAGAAGATTTCATCCCATCTCATTTTGATTTATTGCAATTTGCCTATGACAGAGGTAAGCAGGAAATGAACAGCTGAGAAGTTCATATAAGACTATGAGGTGAAGCTTTGCCGGAATGGCAGACAGAAGAAACATTATGATGAAGACCATTTTCTTTCTTTTAGTTGGAGATCGGACTGTTGCTGCTGAATGTGCAGCTACCTTCCTGCTATTCTATCCATCAGATGAAAAAATGCTGGAGAGATTGAAAGTGTACCAAGCAGACCTGGGAAAAGAAATAGCTATTCCAGCCAGAGAGGTAGCCAGCAGCATTTTTCCTATCTGAAATCTTTCTCAGTTCTCTTTTGACAAATTAATAAGGTTTCAGTGATAGTATCATAGATTTGGGAGGGGACTTGGAGGTTCCACTAGAACAGGGGTAGGCAACCTCGGCTCTTTTATGACTCATGGACTTCAACTCCCAGAATTTCTGAGTCAGCTGACTCAGGAATTCTGGGAGTTGAAGTCCATGAGTCATAAAAGAGCCGAGGTTGCCTACCCCTGCACTAGAACATTCCTGAAAAATGACTATCTAGCCTTTGTTTGAAGATTTTTTTACAAAGGAGATCTCACCACTTCGTGTGGTAACCTGTTCCACTGCTGACAGTCCATGTACTCATGAGTTCCTCCTGATGTCTAGTTGAAACCTTCATTCACTGGTTCTGGTCCAGTCCTCTGGGCAATAGAGAATAAGTCTACTCTCTCATCCATGTGATAACCCTTCAGATATTTGAAGACTGTTATTATATCTTCCCTTAAATATTTTTCTATAGATAAAATGTACTACAATTCTTTAAAAGTTCCTTGTAGAGTTTGGTTTCCAGACTCTTCACCATCTTGATAGTCATACTCCATACTTACTCTGATTTGTCACAATCCTTTTTGAATTGTGGGACCCAGAACTGGATAGAGCTTTCCAAATGGGGACTTACCAAGGCCCCATAGAGTGAAACAATTACTTACTATCATCTGGACTCTATGCTAATGTTAATACATCCCAAGGTAGCATTTGCTTTTTAGCAGCTGCACCATGCTATAGATTCATGTTTAATATGTGTTCTACAGGGACATCCAGGTCACTTCCATATGTACTACTGCCAATTAAGTTTTCTTCCACTCTATAGTGCTTTGCATTTTTTTTTACCAAGATAAAGGACCCGACTAAGTTTAATCCTATTCATTTCAACCCACTCTTTAAGCCTGTCTAGCTCTATTAACATCTTCACTCTTTCATCTAAAATATTAACCGTTCTTCCCATCTGCACACTTTGTAAGTGTCTTGTCAGTTATTCACCCAAGTGTCTGATAAAAATATTGAACACTACAGGATTGGACCCTGTGGTACTCCTCTCCATATTTCCCTCCATAAATTGAAGCAAGCCACTACTATGGTAATAAGTTCAGCTGTGAATTCATTTTAGTAGTTGTATTAGAAGTAGTCTTTGCTATAACCATGCATTAATACATAATACACCACCTTGAAGGAGGCGGTGGTGAGACCCCTTCTCAAGAAGCCTGTCCTGGACCCGGCTGTTTTAAATAACTATCGTCCAGTCTCCAATCTTCGCTTTTTGGCGAAGGTTGTTGAGAGTGTGGTGGCGCATCAGCTTCCTCTGTTCCTGGAGGAAACTGATTATCTCAACCCGTACCAATCGGGTTTCAGGCCCGGGTACAGCACGGAGACGGCATTGGTTGCGCTGGTGAATGATCTCTGGCGGGCTCGGGACAGGGGTTGCTCCTCTGTCCTAGTCCTATTAGATCTCTCAGCGGCTTTCGATACCATCGACCATGGTATCCTTCTGCGGCGTCTCAGGGGGTTGGGAGTGGGAGGCACCGTTTTACGGTGGTTCTCCTCCTATCTCCTGGGCTGCTCGCAGTCGGTGTTGACGGGAGGGCAGAGATCCACCCCGAGGCCTCTTGCTTGTGGAGTTCCTCAGGGGTCGGTTCTCTCTCCCCTCCTGTTCAACATCTACATGAAGCCGCTGGGTGAGGTCATTCGTGGTTTCGGGGTGGGGTATCATCAGTACGCTGATGATACCCAACTGTTTTTCTCCACCCTGAACCGACCCAGCGATGCCCTCGCCGTGATGTCCCGTTGCCTGGAGGCAGTTCAGGTCTGGATGGGGAGAAACAGGCTTCGTCTCAATCCCGCCAAGACTGAGTGGCTGTGCGTATCGGCATCTTGGGCTAACCAGATTATTCCACCTTTAACGATGGGGGGTGAGGTGTTACCCCCCGTTGATAGGGCTCGCAACTTGGGCATCCTCCTTGACTCCTGGCTCAATTTTGAAGATCATATAGGAGCCATGACCAGGGGAGCTTTTGCCCAGGTTCGCCTGGTGCGCCAGTTGCGACCCTATCTGGACCGGGATGCCCTACGCACAGTCACTCATGTGCTCGTGACCTCCCGTCTAGACTCCTGCAACGCTCTCTACATGGGGCTGCCCTTGAGGACCACTCGGAGGCTTCAGCTGGTGCAGAATGCGGCTGCGCGAGTTGTGATGGGGGTTTCCCGATACTCCCATGTAACACCTCTACTCCGCGAGCTGCATTGGCTTCCGGTTGCCCTCCGGGTGAGATTCAAGGTGCTGGTGATGACCTATAAAGCCCTGAATGGCTTGGGTCCGGGATATCTGAGGGAACACCTGCTGCCGGCATCAAGCTCCCTTCGTCCAGTGCGCTCCCACAGGGAGGGTCTTCTCAGGGTGCCGCCGATAAAAGACTGTCAGCGGATAACACCCAGGGGAAGGGCCTTCTCTGTGGATGCGCCTGCCCTCTGGAACCAGCTGCCTGTGGAGCTTAGGACTGCCCCTGACCTCCGCACATTTCGCTGGGACCTGAAAACCTGGCTCTTTGAGCTCTCCGGCCCAGGCTGAGAATTTTTAACTGGGGTTTTAATTCTAGGGATGATTTAATCTTTTTTAACTTGTTTTTAACTTTTGTATTGGTTGTTTTAAATGCCCTGTAAACCGCCCTGAGTCCTTCGGGATAGGGCGGTATATAAGTTTAATAAAATAAATAAATAAATAAATTAAACACGGTTAGAATTTTATCCACCTGTTAAGTAGTGGGCTCTTGGGTGCAGGAATGATGACACGAGGCTGAGTACAGGATAACACATACTTTATTCTTGCTAGAACTGTACTGAAACTTGGGCTGCAACCAGCCACAATATATAGTCTAGCCCCTAGGCGGCAGCCAATAGGTTTGAACCCACTCTTGCTGCCTGGGGCTAGCTGATTGCAGGACAGGAGACAGCTAGTCTGGGTTGCTGGAAAGCCGTTAGCTGCTTCAGCAACGCACGTGGTGTATCACCACAAGCCCAGTACATAACACCACCAACACTCATTGCTCTGTACCCATTCCTCTCTGTGCCAATAACAGAGCTATTCATTCATAATCCAAATGGGTTTATGTAGATGCCTTAAAGCATTAACTTCCTATTGCCATAGGGAATACCTTGAAATGAATTACTCTAAAACAAAGGTTTTAATATTCTCCAGTGTTTCAAGCACTCAATTAAGTGGATGGTTAACGATAGACCTACAGTACTGAACAAATCATGACTTTTAAATGCCCAGGCATCCACTTTCAATCATCTACTTGCTGGATCAATCAAGCAAAGGACCTTTTATATGAGCCCCCAAAGCATCCTTTCCAATTATTAAATATGCATCAGTACAGTAGCAACTATATTCAAGGCTACAGTACTAGGCTCAGTATATGGCATTCAGTTATAAGGATTCTTCTAGGTTAGAAGCTACACAATCCCAATTTTTAAAGCTATACCCCATGATCCTTTTCTTTTGTTTCTTTTCCGGCATTAGGATTACAAGTTGGCAAATTATCTATAAGAGCAAAAACAGGTAGATAATATCCTGTATGAAAATCACAGTGGTATAAGTTTAGATATAGAAGTTGAATCTGTTCCATATGCACTGCCACACTGCCTTGTTTGAAACTCATGACACCAATAATTAGAAATCTTAATCGCTCCTCTGAGCAGGAGCTTATCATTCTACCCCTAGGGCACAGGTCTGCAACCCACGGCTCCAGAGCCGCATGCGGCTCTTTCAGCCATCTCCTGCGGCTCCCAGTCCTCTGCCATGTGCAGTCCCAAAAAAAAAAGTGGGACTAAAAAAGTTCAACCAATCAATTCAAATATGCAGGGTAGATGCATATCTCTCCTTGGCTCCACTCTTCAGTCAAACCCTGTTCTGCGCATGCGTGCATGTATGCGCATGTGCACACATTTTTTTGCGGCTCCCAGCTTTTCCTTTTGTGAGGGAACCAGTTCCAAGTGGCTCTTTCACTGTTTCAGGTTGCTGACCCCTGCCCTAGGGTAATCAAAGTTTAGTTATTTCCAGTGGTGGGATTCAGATATGTGAACAACTGGTTCTCTGTGTGGATGCCACTTCTGGAAGTCCGTTCTGGGCTGGGCAACAAAAAATTAGCTACCAATTCTGCCGAACTGGTGTGAACTGGCTCAATCCCACCATTAGTTATTTCCAGTAAGACTACTGATTTTTTAACAACAGCCGTGGTTTGCAGAGATCATCCTTTACACTATTAATTTCTGTATAAGTTCTGTTGTACAGAATATATAATATTTAATGTGTTATAATATTGTCTTCTTTTAAATATTGGTCTGCAATAAGTTCCTCAGAGTGAATGGCAAGAAATTAAGATAGTCCCCAATGAATGAATCATTAAAGCAAAGATTAGGCACACAGATGAAAGTGTTTCCAGCTCATCTTTAGCCCATCACCCATAATCCCTCTGGCAAGGAATCTGTGTGCCCTTAACTGTCTCTTTCTTCTTTCTCTGATGCTCACACAATTTGATGACCATGAATCAACTCAGATTTGTTTAGCTGGTAAGTAGCTGCTTTTGCTTGGGAAGAAAGTGAGCTGTTACCCGTTTCAATCTATTGCAGCCCACCTCTTGGATTCCCTGAGGTGCAAAACTTGGTGTTAGTTTGGGGCACTGCATTTTCAGAAATCTAAGATGAAAGTTATAAATATTTTTTTCTCCCTTTCCCTCTGGAAGTTCTATTACTGCTGTTCGACCCAGTTTGCTGTTGACTAGCAGCTTCCCTTCAGGGGCAAGTAACAAATGCAGGGATGGCTGCAGCATGGGGTGGCATTGATCCCTGTCTCTGCCTCTGCCGTGACTGGGACCACAAGACAGAAATGTGAAGTTCGCATTGAATATAACATCTAGTCTGACCTGAAGGCTGGATTGGTTGCCAGCAGCAGAGATGGTTGTGTGTGTTTTGTGTCTTGTTTCCTTGAACAAGAAACACTCAAACCATTTATGATTTTTGTATATTATTTTATACTGCGGTGTCGTAACATCTGCTTTCAATCCACAGAATATCCGCCATTATGTGCAAAGATCCCGTATGGAAAAGAAACTGATCTATTATGCAGTACAACACTTCAAGGAAACTTTTAAGGATCCAGTAAGTGATTGTCTTTTCTTTGAAGGTAGATTCTTCATGGCTTCTTTGCAACAAAACTATTTATTGATCTCATCTATCAAATACTGCTTGATGAAATAGTACATAGGATTCTCTTTCTGTTCTCCTTTTCTGATGCCTGAAATGAACTGAAAGAAAGTATGCTTTAAGGACATATGTTCCTTTTTCAGCCAACGTCCTTTAAGTCTGTCAGGGCGATATGAGAGAAGCATAACACCCCAAATATGCCATGTTGCAACACAACAAAATCCTAAAACAATACCAAATTAAAATAAAACAGAAGAATGCTAATCATACACCAAAGTCAACATAAAGCAGCATAGAATTTTAAAATGTGTGTCAAATAGAGGTCTTTAAAATGATAGTATTTTAATGCCAGTCTAGTATCTATGGAAAAAGTGTTTCAAAGGGGGTGTGCTGGCCACAGTAAAGGTGCTAATTATAGATGGAACTGTTTTTAAAAAGCTGTTACTGATTGTGTGGGAAGGAGCACACTGCTTGCAGAACTACAGGAAACTGGACAGATGATAATATTTTTTCTCGGTCTGCTGAATTCACAAATATTTCTGCCATGTGGAATAGCAGAAAATAGGACACATGTGCCTGCTGTGGTGAGGAAGTGTCTGTGAAATCCTGTGAATGCAGTCCTGTGAAAAAGAAAATGGACCGATAAACTTAATTTTGTAGTGCTAAGTCCTGGATGTGTGTTTTTTAGGATTTATGGACTCCTGAGGAACTGATCCCTGAAAGCATGAAGGAGAAACACAAGTAAGTTTCAGACCAGAAATGTAAGATATGGATGCAATTCTAGGATACCTTAATTAAAGGCCCTATCAGGAAAGGTTTTTTTTAAAGAGACCTTAAATGTAACAGAATAGAAATTATAAGTGATTTGATTTATTGCTGAGCTATTTAATTGTGGAGACAGTCTCATGCTCTGTAGTTATGGTCTTTTCTATATTTGTTATTAATCCCAAGAGAAGATCAAGAAAAACGAAACTTGAAGTCCTCACATACGCAACAGTGGGATCAAAATGGTGAGTACAAGAAAAAGAAATGATTATGTTTCTTCTTATCATAATGAGAGAAGAGGGAGATTCCAGTAGGATGACTCCACAGTTTCTCCTAAAGGTGAGATGGAGTAAGTCTCCTTCCCAGTACTTAGGTTCACCTGCTAAAGCCTGGGATTGTTTGGGATTCCATTTTTACTAGCTACAACAGGGACCCAAAGGGATGGCAAAGGTATAGAAATTATTTCAGCATAAAGGATGTATTCAGAGTATCTATTTGGCATAGAGGCAGATCAACAATAGGATGGCTACAGCTTCTCCTGTTCAGAAGACTGTCCTAAGTTTGGATGTAATCAATAAATCCTAGTTCAAATAAAGTGCAGTCTTTCCCATCTTATTACCTGTCAAATATGTTGATATACAACTTCCATCATGCTGATTAAGGATGGCAGGTGCGATAATTCACCATTATTTGGAAGTATTGGCCTGGGTAGGCAGAAATAAGTTTGAAGCTGGACAACAGCCTGATATCACTGGGTCACAGTCTAACTGACTATGATAAGATGCATTATATTCATGTTTAAATTACTATAAAGGTAAAGGTAAAGGTTCCCCCGCACATGCGTGCTAGTCGTTTCCGACTCTAGGGGCCGGTGCTCATCTCTGTTTCAAAGCCGAAGAGCCAGCGCTTCTCCAAGGACGTCTCCGTGGTCACGTGGTCGACATGACTAGACACCAAAGGCGCACGGAACGCTATTACCTTCCCACCGGAGTGATCCCTATTTTTCTACTTGCATTTTGACCTGCTTTCAAACTGCTAGGTTAGCAGAAGCTGGGACGACTAACAGGCGCTCACTCTGTTACGCGGCACTCGGGATTTGACCCGCCAAACTGCCGACCTTCTGATCAACAAGCTCAGCGTCCTAACCCACTGAGCCACCGCGTCCCTTTAAATTACTATAGTGATTCCTAAATTTGCATCTATTCAAAAGATTCATTTGTCAACTCTTTATGTGTTAGTGTGTGCTGTGTGCGTTTGTGTGTGTGTGTGTGTGAGAGAGAGAGAGACAGAGACAGAAAGACAGACAGACAGAGATGTATTCTCTATCTGGCTATAAGTAACCCTTGATTTATGATTGTAATGGTGCCTGAGTCAAGAGTGGTATATATGCTGTAAGAACCTTTTCCTCAGTTATTCCAAGACTTTAGAGTTATATCACTAATGAGACTATAGCAGCTATGATTTTACAGTGATTTTTAAAATCTACCTATTTTGAAATATCAATGGTTGCTAAGCGAACTATGGCCCTGGGTAATAGCTGCTACTGATTCTATTTATTGGGTATCTGTTTTTAATTTACATGTTACTTTTTATTTTCCATTGGAAATCACGTTGAGCCTTGAAGAGAGAACATTTTAAAGTAATAATACAGCATATTAATAAGATCACACATATCAAGGTACCTATGACAACAGTTGTGTCAGTATCAGACCATTCCAGTAACCTTGCCTCTGAATTCTGAAACTGATGGATAATGACAGCCTAGGGGTCCATTTTTTATAAAGATTTTATTAGTTTTTCTCTTACATACATATATTAATTTTTCAACCAGCGTGTTGTCTGGATTCAAAAGCGCTAATACATAGTCAATTCCTAATCCTTGGTTCTTTCCTCTAGCCATTTGTAGAATGACTCCCAGATTTGGTTACCGTATATACTTGAGTATAAGCCGACTCGAGTATAAGCCGAGACCCCCAATTTCACCCCCAAAAACTGGGAAAAGTTGTTGACTCGAGTATAAGCCGATCCGCCGTTCTGCAAGCCTCCGCCGCCGGCGGAGGCTGGATCCGCGCTCTGCAAGCCTCTGCCGCCAGCAGAGGCTCGATCCGCCATTTTGCAAGCCTGAATACACAGGAATACCCTGTGTGGCCGCGGCTCTCAGGGAAGCCCTGGCTGTCCGCTTCCTCGCTCCACGCTGCCATTCGGGGCCCACGCGTTCCCCGGGCAAATCGCGGCGCCCAGCAGGCGAGGAAACACGCCCGCTCCAGTCGCCCCCCCTTCCCTCAGGAGACGCGAAGCAAGTGACCGCCCGGAGCTTACCGAGGACTTGCGCGCGGCCGAGGCTTCGGTGCTTCCAGGATCGCGCGCACCTCTCCCAAGCCGCCGCCGTCCGGAGACCTGCCGAAGTTTGGGGAGGTTTGGGGAGGTGCGCGCGCACCTCCCCAAACCTCCCCAAACGTCGGCAGGTCTCCGTTCCTCCGCGCAGACCTGCCGACGTTTGGGGAGGTTTGGGCGCCTCCCCAAACCTCCCCAAACGTCGGCAGGTCTCCGTTCCTCCTGCCGACGTTTGGGGAGGTTTGGGCGCCTCCCCAAACCTCCCCAAACGTCGGCAGGTCTCCGTTCCTCCGCACAGACCTGCCGACGTTTGGGGAGGTTTGGGCGCCTCCCCAAACCTCCCCAAACGTCGGCAGGTCTCCGTTCCTCCTGCCGACGTTTGGGGAGGTTTGGGCGCCTCCCCAAACCTCCCCAGGTCTCCGTTCCTCCGCGCAGACCTGCTGACGTTTGGGGAGGTTTGGGCGCCTCCCCAAACCTCCCCAAACGTCAGCATGTCTCCGTTCCCCCTGCCAATGTTTGGGGAGGTTTGGGCACCTCCCCAAACCTCCCCAGGTCTCCGTTCCTCCTGCCGACGTTTGGGGAGGTTTGGGCGCCTCCCCAAACCTCCCCAGGTCTCCGTTCCTCCTGCCGACGTTTGGGGAGGTTTGGGCGCCTCCCCAAACCTCCCCAGGTCTCCGTTCCTCCGCGCAGACCTGCCGACGTTTGGGGAGGTTTGGGCGCCTCCCCAAACCTCCCCAGGTCTCCGTTCCTCCGCGCAGACCTGCCGACGTTTGGGGAGGTTTGGGCGCCTCCCCAAACCTCCCCAGGTCTCCGTTCCTCCTGCCGACGTTTGGGGAGGTTTGGGCGCCTCCCCAAACCTCCCCAGGTCTCCGTTCCTCCGCGCAGACCTGCCGACGTTTGGGGAGGTTTGGGCGCCTCCCCAAACCTCCCCAAACCTTCCCAGGTCTCCGTTCCTCCTGCCGACGTTTGGGGAGGTTTGGGCGCCTCCCCAAACCTCCCCAGGTCTCCGTTCCTCCGCGCAGACCTGCCGACGTTTGGGGAGGTTTGGGCGCCTCCCCAAACGTCGGCAGGTCTGCGCGGAGGAAGGGAGACCTGGGGAGGTTTGGGGAGACGCCCAAACCTCCCCAAACGTCGGCAGGAGGAACGGAGACCTGCCGACGTTTGGGGAGGTTTGGGGAGGCGCCCAAACCTCCCCAAACGTCGGCAGGTCTGCGCGGAGGAACGGAGACCTGGGGAGGTTTGGGGAGGCGCCCAAACCTCCCCAAACGTCGGCAGGTCTGCGCGGAGGAACGGAGACCTGGGGAGGTTTGGGGAGGCGCCCAAACCTCCCCAAATGTCGGCAGGAGGAACGGAGACCTGGGGAGGTTTGGGGAGGCGCCCAAACCTCCCCAAACGTCGGCAGGTCTGCGCGGAGGAACGGAGACCTGGGGAGGTTTGGGGAGGCGCCCAAACCTCCCCAAACGTCGGCAGGTCTGCGCGGAGGAACGGAGACCTGGGGAGGTTTGGGGAGGTGCCCAAACCTCCCCAAACGTCGGCAGGTCTGCGCGGAGGAACGGAGACCTGGGGAGGTTTGGGGAGGTGCCCAAACCTCCCCAAACGTCGGCAGGAGGAACGGAGACCTGCCGACGTTTGGGGAGGTTTGGGGAGGCGCCCAAACCTCCCCAAACGTCGGCAGGTCTGCGCGGAGGAACGGAGACCTGGGGAGGTTTGGGGAGGTGCCCAAACCTCCCCAAACGTCGGCAGGTCTGCGCGGAGGAACGGAGACCTGGGGAGGTTTGGGGAGGTGCCGAAACCTCCCCAAACGTCGGCAGGAGGAACGGAGACCTGCCGACGTTTGGGGAGGTTTGGGGAGGCGCCCAAACCTCCCCAAACGTCGGCAGGTCTGCGCGGAGGAACGGAGACCTGGGGAGGTGCCCAAACCTCCCCAAACGTCGGCAGGAGGAACGGAGACCTGGGGAGGTTTGGGGAGGCGCCCAAACCTCCCCAAACGTCGGCAGGTCTGCGCGGAGGAACGGAGACCTGGGGAGGTTTGGGGAGGTGCCCAAACCTCCCCAAACGTCGGCAGGAGGAACGGAGACCTGCCGACGTTTGGGGAGGTTTGGGGAGGCGCCCAAACCTCCCCAAACGTCGGCAGGTCTGCGCGGAGGAACGGAGACCTGGGGAGGTTTGGGGAGGCGCCCAAACCTCCCCAAACGTCGGCAGGAGGAACGGAGACCTGCCGAGGTTTGGGGAGGCGCCCAAACCTCCCCAAACGTCGGCAGGTCTGTGCGGAGGAACGGAGACCTGGGGAGGTTTGGGGAGGCGCCCAAACCTCCCCAAACGTCGGCAGGAGGAACGGAGACCTGCCGACGTTTGGGGAGGTTTGGGGAGGCGCCCAAACCTCCCCAAACGTCGGCAGGAGGAACGGAGACCTGCCGACGTTTGGGGAGGTTTGGGGAGGCGCCCAAACCTCCCCAAACGTCGGCAGGTCTCTGTTCCTCCGCGCCCTGCCTGCCTGCTTCTTTCCGCTGCGGAATCAAATATAAGCTTTATTTATTAGTCTTTTCTGGCATTATACCTAATAAGAAAAGTTCAGGTTTAAATTCAACATGTTCTCCCAACATTTTTTCTAACCAAACATGTGTCTTTTTCCAATAAGCCTTTGCTTTACCACATGTCCACCAAATATGATAGTATGTGCCTGAGTTATGTTTACATTTCCAGCATCTATCTGACATATTTTTAAACATTTTTGCTAATCTTGCTGGTGGCAAGTGCCATCTATAAAACATTTTAAATAAATTTTCTTTATACGAAGTTGACATTGTCAATTTATAATTTCTCTCCCATAATTTTTGCCATTTTTCTAGTTCTGTATTATAACCAAAATTTTTCGCCCACCTTATCTTTGTTTCTTTAACTTGTTCACTTTCCATCTCCAAAATTAACAAAAAATTATACATTTTCTTAATTAATTTCTCATCAGAAGTTAACAATATCTTACCAAATACAGTTTGTTCTTTATAAAACCCATACAGTTTCACGTCTTTTTCATATCTATTTTGCATCTGTAAATGTGCCCACCACGACAGGTTGATACCCTGATTTTCCAATTCTTGTTTCGATTTTAAATTCCCATCAGTATTTAGAATATCTCTATATGTCCAAATTTTTTCAAAGTCTACCACGTTTGGATGTAGAAAAGCTTCCATCATTGATAACCACCCTGGAATTTTTACATATATTTTAGTTTTAATTTTTTCCCATACTGTTAACAAAGCATTTCTTATATAGTAATTTTGAAAATACTTATGAATTTTATTTTTCCCATACCACAAGAAAGCGTGCCATCCTAATTGTAAATCATGTCCCTCCAAATATAACAACCTTTTATTTCTAAGAGTTATCCATTCTTTCACCTATGTTAATATGGATGCTTGATAATAAAAAGCCCACTCAGGTAGCCCAAAACCTCTGTTTTTCTTAGCATCTTGTAACGTTTTCATCTTAATTCTAGCTTTCTTTCCTTGCCAAACAAACTTCAAAATTAATGAATTTAAATCTTGGAAGAATTTTTTCTCAAGTTTTATCGGAATTGTTTGGAATAAAAATAAAATCTTCAGCAATATTTTCATTTTGACTGTAGCAATTCTTCCTAGTATTGACAGTTGCAAATTCTTCCACTTTTCCAAGTCCAATTTTATTTGTTTCAATAGCCTTATATAGTTGTCTTCTTTTATTGTTGAGAATTTGGCTGATAAGTATATACCCAAGTATTTGATCTTTTTCACTATCTGTACCTCTATTGTTTCTGACATTCGGGGTGTTGTGTTTTTTTTGCTTATCTGTAAGATTCTTAACTATTACCTTAGTTTTTTCTGTATTTATTTTTAGTCCTGCCATTTCTCCATACTGTTCTATCTTTCCCCACAATTTAGGGATCATCTCCAGACGTTCTTCCAAAATAAATACTAGATCATCAGCAAATGCTTGTAATTTATATGTTTCACCTTTTATCACCAGCCCTTTCCTGTATTTTGTCTAATATTTCTATTTAAAACTTCCAAAGTGAAGATGAATAACAGAGGGGATAGTGGGCATCCTTGCCTTGTGCCTTTTCTTATCTCAAAGCTCTCAGTACAGTCTCCGTTCACAATCACTTTGGCTGTCTGTTTATTATATATTGTTTTTATCATATTTATAAAGTTCTGTCCAAAGCCCATTATTTGTAGTTGCTGAGTCATAAATTGCCAGGAAACATTGTCAAATGCCTTTTGAGCGTCTAAGAATATTAGTGCCAATTGTTTCCCTGGGTGTAGCTCATAATATTCTAATACGTCTATTATCACTCTTAAGTTGTTTTTCATTTGTCTCTTTGGTAAAAAAAACCATTTTGATCTGGATGTATAAATTCAACTAAGTATTTTTTCAGTCCCTCAGCCATAATTGATGTAAAAAAATTATAATCCACATTGAGCAGTGAAATTGTTCTGTAGTTCTTAATCTGGGTCAAATCGGAGACTTCTTTTGGTATTAGAGTAATATTTGCTTCCATCCATGTAGATGGGAGTCTAGCTTCTAATAAAAGTCCATTCAGCGGTTTACTTAGTATCTCTTGTGTACTTGAATGCCAGGTCCGTTGTTAATAAGGCTCCTCTTGTCCGGGATCTGGTCGAGGGTGAGCATACGGACCTGGCTTGCATCACGGAGACCTGGTTGGGCCCAGAGGGCGGCATTCCTCTGGTTGACCTTTGCCCACCAGGTTTCCGGGTGCTACACCGGCCTCGGGCTCAGGGTAGGGGCGGGGGAGTGGTGGTTGTTATGAGGGAGACCCTGTGTCCGCGGGAGGCCACCGTTCCTCAGATTGTCGGTTGTGAGTCTCTCTTCCTGAGATTTGGTCCTGGGGCGCAGTTGGGCTTGCCTGCTGGTGTACCTTTCGCCTAGTCACGTAGCAGCAGCCCTGCCTGAGCTTCTTGACTTCCTCTCGGGGTTGGTGATTGAGTTCCCCAAACTTATAGTTTTGGGTGACTTCAATCTACCATCCCTGGGAGGATCATCTGAGTTAGCTCGGGAGTTCATGGCTTCCATGACGGCCATGGACCTGATGCAAGTAATTTATGGACCGACTCATGTGGGAGGCCACACCCTTGACTTGGCTTTTTTATCTGGTCGGTGGTTAGATGATCTTGGTGGGGGCTCCCCAATTCTTATGCCCCTGTCATGGACCGATCATCATCTCCTGCGGCTGGTCTTCCATTTTGCCACTCCCCGCCGTGGGTGTGTGGAGCCTATTAGATGGTACCGCCCCAGGCGCTTAATGGACCCTGATAGGTTCCAGGCAGTGCTGGGGTCCCCACCTGCCTCCTTCGCTCACAACTCGGCGGATGCCTTAGTGGAAGCCTGGGAAAGGGCAGCCACGGAGGCTCTTGGCCGAGTTGTACCCTTGCGGCCCCTGACCCGGTGCAGATCCCATCGAGCTCCATGGTTTTCCGCAGAGCTTTGGGAGATGAAGCGTCGGAGACGGGGCCTAGAGAGCTGTTGGAGATCCAGCCGATCCGAATCCGACTGATTGCGACTAAGAACCTACATTAGGTCTTATCTCGCTGCGATAAGGGTGGCGAGGTCTAATCACTTCGCTACCCTTATCGCGTCCGCAGATAATCGCCCGGCCGCCCTGTTTAGGGTGACCCGCTCCCTCCTTAATCAGGAGGTGAGGGAGGAACCCTTGCAGGGTCGTGCCGAGGAGTTTAACCAACATCTGTCGGACAAAATCGCTCGGATTCGGACCGGTTTGGACTCTGACTGGGCAGAGTCTGACGATCAGGACACGGGTGGTCTTGTCGATATTACCTGGGAGGAGTTTGATTCTGTGACTCCAGAGGAAGTGGACAGGATTATGGGGCGGCTGAGCTCAACCACATGTTTATTAGACCCGTGCCCTTCCTGGCTGGTTTATGCGGCCCGGGAGGGGACACGAGGCTGGTTCCAGGCGGTTATATCTGCCTTTGAGTGAGGGTAGTTTCCCCGCCGTCTTGAAAGAGGCGGTGGTGAGACCTCTCCTCAAGAAGCCTGCCTTGGACCCAGCTGTGTTGAATAACTTTCGTCCGGTCTCCAACCTTCGCTTTCTTGCGAAGGTTGTTGAGAGTGTGGTGGCGCATCAGCTCCCTCTGGTCCTGGATGAAGCGGATTATCTAGACCCGTACCAATCGGGTTTCAGGCCCGGGTACAGCACGGAGACGGCATTGGTCGCTCTGGTGAATGATCTCTGGAGAGCTTGGGACAGGGGACACTCCTCTGTCCTAGTCCTATTAGACCTCTCAGCGGCGTGATGTCCTGTTGCCTGGAGGCGGTTTGGGTCTGGATGGGGAGGAACAGACTTCAACTCAACCCCAACAAGACTGAGTGGCTGTGCATACCGGCATCCCGGGATATTCAGAACATCCCATCTCTTTCCATGGGGGGTGAACTATTACCCCCCGTAGATAGGGCTCGCAACTTGGGAGTCCTTCTAGATTCACGGCTCACTCTGGAAGACCATATAGTAGCTGTGACTAGGGGGGCCTTCGCTCAGGTTCGCCTGGTGCGCCAGTTGCGGCCCTATCTAGACCGGGATGCTTTATGTACGGTCACTCACGCGCTCGTGACCTCTCGTCTGGACTACTGCAACGCTCTCTACATGGGGCTGCCCTTGAGGACCACTCGGAGGCTCCAACTGGTACAGAATGCATCCGCGAGAGTTGTGTTGGGAGTCTCCCGATACTCCCATGTTACACCTCTCCTCCCTCTGCCCTGTGCGCTCCCACAGAGAGGGCCTACTCAGGGTGCCACCGATCAGAGAATGTCGATTGGTGGCCCCCAGGGGGAGGTCCTTCTCTGTGGGTGCCCCGGAGCTATGGAATCGGTTGCCGGTTGAGCTCCGGATGGCGCCCAACCTTCGCTCCTTCCATCGCGATCTGAAGACATTCTTATTTGAACAAGCCGGCCTGGCCTGAAGGGGGATGGGTTGGGTTTTTATGTCATTTTTAATATCTGTATTTACTGTTTTTAGCTGGGCATATGTTTAATTTTCTTTTAACTTTTGTATTTTTGTATTTTTTATATATCTGCCCTGTTCACCGCCCTGAGTCCTTCGGGAGAAGGGCGGTATATAAATAAAATTATTATTATTATTATTATTATTATTATTATTATTATTATTAATAATAATTATTATTATTATTATTATTATTATTTGGTGGAGCAGTGGGCTAATGCCTCCTTAAGTAACACCAGCTGCCTGCAATTAGTGCAGGTTCGCATCCCACCAGGCTCAAGGTTGACTCAGCCTTCCATCCTTCCGAGGTAGGTATAATGAGGACCCAGATTGTTGGGGGCAATTAAGCTGACTTTGTAATAATGCCGCTTGGGGGTGTGTGAAAGCCCTAATAAGCAGGCATATACATAGAATGAAGGCTACTGCTAAACTTGTAAGCCGCCCTGAGTCTTCGGAGAAAGGGCGGGATATAAATGGAATTTTTTTTTAAAAAAAAACTCCGCTGGAACCTATCTGGACCCGTTGTTTTCCCATTTTTTGTCTTTTTATGGCCTCTGATATTTCCATCATTCTAACCCTTTCTTCTAACATAGTTTTAAATGTTTCTGGGATTTTTGGAAGATTATTTTATTCCAGATATTTTACAATTCTCTCTCTTGAGGTTTCCTCTTTATCGTACAGTTCCTTGTAGTATTCTTTGATTATCTTTTTTATTTCTTAATTTTTAAATTGTAAATGGCCTTTCCCATCTAGCAAATTATGTATCGTTTTCTTCTCTTTCTGTTTTTTAAGTTTATAAGCTAACCATCTTCCTGGTTTATTGGCATTTTCAAAAAAAGTTCTGTTTTGCTCTCTTTATCTGTTCTGCCACTTTTTCTGAGTCCAACAGATTTAATTTATGTTTTATTATATCCATTTCTCACTGGAGAAGAGCCTAATGCTGGGAAAGATTGAGGGCAGTAGAAGAAAGGGACGACATAGAATGAGGTGGCTGGAGGGAATCACTGAAGCAGTAGGCATGAGCTTAAATGGACTCCAGAAGATGGTAGAGGACAGGAAGGCCTGGAGGAACATTGTCCATGGGGTCACGATGGGTCGGACACGACTTCGCAGCTAACAACAACAACAATATCCATTTCTCTTTTCAAAGTCTTTTTTGTGGATTTTTTTGCAGTTCTCATTCTAACTTTCCAAATTTTTCTTTTAGTAATACATATTGCTGTCTTCTCTGTTTGCTTTTCTTTGCCATATATGTTATAGCTATGCCTCTAAAGTACGCTTTAGCTGTATCCCATACATTTTGTAATGTTGTAGCTTCTTTTTTATTTTATTTTTAAAAAAATCAATTTCTTTTTTCGCTAGCTCTATGAATTCTCTTTCTTTTAATATAGATTGATTTAAAGTCCATCTTCATCTTTTTTGTATTCCTTTCCAAGTCATTTTCAGAGGGTTATGGTCTGCCCATGTGCCTATTTCTCTCTCAATATCCTGTATGTTCATTCTCACGTCAGCAGTCATCCAAATCATATCGATCCTTGACCAAGATTTTTGGCTGTTTGAATAAAAGGTGTATTGCAGTTTTTGTGGGTTGATCTCCCTCTAGACATCTTGGATTCCAATTTCCCCCGCCATACCAAAAAATGTCTTGGGTAATCTTCTTCCATTTTTTTCCTGTTTTATTGCTTTATAGTCAATTTTTCTGTCTACTATCGTGTTAAAATCTCCTACTAAACATATATTTTGGTACTCCATTTCTATTATTTTTCTACGTAGGTTTTTATAAAATTCTTCTTGATTGTTGTTTGGTGCATAAACTGCCACTAGCAGTGTTTACTTTTGGTGCAGATATATTTCTACCATTAAGATTCTTTCTTCTTTATCCGAATATACCAATTTAGAACCTATTGTCTCTTTAATATATAAAGCGAACACTCTTTTTTTCTGATGTGCTGATGTGTAATAAAGTTTTCCAATTTTTGGATATTCCAATAATTCATGATGCTGTTCTTTTATATGTGTTTCTTGCAGACAAATTATATCTATATTCAATTTCTGTAATTTCCTGAAGACTTTGTTTCTTTTTGATGGGGAGTTTAGTCCATTTATATTTACTGAAAAAAATCCATTTTCTTTCTCCATTTCCATTTCCATTATTTATACGGTATTTAGGTTTAGTCGATCTAGTAATCCTCTGTTCTCTGGCAAGTCCTTCACCTTTGCCCTCTTGATCGTCTTCCTCTTTCTGTTCTCCTGTTTGTGCAATTGCTCCTTGAATCATCTCTTCCATTTGCTTCTGCTCCTTACTCTCCCCTTGTCTTTTTTCACTCCTTCATCTAGAATTGTTCTATTCCTTACTTCAAAATCTTCTGCTTTCCAGACTGAATCCAATTGATATCTTGTTTTGTTCCAGTTTATTAAAATGCCTTCCAGCATCAGCCATCTGAACTTTATGCCTCTGGCAATCAGCTTTGTAGTTAAGAAATGGTAGTGTCTTCGAGTATCTCTTACTCTCTATGGTATCTGCTTTAAAACCACAATTTCTTTATTTTTATATTGTATTGGCTCATCTCTGACTGTCCTCAATACTTCATCTCTTGTTGTCTTCTTTATGAACCTTCCACGTACTTCTCTTGGCAGTTTATTTCTTCTTGCATAGCTTGAGTTCCTGTGGAATATTTCATCGACCTCCATTTGAATTCCTCCTCTATCTGCTTTTAAAGCCTCTGCCAGGATGTCAATAATCACCACTGCTATGTTTTCTTCTCTGTCCTCAGGTATATTTTGAAATCTCAAATAGTGTTCTGCCTTTTCCATTTCTAGGATCTTAATTGCCACCTCTAAGTCTTGGTTTACTTGTTCTAATTTTTCATTTTCTTGTAATAAGATTTCCATCTTTTTTTATCAATGTCCTCTGATTTTTCTTCCACTTTCTGAATTCTTTGTTCATTTTAAATTATTTGATTTTGAGATTCAAATTTTGCCTTTATATCCAAGATTTCTTGACTTACTTTCTCAAGTTTACTTTGTGTCACTTTGTGGTTTTTTTGTGTCTCTTCATGAATTCTTTGCATCATCTCTTGATTTCTTTGCATCATCTCTTGAATCAGTTTTAATGAGATTTGTGTTTTGCTTTGGGCAGGGCTTATTTTCTCACATTGCAGCATTACTTCAATAGATCCCTCTGTTGTTGGACTAGATTGTCCTACAGAGGGTGCAGAAGAGGTTTTCTTCATAAGTCTGGTAATGTTTGATGAACTCATTTTACAGCTTACAGTCTAAAACCAAATCAGTATCTGTTTGAGTTTAGCCAAAGTCAACAGAAGTAACTTTAAAAAGTCTTTTCCCTTGCAATCTCACAACAAGGCTTTTTTGTTATTTGCAGGTGTCTCTTCAAGGTCACTGTTATGAAAACATTTTTTCCATTTCCTTCTTTTCTTTTTTCTCACTATTTATTAGTGCTGTCATTTCTTCTTTCACCACTAGGTGTCCTCCTAGGCTTACTTATCAATGTCTGATATTCTTAAAAACAACACTTTCCCCTCTTTGTAATTGCTCACCGCTTTTAAATTAGTCCTTCTGGGGGTCTTTACTTTTGAGCTGTCTCCCATCAGGGGCTCAATGTTTATAAAATCCACAAGGAGAAGGAAAGAAAATTCTGGCTCACCCAGCCTCGGCACGCAGTTGACAGTCAGCTGTTTTGCGGTGCTTCCCTTCTGGCTGGAGACAACTTGGGCTGCCTCGGCTCATCCGGCAGCCTTTCCTCCGCCTTTTCAGAGGGGTCTTCAGTCCGCTCCAATTGGCCACCACCTGATCCAAGCTCCTGGAGTATCCCTCCTTCTTTGTTGCCACTCCAGGACAACTTTCCGACCCTTTAAGGATCGCTGTTGCTTCCGGTTCCTGTCTTCAGCAGAGAAGTTGGAGAATTCGAAACGTCGGATCCTCCGGCTGAAATTTATTTTTGTTGGGGACCCTAAGGGGCCAGAATCCACCCTGAAGGGGTGGAATGAAGGAAGGAAATCCCAGGGACTTAGGAGAGATGGCGGTCTCTCCGAACAGTCCAGGACAGGGATCGGCAACCCGAAAAAGGAAAAGAGCCACTGGGAACCGGTTCCATCACACATAAAAATAAGTGGGAGCTGCGTGCGTGCGTCCATGCACGCGCATGCGCAAAAAACGTTTCTTGCGCATGTACGGACGCACGCGCTTGCCTTTTTTTTATGTGTGATGGAACCGGTTCCTGGTTGCGCGACGGCGACGGCCCGTCTGCAAAGGTGCTGAAAGCGGCAGCTTTGCAGACGGGCCGCGGCAGCTTTCGCAACAAGCGGGGCTGCTACCCATTCCGAGAGGTGCGCGCGCACCTCCCCACACCTCCCCAAATGGCAGGTTTGGGGAGGTGCGCGCGCACCTCTCGGAATGGGTAGCGGCCCCGCTTGTTGCGAAAGCTGCCGCGGCCCATCTGCAAAGCTGCCGCTTTCGGCAGCTTTGTAGACGGGCCGCGGCAGCTTTCGCAACAAGCGGGGCCGCTGCCCATTCGCGCGGAGGTACGGAGAGCTGCCGACGTTTGGGGAGGTTTGGGGAGGTGCGCGTGCACCTCCCCAAACCTCTCCAAACGTCGGCAGGTCTCCGGACGGCGGCGGCTTGGGAGAGGTGCGCGCACACTCTCCAAACCGCTGCCATCCCGTTTGCACAGCTGCCGTGAACGCGGCAGGTCTCCGGATGGGACGGCGGCGGCTTGGAGAGGTGCGCATGCACCTCCGCCCTTCGGAAAGGTGCGCGCACACCTCTCGGAATGGGCGGTGCCACTCTCCATTTGGAGAGGTGCGCGCGCACCACTGCCCATTCGAAGAGGTGTGCGCGCATGCAGCTCCGGAGCCGCGGGTTGCCGACCCGTGGTCCAGGAGAAGCCTCCCAGAAACCAACAAAAGAAAAGGCTGGCTAACGCCATGTGCAGTCATAGCTGAAGCAATGGAAGTCATAAGCGATTACCGTAAGCTAAGTGAAATAATACACCTGTTTAAACAAAGATAACACAGCTGAAGAAATGAATACTTTACAAAAGGAAACGTGATGAGTGACAACAATTCCAAAGGACAATGACTTTAAACTACATAGAAATCCAGAATAACTTTGAGAGTATGAATCAACTCATTTTCAACTTAATTTCACTCCAAGAAATTTCTCAGGAAAATACAGTAGAGATGACTGAACAAGATTCTGAAGACAGAGACTCAAAGAAGGAACCTTATAAAACACTCATTTTAAAAAAGGAAGTATATGATAAGCAGCAAAAATTTCAAAGGACAATGACTTTAAATTACAAGGAAATGCAGAAGAACGTTGAGAGCATGAATCAACTTATTTTCAACTTAATTTCACTTCAAGAACTTTCTCAGGAAAATATAGCAGAGATGATTAAATATAATTTTGAGGATAGAGACTTGAAGATGGAATCATATAAAATAAAAAATTATGATTTAATTCATTTGGGAAATATTTTAATACGTCTAAACAACTTTGAAGATACGGAAAAGAATGAGAAAAAATTCCCTTTAGGGAAACAAATGATGCAGCAAAACATGTTGATTAAGAAAGACAACGACCAGAGAAAAAAGGTTAAAATGAAATATCAGGAAAGAGATGGAATTTACCAGAAAGAATACTTCAAAAAGAAACATTTGTTTGAATATGGCTAAGAAATGGGAAAATTTTGAAATATACTACTCTTAGAGGGAAATTTTTTCTTCTTTTTCTTCCTCTAAATTAATATAATTGTGTTTTGTTTTTGTTTTTTTCTATTCTTCTGAGTTGAATTGATTTAAACAAAAGCAAAGGTTTTACTGTAGCTATTTAAATGTGATGATAAGAAAAATATAAAAAATGTGTTTTGAATGAGATTTAAAGGATTAGATGATTAGAACTATTGAATGGAATGTTCAAAGTTTAAATAGATTAAATACATTCTTAGCTATGGTTAAAAAGAATGAGAAATTGAGGGAATAAATATATATTAAATTAGGAGAAATACATATTTTCATATGTTATTTTTTGTAGTCTAGTACTTAAATCCACTAATGTAAATATAGTTGAATGTTGAACTGATTGTTATTTGTAAGAACATTTAAAATTTGGAGGGAGAAATAAGCTGCTCTTCTTTCTTTCTTTTTTGTTTCTTTTTATTTCTATTTTACTTATTGATTGGGAAATATAAAAATATGAGAGGGTATGGAAAAAACAGAATGAAATCCACCAAGGTAAATATAGTTGTGTTAAAAAGGCTGTTAACTTGTAAAAATATTTAGAAATTGGGGAGAAATAAGCTGAAACAAACATGGTGACAGGATTTATGATAAGGCAACTAAAACGATATACAGGATTATTGAAACTATATATTGAACTGTTGTTAAGCAAATAAAACTGTCTTAATGTAATGTTTTGCAAAGAAAGATACGTTGGGGAAAGGGGAAATCAAATAATTAACATATGGAATATAGATTATAGAAATTAATTGTTAAGGACTGTCTTATAAATGTTACCCAGACAACATTCTGTTTTATAATGATTTATGTTATGTTAAAAAATTCTAATAAAATATTTGCAAAAATAAAAGGATCGCTGTTGCAACATTTCCATAGTCACATGATCAAAATCCAGCCGCTTGGCAACTGATGATTGCAGTGTCCTGTGATACCTTTTGCAATCTTCTGACAAGCAAAGTTAATGGGGGAGTCAGATTTCACTTAACAAATGTGTTACTAACTTAGCAACTGCAGTGATTCACTTAACAGTTGTGTCACAAAAGATCGTAAAAGGGGGAAAATTCACTTAACAAAGTTTCATCTTATCAACAAAGTTTTGGGCTCAGTTGTGGTCAAAGTTGAGGGCTGCCTATATTTCTTCCTTTGTACTCATGATGAACAGCAGTATTTGATGGCGTCTCTATATACCCTACACTTCTGCCCTGCTTATTTTTCCAGAGCCACTGCCTTTTGAAGACATCACCATTGCCATGGATTCCCACCAACTCAATGGTTCCCAAAGGGTTGTCTTTGACAGAATCCTGACTGAATCAGAATGCAAAGACATCCTTCGTCTGTCCAAGGTGAGGAAAGGAGCCAGCAAATACTCTGCATGATCCTGTATAAAAGAAACAGAAGCTTTGCACTGGTGAAGGGCAATACCAGATCTCTCATAAGTTTGTGCGTGTTTCAGGCAGCTGGAGGAACAGGAGATGGCTATCGTGGCAGACGTTCCCCTCATACTCCTCATGAGCGATTTGAAGGCTTAACAGTGACAAAAGCTTTGCAGGTAAAAGCCTTAGTGATTTTAGAATGAGCTAAGTGTTGTGATTCAGGGTCAGCCTGTGGGTTCGGCAGTTGGGTCGGACGACTCAGAGGAGGAGGGGGGTGTTGAAGACCTTGCTGAGGGGGTTGAAGATCTTGCTGATGAGAGCCCTCAGCCAGGCCCCTCCCACTTGGTCACCACGGAGACCCAGCTGTGTGAGCCTGACAGTGTGGATGAAGATGACCCACAGCTGGCCCTGTTCAAGGACGCCCGACGCAGGAGGCAGTCAATTAGGAGTAAACAGAGGAAGGCAATGGGGCTCCTCGGAAGGAGGCACAAAGAAGCCACACCCTGAACTCTATATAAGGGGAATGTGTGGGAGGGCTGGTTTGCTGAAGGCAACCGCTTGGATAGTTCATGTTTCTTAAAGCTCCTGTTTCTTGGTTTGTCTTGTTCCGTTTGTTTTTGTGGTAATAAATTTGGCAGGCGTAATTCCAGCCTCTTGCCTTCTTGTAAAAGGGGTTGTCCCTGCCTTTTCTGCAGGGCCGGTAGCAGGCTGGTACAGAACATTAAGTTCCTGGTCCCGCAGGATTTTTTTTCCCCATTCCCCAGTTTCACAGACTCTAGACATAAACATACATTACAAAGTTAATATTACAGACAGATATGACACACATACATCTTCCTCTTCCTTTTCCTAAAATTTAAACTCTATGTATTATGCAAATAAATGTAAAAACATTTCTAGTTGCTGTTTTCTTGGGAAAAGGATAGTGCAAGTCTCAACTGAGAAGTGGTAAACAAATGCTTAACTTTTCCTTCTTTCTGAAACAAAGCAAAATGACTCTGTGAATCATATTTGGAATCTTTATATATAATTAATTTGGAGCATCTCATAGAGAAAGCAGAACGGGAGATAGGATTAGAATCAGGTGGGACTTCTGGTTCCTGCAAGCAGCAAAGCAGTTGAGGGATTCAGGATGCCAAGCCCTCCAGCTGAGTTCCTTCCTGTTTGGGGACTCTAAATGAACCAGAAGCCGCCCCAGAGAGGTGGCAATGAAGGAAGGAAGTCCCAGGGTCCTAAGAGAGATGGTGGTCTCCCCGATCAGTCCAGGAGAAGCCTTCCAGAAACCAACAGGAAAAAGGCTAGCTAACTCCATAGTCTATCCCCAGCTGCAAGCAATGGAAGTCAAAAGCTCTACTTTAAGTTAATTGCAAACAGCATGTTTGAATCTGGGTAAAAATATTTATTTTCTCTATCCCAGGGCTTTTCAATCAGTGGTACAGGTACCACCTGTGGTACATTGGCACCTGGCAGGTGGTTCGTGACCATCCTAGAAAAGTGGTAGCAGGGGAGGGGAATGAGCTGAACCGGTGGCAGCGCCACACAAGCCTGAGCAAAAGATGAATGGAGCTGCAAGGCTGTCAGGGCTCAGTGGAAGTGCCAGGATCAGCACTTCTTCAGGGCTGTCAGGGCTCAGTGGAAGCGCCAGGATCAGCACCAGGCTCCAGCTAGAGATCGGCACTGATCCTGGTGCTTCTGATGAGCCCAGAAGAAGCGCCGATCAGCTGGAATGTTGCAGCATCTCCAGGGTCTTGTGATTTATATTCAGATGCTTGGCAACTGATTCATATTTATGATGGTCACAGTGTCCCAGGGTCATGTGAAACCTGCTGCAACCACCTAGCATATGGAGGGAATAAAAACCAAACACTCCCCACCCCACCCCCGCTGCCAATCCTCAACAGAAATGCTCACCACAATGAAAACCTCGGACAGGAGGAAGAGCACCGCCAGGCGGGCAGGCAGGTGTCTTGCTTGGCTGTGGCTTTGGGGGCACTTTTCCAGTGCCATTGTAATTTTGAACAGTCATTAAGCGAACTGTTATAAGTCGAGGACTACCTGTACTTTACCACTTTTTTCCTTTTTTTTTGGTCATCAAGTTTTTGACACTTTGCTAAGCGACTGGTGGTACTCGGATGTTGCCATATCCTAAAAGTGGTACAATGGGTGAAAAGTTTGAAAAGCCCTGCTCTATCCTACTTACTTTCCTGAAAAGGAGAAACTCCCAAGAAGCAAAAAACAATCCTCTGAGAGTGAAAAAGGGAGGGGTTCCCCCCCCCGCCGCCCTTTGACTATTGGAAGCGGAGAATCTAACCCTCCATGGAGGAAAAAGATATGAAAAATGAACCGATGCTGACAGCTACTGGTGGATGAGGATTATGACAGCCATGGAAAAATCTGGGAGAAGACTAATCTCTGTGCCTGTGACCTTCAAAGCCTTAATAAATACAGCTGTTTAGATAAAGTGAGACTTACAAATCTGAGGGAACAGAAACAAAGAAAAAAAGACCTTTTTTATGAACTCTCTGGACTATACATATCTATTTAATTCTGACTTCAAAGCTACTTCCAAAGAGGGAAGAAAAAAAGAAAAGAAAAAAAATCTGGACTTTTGGTCTGTGGAAAATCAGAGATTTATAAAAAAAAACACTTATCAAGAAATAATGAATACTTCACAAGAGGAAATATGTGATAAGCTGCAACTAATTCAAAGGACAATGATCTCAAACTACAAAGAAATACAGAATAACTTTGAAAGTATAAATCAACTCATCTCCAATTTAATTTTATTCCAAAAAAAAACCCTCAGGAAAATATAGCACAGAGGGAACAGACAAAATAGTTGACTGAACATAAATCCGAGGATAGAGACTTGAAAATCGAATTCTACAAAACAAAGGAGTATGATTCAATTTAAGTGGGGGGGAAAATTCAAGAAATACTAGATTTGGAAAAGACAAATTTCATTTTAACACTACAAAGCAAACTTGAGGACAAGAAAAAAGACTGGAAAAAACATTCTACAGAGATATTAGGAAAAACATCAGAACTGGAGAGACAAAAAGTGACAAGAGAAGTAGAGGGAAAAGGAAGGAAAAAGATTCTTTATAAAAAGGAGTGGGCAAATGCCCATAACAAAGATATTGATTTACTTTATATATCTACAGCAACACTTACAATCATACAGAAAAACCTTTTGATTCAGCAAAGTACATTGATTAAGAAAGACACTGGACAAAGAAAAAAGTTTAAGATGGAAACTAAGAAAATAGATTTTTTTTTAATTTTAATTCCATTTATATCCCGCCCTTCTCCGAAGACTCAGGGCGGCTTACAAGCTTAGCAGTAGCCTTCATTCTATGTATATGCCTGCTTATTAGGGCTTTCACACACACCCCAAGCGGCATTATTACAAAGTCAGCTTAATTGCCCCCAACAATCTGGGTCCTCATTTTACCTACCTCGGAAGGATGGAAGGCTGAGTCAACCTTGAGCCTGGTGGGACTCGAACCTGCACTAATTGCAGGCAGCTGGTGTTACTTAAGGAGACATTAGCCCACTGCTCCACCAAGGCTCTGTGATGATGGGACCTATCAGAGAGAATACTTAAAAAGAAACATTTGTTTGAATATGGTTAAAGAAATAGAAAAACTTTGGAATATACTACTCTAAGAGGGATGAATTCTCCAAATAATATAGTATGCTTCTTTCTTTTCTGTAAAAAAAAGCTGAAACCACTTAAATAAAGGAAATGTTTTAGATATTTAAATGTGACTGAATTTAAGAAAAGTATAAAAAAATGTTTGAATCAGAGTTAAGG
Organism: Vipera berus; assembly: GCF_964194415.1. Classification (NCBI taxonomy): domain Eukaryota; kingdom Metazoa; phylum Chordata; class Lepidosauria; order Squamata; family Viperidae; genus Vipera; species Vipera berus. Next base: position 105,021,715 of record NC_138203.1, read on the forward strand.
GATTAGATGACTGGACCTATTGAATGGAATGTTTAAAGATTAAATATATTCTTAACTGTGGTTAAAAAGAATAAGAAATTGAGGAAATAAATATATATTAACCTAGGAGGGATATATATTTCAAGTAGTATGTTATTTCCTATGTTTCTTTGCTCTTGCTTTCTTTTCTTCTTTTTTTCGTTTTTCTTCTTCTCTCTTTTCATTGTTTTATCTATTTCTTAAGAAATGTGAAAGTGTGAGATGGCTTATATGGAAAAAATAAAATTAAATTTGTCAATGTAAAAGTAATTAATCGTTGAGAAAATTTTCACTAGTAAGAATATCTAGAATTTGGTGGGAGAAATAAACTAAAATAAGGATTGTAACAGGATTTATGACAAGGCAACCAAAATGACTGAAAAGAAAAGAAATATTATAGTAATATGATTAATATTTTTAGGAATATTGAAAAAATATATACTCAATTGTTATTTATCAAAACAATAAGAATTGCATTAACTCAATGTTTGCAAAAAAAGGATATTGGGGGAAAGAGGAAATAAACTAAAATTAATATATGGAATATAGATTATAGAAATTAATTGTTAAGGATTGTTTTACTAATGTAACCCAGACAACACACTGTTTAGCAGTTATTGAGTGATTTATGTTTTGTTAAAAAAAATCAATAAAATATATTACAGTCAAAAAAAAAAGGATTAGAATCAGGTGAAAAAGAGATCAGGAAGGATCACATATACAATGTGTAAAACAATACAAAACTTGTTTCATTTTCTACTTTTCTTTTATTAACCAAACAAAATATGGTTAAAAACTAAGAAATATAAAATTAAAAAGGAAAATAAGGTAGTAATTAAAAAAGCAAATTAAAAAGTAAATTAAAATTAAACCTTGGGAACCTGGTTCTGCTGTGTGTATGGCCATATCCAAGCAGCAAAAAACATCTTAGCACTTGTTTCCAGAGTCCATATCGTTCATCCTTTACCTCGCAAGATCTCAAGATCAGCCTGCAGTTAGAGCAGCCTTCCTGGTCCTTCCCTCCAGAAGATGCATTTTCCCTCTAATCCCAGCTCAAGATTTTCCATCTGGACAATGCATGGTGCAGGAAGGAGGAGGAAGGTTGAAATGACCTGGTTGGGGGAGATTATCTGCTCAACCCTAATTGGCCCAACAAGTCTGCTGTGAAACCACCCCTTTCTGTCTGTCCTCTGGTGTTCTAACCTATTTTGCAGTCCCAGTTTGCCTAAAGAGAGACCCGGAGAACAATTGCTACCTTTGTTCCCATGAGTGAATTTTTATGCATCTCTAAGTCTGAATGCATTTGGAAAAGACCCTGATGGTGAGAAAGGTTGAAGGCAAAAATAAAGGGGGAGACTGCTGAGGATAGGATGGCTAGATAAGGTCATTGATGCAATTAACATGAATTTCAGCAAACTCTGGGAGACAGCGGGGGGGCTGGGGGGGCTAGCATGCTATGGTCCATGGGGTGACAAAGAGGCAGACACAACTTAGTGACTAAACAACAAAAAATCTGCATGCATTCATTTTATGTTAGTGTGTACCAGGTCAGGTAGCCATTTCCCCCCCCCCCAAAGAATGATAAAATAAAAGAATTCAAAGGCATTTTATGACCATTGATGGAATCTTAATTCTCATTATATATCTGTGTGTGTGTGTGTGTGTGTGTGTAATGTTTGTTAAGTATTTAGATTACCTTGCTAGGCCCCAAACATGGGACAAATCTTATTTCCTGTTTCAGCCTAACCCAAGGCCATCAACAGGCAGTAGTCACAGCAGTGACAGCTCATATTTGTGTAAATTATAATTATATTAAATTATAATTATATATATATATTATGTAAATATATATATGTACATTTGTATTTAATATCACTTATCAAGGAAGGGACCTAGGGTTTTTTTGTCTCGCTTTACTGATAACTTGTAAAATAAATACACAATTAACTGACAATCTAGGGATATAAGAAAATTGTCACCATCTGACTTTGCCTCTCTGACTTGATGTAAGAGAAGCCATGTCTTCCACCCTACTTTGTTAAGAATATTTATAATGGGTCTGTCATGGTTCCAATAGACGAGACCAGTAGAAATAAGAACTCCAAGGCTGTCAACTTTCAAATGGACGTGGCTGGGTCCTTATCACTTTTCTTTTTGATCTTCCTGAAATTTAATAGAAATTAAGTATTGCACTGATTTGTTTTTCTCTAATAGCTGGCTGAGGAGAGTAGTATGAACTGGAAAGATATTAAACTTCTCCTGCAAGCCAGTGAGAAATCCCGGAAAATTGTGGAATCCTATTTTACCCCTGGGAATAATCTCTATTTTTCTTTCACACACCTTGTGTGTCGCACAGCTGCAGACGGTAAGGAACTCTTAAGTACTTTCTTGAGACTTGCAATGTAAGACCTTCATGTTTATAACGACAATTTGTAATGCATCTCATTCTAATCTGTAACACGGTATTCCTGGTAAATTTATTGCAAAAATTATCTATTTCAATTGAAGAAATAGGAAAGAAAAATAATGTAGTCTATTCATATGGAATGCGTAGCGAACATAGGTTTGGTTATATAACTTTGGCAAATGCATGTTTATTAATAAAGCAGTGAATATCAGAACCAAAAAAATTACTATGGATATTCAAAAAATGCGACTTTCTCATGCTTTAGTTCATGAGCAAAATTTCAAATATGAATTCTGATTTTGAGCTGAAAATTAAAAATCCACTGTTTTATGACATTAAGTTTATGGTTTGATATTAAAGCATATATCAAATACAAAGTCCCATAAACTCACATCCACTAAATCACAGGTGTCAAATTCGATCATGTCACATGACATATGGTGAGGTATCACAACATTTTTGCCTTTGAGGAGCCGGGGTGGGTGTGGCCTGCATGTGATGCCTCCAGCCCATGGGCCGCCAGTTTGACACTGCTGCACTAAACACACTTTTTTCAATCCAGGAAGAGAAACTCATACATATATAAAGTAGTCTTGCATTGTCATTGTGCCCTGTGTTCTAGATTGGTTTCCATTTATTTATTTGGCACTACAGTGTCTGCATATTACAACTGGGGTTATTCTTAATAGGCATATTTATGAATTCAGTGCAATACAGGCTGTGGTGATGAAAATGTTCTACATATAATTATGTTAACGTTGTAATTGCAAGAGAAATTGGTAAAGAATGTGTGGTCATATATATTTTATCCTTTGAATTTATAGGATGGGTGCCTGATAGAGACTATAGTTTAGTTTCGCAATTGCAGGGGAAGTAAAAAATTTATGTCGCCATTTTATATTTTCATTTTTAAAAGTTTAAAATCTGCTAATTGTACATTTACATGTGTACCAGTGAAGGAAGCCAGGTTTAAAAATATAGTGTGGTCAATGAGGGTGATACTTCCCAAAACATGCATAGTGAAAACTAGTCTCCATTAAAACAATGTTAAGAAAACTGTGGATTTTCTGCCATCAAATCCTGAGATCAAAGGAAAGTGTAGAAGAAAGAATTGCTAAACTAATCTTCCATCTTGAAAACACTAAATCCACCACAATGAAATACTCAATACTCAAGGTGGCGCTGTGGATAGAATGCAGTATTGCAGGCTAATTTGGCTGACTGCCAGCAGTTCGATTCTGAACAGCTCAAGGTTGACTCAGCCTTCCATCCTTCCAAGGTCGGTAAAATGAAGACCCAGATTGTTGGGGGCAATAGGCTGACTCTGTAAACCACTTAGAGAAGGCTGTAAACAGTGGTGAGATTCAGCCAGTTCACACCAGTTTGGCAAAACTGGTAGCTATTTTTTTGTTGCCCAGGCCCAGAATGGACTTCCAGAAGTGGCATCCACACAAAGAACTGGTTGTTCACATATTTGAATCCCACCACTGGCTGTAAAGTACTATAAAGCAGTATATACAGTAAGTCGAAGTGCTATTGCTATTGCTAATAAACTAAAGCATGGAGAGAGAGAGAGAAAGAGAGAGAGAGAGAGAGAGAGAATAGCAGAAGAGAAATAGCTTTAGCAAAACAAGTGGGGGGATGTATTATCTGCTATATGTGTAAGTCAGATAAAGCAGTACTATGATAAGCTGGGTCTTTTCTTGAAACTGGGATTTTGCTAAGTCTCCTAAGTCATCCCTGCTGATATAGTGAGAGGAATTTTGCTGGAGGAGAAATGGATAGCAATACACATTTTTTAAAGTCTCAAGCCAGTTCCATCCTACTAGAATTACACCAGGCATACCCAGTTGTGTTTCTTCAAAGAATAAAGGCAGTCCTTAACTGATGGCCACAGTTGGGACCAGTATTTCCATTGCTAACAAGGTGGTTGTTAACTGAGTCACACCCAATTTTATGACCTTTATTGCCATAGTTAAGCAAATCATTGCAGTTGGTTACGTGAATTACTCGGTTGTTAAATGAATCCAGCTTTCCCCATTGACTTTGTCAGAAATCAGCTGGGAGGTCATAAATGTGACTGCGGGGATGCTGCAATGGTTATAAGTGTGCAGGCCAGTCATAAGGCATTTTTTTCAGTGCTATAGTAACTTTGAACAGTCACTAAATGAATGGCTCTAAGTCAAGGACCACCAATATTATGTACTGTAAATTCTGGAGTTGTAGAAGAACAATGAGGAATTGGCCTTTGGGTTTCTTTTGCCTATTGAGCAGCAAAGTGCTGGTCAAGGGAACAAAACAGTTACAACTTTTGTGGTTCCTCCTTAGGAGAACAGGAAAGTCGCATGGATCTCAGCCATCCAGTCCATGCTGATAATTGCCTCTTGGACCCAGAAGGAAACACTTGCTGGAGAGAACCCCCTGCCTACATACACAGAGACTATAGGTAATAGTTTCAGAGTGAAAATTGACATACTGTATGTCTCATGCTGAGCATTCCGTACTTAAATTATTCAGATACACATTTCATTTATTTCTTTATAATTAAAGATGGTAAATTTTAAACAGATTATAAACCACATTCAGCAATTTGGAAGGAAGGGATTTTATGTTGATTGGTTGATGTGACCAATATGCCACCGAAACTGTTTAAGCTTCCAGCAGTTTATAATAATGTAGTCATTAGTAGTTGCTTGGATACCAAACTTAACAAATTTGTATTTCTTTTATTTCAAAATCATTTGGAGGACCCTCTTTTCCCAGTTAACATCTACCTGGTCCACCAAAATGGGAAGTCAGGACAAGTTGCAAGTCCCATCTACTAAGGAAATAAATCTGGTGGGACCAAGAAAAAGGGCCTTCTCCATACTGGCTCCCTCCTTGTTGAACATCATCCCAGTGGAGATAGGATTGGCCCCACCCTTGTTACATTTCTGAAAGGCCCTGGAGATTCTGTCAGTGGGCTTGGGGTTTTTTAAATTGTAGCTTTTTATTGTTCTAAATTCACCTTGTGTAAGTTGGGTAGCCATATAATCTTGTTTAATAAATAAATAAATATTTGTCAATATATATGCTGTTGCTGGAGTGAGATTCTTCTCCTCTCCCTCCAAATTTAGCTATTCTGAGGAGGCATATAGTAGCCTTGTTCGCCTCCCCATGAACCTTATATTGTCTTTTCAAAATAGAATTCTAGAATTCCAAAATATTCTGAGTTTTTCTTCGTGACATTTGTTTCTATCTTACTCATCCAGGCTAAAAGAAACACTGCTTTGTGCACGTATCAGCTGACCATCTACCGGGCAAACAATTCTTTTATCATGGAATTCATTAAACTAGCAAAAGAAAAGAATTGAATTGCTGCCATGTATTTTGCTTCTTAGTCTTAAACTACAAAGAGACCTCTTGCTTGCCATTCTTAGTTTTATAATTAGAGTAGAAGTATACAGTGACACTTTTTCCATGCTCAAGAGAGGAACAAGTTTAAGATTGGTATCACCCTTGTGTAGTCTTAATCAAACTATCTGCTCATTGGAAACTGAGCCAATTAACTCTGCAAATTAATTTGGCTTCTGTGTAAAAAGGAACGGCTGTGATTGTTGTTTTAGAGCCCTTCCTCTAGACTAGAGCTGCTGGGCAAGAGATGCATCCTGTTGGTAGTAACGTCTGCCTGGCCCTGCTCTGGGATTCCTATTGACTTCATGGTTCATTCTTCCTCATCACAGGTAGCTTTGTTCCTCCCATAATAATGGCTGGTTTATTTTTTCCTCCCTCCTTTTCTCAACATAAGCAGCTAATACACCAAAGTGAAGAGCACAGCTGGGACTGCCTCTTGTCTCTGGTGCTCTCTAATTGGCTAGCTAAAGGACAAGTTGAGAATCCCTGCCAGATGCTGCACAGCAGCATGAAAGTATGTGGATGGAAGCCATTGGCTGTGTGGAGGGGATCTGGGAATGGAAATGATTATGTCTTCTGATCCGTGCTTTAATTAACATATGCGGCTACTGCTGAGGAAGAGAACAGTGTAAGACGTGGCAACAATTGATTCCTGCAGTCATTGACCGAGAGTGGATCAGTTCGACATTGCTGTTGGCTCTCCTCCAGAAGCTGATATGCTTGGAGTATTTAGAATTTTTTTTTAATCCCATTTATATCCCGCCCTTCTCCGAGGACTCAGGGTGGCTTACAATCTAAAGCACAAATCAATGTGCTTAGCAATAGCCTTCATTCTATGTATATGCCTGCTTATTAGGGCTTTCGCGCCCCCCCCCCCAGCGGCATTTTTACAAAGTCAGCTTATTGCCCCCAACAATCTGGGTCCTCATTTTACCTACCTTGGAAGGATGGAAGGCTGAGTCAACCTTGAGCCTGGTGGGACACGAACCTGCACTAATTGTAGGCAGCTGGTGTTACTTAAGGAGGCATTAGCCCACTGCTCCACCAAGGATACCAATTTTGGAACTCTGGTTTTAATTTTTTTTAAAAAAAGGCTGTTTCTGCAAATGGAAGAAGAACTTCAGACCTGTTCAAAATGAACCTATACTCATTTGCTCACAGTGTTTTGACTGAGAGAATGAGGAAGAGAGAGAGAGAGAGATTGGGTAGCTCCCTGTGAAAGCTTAGGAGAGTAAAAGGAAAATCCTTGGAGAAATGTGACATGATAGGAAGGTAGGGAGAACAGCATATATTCTTTTTCTTCCGAAGTAAGGTATTTCATTGAGTATGCTTTCTTCTTAGGCTTCCAGATTTAAATTAGTCCCCCGTATTAATGCCTGCTGCTACAGATAAGACATAATGGATATTTTTTGCAATAAAACATGTAACAGGAGTGGGTGGTATGGAAAATATTCATGCTGTAGTTCTGCAAATAACAAAGAAGCAGTAAACATGAAATGTCAAAGACAGCTCACATACAGACTAGCTTTGCTTTCAACTTACTGCTAACAATGAATGATGAGCACACACAGAGAGAGAGAGAGAGAGAGAGAGAACAGGAACAGAAAGTGGATCTGAGAGTTGCCACTGACTCTGAATATAGATTAACCTTTTCCAATATCTTGGCATCCAGGCAGCATGGCTGGGATTTGTAGGGGAACAGTTTGAAAAAGGCTGCTTCAGTCACGTACATTTCCTTGAATAATATATTTGATCCTTATTAGAGACATCATGTTTTCCCAGGTGAACCTTCAAATCTGCGCTAGCAACCTCCCTTGTGGAAACGCTCTCCTAAAAGAATGTCAATCTCTGGCAATTTAAATACGAAGCTTGATTATTTCAGGTAAAGGAAGATTCGTGGAAGACTGCTCAGGTACCCTTACCTTTCTTTATTTTCTCGTTTCTCCACAGTGCAATCCTTTACCTGAATGAAGACTTCCAAGGAGGGAATCTTTTCTTCACTGAGATGGATGCTGTAACCGTTACAGTGAGTCTGCCTCAAGCCTTGAATATGGGATTAGGAGAGAAGCAACTGAATTCGCAGTATTTGTCCCTAACAAACTGAGCAATCAAGAAAATTCAGCCAAATTTCATCTTGGAGGATGCATTGACTTCTTCCGCGCTGGGCTTGAGCAATTCTCTTCTTCTCTCTAAAATAAGAAAAAATGTTTTCCCACCTATAGTATAACTCACAGTCATCGTGTGAGCTTGAGAGAAGAGAATTCTACGGCAAGGATGGGGAGACCTGTTGATTTATCATTTCCCCCTCTCTCTTTGGCAGGCTCAAGTGCGGCCTAAATGCGGGAGGCTGGTGGCCTTCAGCTCTGGTGAAGAGAATCCTCATGGCGTGTGGGCCGTGACCCGTGGGAGGCGCTGTGCTATCGCCCTCTGGTATACCCTTTCTCCAGAGCATGCGGAGCAGGTAACCAAGCGAGGAGGAGGGGGAAAGGGTGGAAAGGGACCCAAAGTCCATAGGCAAAATAAAAAGTAAGGGCTGCCGAAAAGGCTACAGTGAGGAAATGAAAGGACAGAAACATTGGATAAATTTCCAAGTGTCTTGACTTGAAATTACATTGCTCCCCATAGAAATATTGAGAAAAGCTGATAGTAAGAAGGAGACCATCAAATGGTAAAGTGGTTTTCTATCAGTCTCCTCCTTACTTTTTCCACTTCCTATGTTCTTTCTGGTTGTAGGAACGGGGCCAAGCAGAAAAGCTGATGAGACAGAAAGAGGCAGAACAGGAACAGTCACATAAAGAAGACACAGAAGACAACAATTCTGCACCTGACAGTGTGGATTCACCAGAGCCTCCTTCTCCAAAGGGAAGACCTAGATCCACAAGCCGAAATATTAAATTGGACTCTAAGTCTGGGGTGAAGTCCAGGAGGCTGAGAGTCAGAGATGAATTCTGATCACATTCAGTGCAACCTGGTCCTTTGTAGCTGCTCTAAGTGACTTGTACAAGCAGGCAGCCTGAGAACTTTTGCAACGCCTGACTTAAAGAAGTGTACATTGCTTCTTTACGACACACAAAGTATGGATCAGAGAGTGATACTCCTGGACTTCATCTACTACTTAAACCCGAATATCGTGGTGCCCCAGTAAAGATGCCAAGCTTGTAACCTAATGTAACATTATGGCTAAAACAGACTGAGACACAAATCTTCAGTTCAGGTCAGCCATATTCACAGAGGCCACCAGTTCCTCTCCTTCAGGGGCCTCCATCTACAGTATAGACACAGTTAATACGGATCTATCTACAGTACAGAGCTCTTCTGAGGGGAACAGGGATAATATAAAATGTACTTGGGTTACTTTTAAAGTGCTATATTAATTTTAAATATCTTCCTTCCAGCTTTCATGATTGAAGGAATCAAAATTGGGGAAAAATAATATTCGTTTGTGTGAGCTTTGGGATTGGATGCATGAAAACAGACAAGCCATGCTAGACATCTGGAATACAAAAAGGGAAATGTACAGTTAAAGAATCTACCGTGATCAGAATTCTTATCCCAAAAAGCACGGAAAAACATGTGAAACGTTAAGAAGCAGAATTACTATGAGTTCTTTGTTCAAGCAATGTATGCCGAAACAGATTGGCCCTCGGGTTCTTTTTTGTTAGCAGTATTCAGCACCCAATATGATATTCTCTCCTCCCCCCCCCCCGCCCAATTGTCTGGGTTAGTAGAAAGTATAAATTACTAGCAGAAACACAGACTCCAGAAATTTACATGTATTTGCCCTGTTCAGTTTTGGTTTTGGAAGTAGAGTTTGTTTTTTCAAAGATTTTTTTTTAGAAGCCAGAAAGTAAGTAGAATGCAAGTGAAACTGAGTTCAAAGTAAATATTTTGAAAAGAGCAGCAGTGTAACTCTGGGAAGGTAATGGTTTGGATCAGAAGTACAGCAGGTTGAAGATGATACAGTACTTTATCTTTTCCAGCTATTTTTTCTTTGCATTTTCCATTGAAACTAATTGACTTCTGTGATGAAAAACATGTGGCTGGCAACATAGCTGTAAGGACCCACTTCAATCTACATCTTAAGGAAACAGAACTCTTGGAAATGATCTCTTCCAACAGGAATTTTTATTAAGAGAAATTGACAGTAGGCATGCTAGACAGGATCTGAGGGATTCCCCCCCCCCCACTTTTCAATGTTTTAAAGTGTTCCCAAGCAGCCCCCCACCCCGCAGTTCTTCCGGGTGATTCAAACCGGCAGATTTCTAGGTGTTAACTCCAGGAAAGATAACATCAGTCCAGCTCCATCGGCACGATCATTCAATCCTCTCTTTACCCAGATCCCAGGTGTTGCCTCTTCCCCCCCCCTTTCCCCCCCCCTTGCTGCCGGTGGAGATCTTCAGAGGGGCATAGGATGAGACAGATGGCCACATTGTTATGGTTAGCAGACCCGAAGTGAATCAACAAAAGGTTACTTTGTAGTGAGTAGAGGAAGTGAAAGTAGTAAAAACCCTATGCATACCCCCATCCCCCTTAGTAGTATGACGGAATCCAGGAGATAGTAAGAATTGGTTTTATATCAGAGAAGATAGATAGAAATGAAATATAACTGGATTCTGACAATAGCAGAGAATGAGGAATTGTGAAGATTGGTGATAGAGATGGGGGAAGAATAGGAAGAAGAGAGTTAAGGACCTCACATTGCTCCTGCCATTTTTCTATTATAATACTCCCTACCTTGCCATTTCAGGCAACTGGTGAACCAGTTCCCAGATCCAGGCTTGCTTCTGAACAGCTGTTCTCACTAGGTTTCAAAAGGAAAAGATCTGTAGGAAAAAGACTGAGGGGCAGAAAGTGTGTGTGGGGGGGTGTCAGAGCAAACCCATTGTATGTTTGTTTAATTTATTTGCCCTCGGTCTCACCATGCGGCTGTTAAGAGCCAGAGTACTGATCAGCAAAACTGTTTTAGAAAAAAGAGGTCACTCATTTCAGATGCCACTGTAAATACCATGGGAAGAAAACCTATTTGGAGGCAACCTTCGCCACCTTTGTCTCTCAAAGAGTATATCGGGATGATTTAGATAGTCTAAGTTCTTCAGCTAATCTGATAGATATTTGCTCCAAATGGCAAGCTTTTAAAAGGGTGTGTGTTTTTCCTTCAAGAATTTTGTCGCTGATATAGGCAGTCTTTTAAGTCCAGGTTAGGCTGGACATGGCCATTAAATAGGTATCAACAGATAATGCTTTGAGCCGTTTAAAGAGCAAAAGGCAAAATCAACATCATGAGTAATAATAATCAAGTATAAAAGTAATTAAAATTTAGGTTAAAATATCTAGTAGATACAGAACAATGAATAGTTCTATCATTTGTAGTGAACTGAAATGGTTTAAAGGTTTTTCCTTGCTGTAATATATGCTTTTTGAAACACTACAAAAGCATTTACAAATTGCAAAAACAATATAAATATATGGATCCCGCACACACTATTTTAACACTGAAAAACTGTTATAGGTAGTTTTTGAGTTATGATCATAATAGAGCCTGCCCATTACAGTTGTAAGTCATGACGGTCATAAATCAAGCCACCCACATGATCAACCTGATTTTGTGACCTTTTTTACGGTGCTTGTTAAGTGAGTCGATAGTTCGTTACAGGCTGGTTTTGCCAAAAACCAGAAGGAAGTGCCAGTTTTCAGTAAAACCATCGTAAAACGAAGTCAGGTGACTGCAGGATGCTACAAATGGCTGTTCTTGGAGGTTGCTTGCCCAGCACCTGAAGTGTGGTCACATGACTGGGGGGGGATGAAGGGAGGGAACGTAGAATATGAGTTGTAAGTACTCCCCAGCGAGGAGTACTTTGAACACTTGCTAAGCGATTGATTGTAAGTCGACTACCTGTTTTGGTCCCTGACAGTATAACAGCTATGTTTTTGTAATGTGCTTAGTTACTGAACTGAACTGTTTTTCTAAGCTCAAGATATATTGAACACATAACGTATAATGGGGATTTTCCCCATTGTTTAGTTGAAGTTATCTCCACCCATGCTTGAATGGCAGGAAAACTGGACTATACTGGATTGGCTGTCCCTGTAGCCTATCCTGCTTCTATTGCTTCTGTTCCAGATGTTGCCATCCCTCTGACTTCCCTCCAAAATTAAATACACCCCAGCCTCAGAGATTTAATCCACTTTCAAAGCTATCCGTGGAATGTGTTGAAATAAGGTAGAAAATACTGTCTCAAACCCAGAAGAGGTAAAGATGACTTATGACTCACTCAAAGGGTTGAGACAAGAAGAAGGCAAAATCAAAGGAATACATTAGAAAAAGATGTTGCCAGGTCATGTTTGTGGCATTTTAGACACAAATGGAGAAAGACCCTAAGTCATATGAAAACTAGTGAAGGGTAAACTATCAGATTCCAAAGGTAGGAATACAGATGCCAGGCTGGTGAATAAACTGTGGACTGTATTGTTCAACTACACCATAGAGGCTTATGCAGGAGTCCCTGGTACTTGAGGAAATTTCAGTGCAATATGCAGCATTAACAGAGACAAAAGTTTATATTAATTTTCTTTTCTTTTTCAACCAATGAGCTGTCTGGGCTCATATATATATACCCGTGTTGGGAAACCTATGGCACGGGTGCCAGAGGTGGCATGCAGAGCCCTCTCTGTGGGCGCGTGTGCCGTCGCCCCAGTCCTAGGCCTTCAGCTGGGTTTTAAAAAACATTTTTGCTTTAGGCCTCCACCACCGTGTGCAAAAAAAAAAAAGTTCAATTAATCAATTTCAACTTCTTGCAGGGGAAAAAAAGATCTCACAAAGTTGGAATTGATTGGTTGAGCTTTTTAGCCCCACCCAGTCTGCCGTTACCACCACAGCCATACCCACCTAATGGGCCACACCCACCCGGCACCCAACGATACATAAGTGGGTTTTGGGTTGCAGTTTGGGCACTCGGTCTCTAAAAGGTTCGCCATCACTGATATATACAAAAGAAAAGAACATTTTTACTTAAAAGAATTTAGGCTCCTGCTGTGGCAACCAAATCCCTATCTTCCTCTTCCTCTTTTCATACATAACAATGTCCTGCATTGAATGTATAGTACAGATCAAATAAAATGCTTTTCTGGAATAATCCCACACCAGCACTAGGGCTGGGGAGATTAGGCTGAATATGAGCTGCAGATGTAGTCGTTCAAATTATTTCTCAAATAAATGGAAATGACTGGTAATGTAGCTGACCTCACACATTATTATTGCTAATGAAATTTGTGATATTTTTTTTTTATTGAAAAGTTTTAACATACAATTTTTCCCTTAAAAAATCCCCCCTCCCCCACCCTTCTCCCTCCCCCCCTTCCTCTCCCCCCTCCCCCCCTCCCCCCCGACTTCCCAGAGCTAAATACAAGGTATATATAAAAAAAACAATCATAAACAACCATATACTAACAACCATAAACTCTAAAATCTATCACTCTCTAGCTTATATAGGATAAAACAAACCTTAGTAATATAAATATATATAAAAAAAACTAATATAGAAAAAGAAACAAAGAAAGAAGAATTATTCAAATATAAAACTTCTTAACCCTATACTTATTCTAGATAAACTCAAGCCATTTTCTCCCTTCCATAATATAGCGTTCCTGCAAGTAATCTTTCAAATAAGCCGAAATCTTCGCCATTTCAACCAGGTCGGAAACCTTTAAAGTCCACTCTTCTATGGTCGGCAGTTCCTCTTTCAGTACTAACCTATCAAAAGTCTTGCTGCCGTAATTAAATTCAACATCAACTTAGTATGTTCCACCAGACTTTTATCCAAAAAGCCTTAACCTTTTTACAAGTCCAGCATATATGAAAATATATTACGTCTTCATCACCGCACCTCCAACATTTAGGCTAATAATTCAAATACATACTTAGCTTTTTAAAATCTAAATACCATCTATAAAACATTTTGTAAAAATTCTCTCTTAGATTTCAAACTTATATAAATTTTACATTCCTCACCCAAATCTTTTCCCACCTCCCACTACTTGGCTGTAAGTACGTTGTGAAAGTTCCATAGACTTCTGCTGATCTTGTTCTTTTATCTTTTTTGATCGTTTTAAAGCAGCACGCGTCACCCTCTGTTCTCTGGGATCATCCAAAGGTGTTATAACTTGATCTCCTCCAGCACCATTCTCCTCTGTCTGTCCATCTTCAGCCTCTTGATGTTCACCTTCTCCAGATCCCTTTGCAGCTTCCAGAAGTGTTAATGGGGTTGCTTTTAAAACATTATTGTAAAAATCACGCGCTTGCATCACAGTAACCAGACGGTACCTTTTACCTTCATGCATCACCATCAACCCAGCTGGGATCTCCCATCTGAACCTTATATCTCGTTGCTTGAGCTCTTGCACAAGAAATGTAAAATCCTTCCTTCTCCTTAAAATCTTTGGAGGAATTTCTTTTAGAACCAGAACTTCTTGATCAGCAATCACAACTTTAGTATCATAGGCAGCTTGTATAACTTCATCTCTAATTTCCCTTTTTACAAAATAAACCACCACATCTCTAGGCAACTTTCTCTGTCTAGCAATCCATGAGTTCACATGAAACACTTTATCCATGCCTCCTTTTATTTCAGATGCTGGCTGATTCAATACCACTTCGAGAGCCTCAGAAACCAGCTGCTTTAGATCTTCCTTAATATTCTCCTTTAAACCTCTGATTCTAATGGCAAACTGCATCTGGAAATATTGAGCAAGACTCAATTCTCTATCCATTTTGTCTCTTAAATCTTCATTCTCCAATACTTTTGCTTCTAATATGGCATTCTTTTGAGTCAAATCTTCCACTTTTTCATCCAAATCTTCCACACATTCAGCCACTTTATACACTGAAGACAAAATGTCTACCTTCATCACCCTGAACTTCTGTTCCATCCTCTCCTCCATTCTCTCCTCCAACTTCTTCAATTTCTCCTCCATCTGTGCAAATTTATCACCCATTGATTTCAAAATTACCTGGGTATGTTTTTCAAGAGCATCTTGTAAGTCCTTCGATGTCAATACATCAAGAGGATGCAATGCCTGCAATGATGATTGTTGCACCGGAGAAGTTCCAGCACTCCGAAGAGTTTTAGGGGGAGGTTTAGCCGCCATCTTTTACTTTCAATTGTGACGCACTTTCACTTTAAGTTTAAAAAGTCCATCAAGCTCGAGAGTAAAATAAAATAATCCTCTTCACCTTTTCCTCTTGTACCGCTCTGCCTGCTCTTTTTATTCCATAGTCCTTCCTTCAGGCAGGGGTGGTCGCAGACGCCTGGCTCTGCTCCATGAAATCAGGAGCAGAGGCGCTGGCCAGCTGGGAGCGACCCAGGCTACGGGGGAGTTCGATCCTTCGGCCGCCCAAGCTACAAGCTCAGGCGGCCCCAGAGAACTCGACCCCTACCTGGGGCCTCACCCCCTCCTCTTCTCCCGAGGAGGGGGCTTCAAATTCGCCCGAACAGCTGATCGGCGCTGTTTCGGGCGAAAATCACTCAGCTGAGCCGCGGGCAGCCCGGGAAGGCTGTCTCCGGCGCCGCGCAGCCACCGGAAGTCCCCAAATTTGTGATATTTTTATTGACAATTTCCTTCCCAAACAAACTCATGGAATTACATGCATTGTTGTTGTTGTTGTTAGTTGCGAAGTCATGTCCGACCCATCGCAACCCCATGGACAACATTCCTCCAGGCCTTCCTATCCTTCTACCATCTTCTGGAGTCCATTTAAGCTCATGCCTACTGCTTCAGTGACTCCATCCAGCCACCTCATTCTCTGTTGTCCCCTTCTTCTCTTGCCCTCAATCTTTCCCAGCATTAGGCTCTTCTGGCTTATGGTCCAACACCATAAGAAAGGCTGAGCGCCAAAGAATTGAAGCTTTTGAACTATGGCGCTCAGCCTTTCTTATGGTCCAACTTTCACAGCCATACATTGCAACTGGGAAGACCATAATCTTGACTATACGTACTTTTGTTGGCAGGGTGATGTCTCTGCTTTTTAGTGTGCTGTCTAGATTTGCCATGGCTTTCCTCCCGAGGAGCAAGCGTCTTTTAATTTCTTGGCTGCAATCCCCACCTGTGGTAATCTTGGAGCCCAGGAAAATAAGATCTGTCACTACCTCCATTTCTTCCCCATCTATTTGCCAGGAATTGAGAGGGCCGGATGCCGTGATCTTGGTTTTCCTAATGTTAAGTTTCAACCCAACTTTTGTACTCTCCTTCTTCATCCACAACAAGAGGCTCTTTAGTTCCTCTTCACTTTCTGTCATTAGAGTGGTATCATCTGCATATCTTAGGTTGTTGATATTTCTCCTGTCAATCTTAATTCTAACTTTTGATTCATCTAGCCCTGCCTTTCTCATGATGTGCTCTGCATATAATTTAAATAGGCAGGGCGACAGTATACAGCCTTGCTGGACTCCTTTCCCAATTTTGAACCAATCAGTGGTTCCATGTCCAGTTCTCACTGTTGCTTCATGACCCGCATATAGGTTTCTCAAGAGACAAATAAGATGGTCTGGTACTCCCATCTCTTTAAGAACTTGCCACAGTTTGTTGTGATCCACACAATCAAAGGCTTTAGCATAGTCAATGAAACAGAAGTAGACATTTTTCTGGAACTCCCTAGCTTTCTCCATGATCCAATGTATGTTGGCAATTTGATCTCAAGTTCCTCTGCCTCTTCGAAATCCTGCCTGTACTTCTGGTAGTTCTCGATCCACATACTGCTGGAGTCTAGCTTGTAGGATTTTAAGCATAACTTTACTAGCATGTGAAATGAGTGCAATGGTGCGATAGTTTGAACATTCTTTGGCACTGCCTTTCTTTGGAATTGGAATGTAAACTGATCTTTTCCAATCCTGTGGCCACTGTTGAGTTTTCCAAATTTGCTGGCAAATTGAGTGTAGCACTTTTGCTGCATCATCTTTTAAGATTTTGAATAGCTCAGCTGGAATACTGTCACCTCCACTAGCTTTGTTGTTGCTCAGCTTTCCTAAGGCCCACTTCACTTCACTTCACATTCTAGGATGTCTGGCTCGAGGTCAGTGACCACCTCATCATGGTTATCAGGGATGTTAGGCTTGTTCTTGCATAGTTCTTCTGTGTAATTTTGCCACCTCTTCTTAATCTCTTCTGCCTCTGTTAGGTCCTGCCATTTTGGTCCCTTATCATGCCCATTTTTTCATGAAACATTCCCTTCATCTCTCCAATTTTCTTGAAGAGATCTCTGGTCCTCCCTATTCTATTGTTTTCTTCTATTTCTTTGCACTGTTCATTTAAGAAGGCATTCTTATCTCTTCTAGCTATTGTCTGGAATTCTGCATTCAATTGGATGTATCTTTCTTTTTCTCCCTTGCCTTTCGCTTCCTTCCTTTCCTCAGCTATTTGCAAAGCTTCCTCAGACAGCCATTTTGCTTTCTTGCATTTCTTTTTCTTTGGGATGGTTTTAGTTGCTACCTCTTGTACAATGTTGCAAACCTCTGTCCATAGTTCTTCAGGCACTCTGTCTATCAGGCCTTAAATCTATTTGTCACCTCTACTGTATATTCATCAGGGATATTATTTAGTTCATACCTGAGTGGCCTAGTGCTTTTCCCTACTTTCTTCAGTTTAAGCCTAAATTTTACAACAAGAAGCTCATGGTCTGAGCCACAGTCAGCTCCTGGTCTTGTTTTTACTGACTGTATAGAGCTTCTCCATCTTTGGCTGCAGAGCACATAGTCAATCTGATTCTGTGTTGACTGTCTAGTGATGTCCATGCGTAGAGCCATCTTTTGGAAAAGAGTGTTTGCTATGACCATTGTATTCTCTTGACAAAATTCTATCACCCTGTGCCCTGCTTCACTTTGTACTCCAAGGCCAAACTTGCCTGTTATTCCGGTTATCTTTTGGCTTCCTACTTTAGCATTCCAATCTCCCATGATGATAAGGACATCATTTTAGGGTGTTGGTTCTATAAGGTGCTGTAGGGTTTCATCGAATCAATCAATTTCATCCTCTTCATCACCGGTGGTTGGGGCATAGACTTGGACTACTGTGATATTGAATGGTTTGCCCAGTGCTTTTATTGTAAAAGAAAAAGGTGCCAGAACTCACATGTCATACAACCCACCTTGCCTATCCTACAAGGTTCCATCCAAAAAAGGTGCCAGAACTCCATTCTGGGCGTTCTATAAGAAAAAAAAGCCCTGGGTTTTCCTTGGATTCAAACTGAGATCATTCTGTCATTTTGGGGATTGTATCCCAGTATTGCTTTTCCTACTCTTTTATTGACTATGAAGGCTACTGCATTTCTTCTGAGGGATTCTTGCCTGCAGTAGTATACGTGATGGTCATCTGAATTAAATTCACCCATTCCTGTCCATTTTATCTCCATATATCGCAGCTCAATCTCCTTTATGCATATGGTATTTTTGTGCCTGGGTAAAACCAGCAAACCCAAACTGATGAATCTCTTATCATTCACAACAGAATACTGTAAAAAAAGGGTGTGAGACACCTGCACTGTTGGATGGGGAAAAAAAACAATCAAAATGCCAAATAGTCTCCAAAGCACCAGAGGGCAGAACAAGAAACAATGGTTGGAAACTGATCAAAGAGAGAAACAGCCTGGAATTAAGGAGAAACTTCCTAAAAGTGAGGACAATTAACCAGTGGAATGGCTTGCCTCCAGAAATCGTGGGTGCTCCATCACTGGAGATTTTTAAGAAGAAAGTAGACACTCACTTGTCTGAAATTGTATATGTTCTCCTGCTTGAGCAGGTGGCTAGACTAGAAGACCTCCAATATCCCTTCCAGATTCTATTCTATTCTATTCTATTCTATTCTATTCTATTCTATTCTATTCTATTCTATTCTATTCTATTCTATTCTATTCTATTCTATTCTATAGGATAAACCAATAAACCTTTCCATTCCCTTGTAAAGTTAGTACAAATTGAGTGAGAAAAGAAAGGGAGTTGTAGATAATTAATTACATTTGCTTTTTAGTAAAACAAACAAACACTTCTGCCAGGAATTATTCAGGCTTTCATAGTCTGTACCTATATTAGATCAACCAGTTAAACAGAAGGAAAGACAAGAACTTCTGGATTGGTTCCAGAGTGGGATAAACAGAATCTACTGTTCCTGTGGGCGAGGTGAGGATTAGCATCTAGTGATGGGATTATATTGTAACCCAATAGAAGCCAAGAGGGACAGAGGAAACTGTATCAAAGATAGCATTTGACCCAGTCCTTGGAAGACTTAGATCCAGGTGAGAGGAAGGTGATTCCAATTACTTCATAAAAGACTTTCCACTCTTTGGAAAACATGCTAGTTTGTAAATATGTGTCTTCTTATGTACCCTGAAAAATTAGTAACAGTGATTAGGCAGGTGTGTGTGGGAATCTGAACATTCTATTTTTTAAAAAAGAAGGAAACAGTTTTTGGAAATGTGTATGAAATCATCTGGCTATATATGCCCAGTTGTGTAACTTTTTAAGTAACTTTAAAAAGCCATGCTTTATAGGAAATTAGAAGACTGAAGGAGGTTATATAGCCTTTTATTCCTGGAAGGAAGTGTTCTTATTTTATTCTAAAGAAGCGCAATTCTAAATGGCATGTAAAACTTAGGGACACCAGGCAGAATGCTCACTTCAGATTTCCCTTTGAACACATAAGCTGGTGGTGGAACCAGAGAGAGCATGATAGGGTAGGGTGCATTGAAATAAGCCTGTCTTCCCATGAATGAAGGGTTTAAAATTTATATTACACTATAATCTATTTTTTTTTATAAAACAATGTACCATTAGTATTTGACATCTCATAAATTGCCAGATACGTACAAAGGTATTTCAAATATATGTTGGAAGTGTAAATATAAAGAAGGAACTTTTTGCCATCTTTAATGGAGTTATGATAAAGCATACTGAGATAAGATTCATATTTTAATATAGAACATTCTTAAAGTTAATATAAAAATTAAACCAGATACTTTTCTTTTAGGCTTAATGGACAAAGAACTTGGAAAAAAAATCTGGAACCTTGCTTTTATATATATATATATATATATATATATATATATATATATATATATATATATATATATATATATATATATATACACACACATATATACATATACATATATACATATACATATATACATATATATATATATATATATATATATATATATATATATATATATATATATATATATATATATACATATATATATATATATATATATATATATATATATATATATATATATATATATATATGGATCTTTGGTCATTCGGGTTTTTCCCCACGTAGAACTAAAGGTGTAGGAGCAACGTTTCAACGGAATCCCATCCATCATCATCAATCATCAGGCTGGTGGCTTCAGCTTCCTTCTTCTGGGAGAAGCATGTGGTAGTGGCTGTTTGTTCCTCTTTTTTAAACTGCCAGAGGGGGTGTGTTCTGTGGGTGGAGGTGTGCTCTGATTCCCCCACCCAATCAGAGCACACCTCCACCCACAGAACACACCCCCTCTGGCAGTTTAAAAAAGAGGAACAAACAGCGCCTGTTACTCGTCCCAGCTTCTGCCAACCTAGCAGTTCGAAAGCACGTAAAAATGCAAGTAGAAAAATAGGGACCGCTACGGTGGGAAGGTAACAGCGTTCTGTGCACCTTTGGCGTCTAGTCATGCCGGCCACATGACCACGGAGACGTCCTCGGACAAGCGCTGGCTCTTCGGCTTTGAAACAGAGATGAGCACCGGCCCCTAGAGTCGGAAACGACTAGCACGCATGTGCGGGGGAACCTTTACCTTTACCTATATATATTGATAGTAGCAAGAATGCTTTATGTACAAAAATGGAAAGATATTTCAATTCCTATGATGGATGAATGGCTGGAAAAACTGATGGAACTAGCAGAGATAGCTAAATTAACTGCTCTGATCAAGAAAATAATACATCCAAGTTTTTTTCTATTGGGAAACTGCTTCTGGATTTTGTGCTGAAGATGGGGGAAAAATGAAACATTGACTTTGGGTTTTGCTAAGTTTGTTGTTATACAAATGGCTAGTACATATGAAGTATGTAAAAAGTAAAAGGTTGAGGCTCTAATGTTATTTTACTGCACTAAAAAGAGTTGGAAGTCAAGGTTTTTTTTCTTTCTTTCCCCCCCCCCTTTATCTTGCACTTCTTTCCTTCCCCTTT
This sequence comes from Vipera berus, assembly GCF_964194415.1. Lineage (NCBI taxonomy): Eukaryota > Metazoa > Chordata > Lepidosauria > Squamata > Viperidae > Vipera > Vipera berus. Next base: position 105,042,748 of record NC_138203.1, read on the forward strand.
TTCCTTCCCCATTTTTCCACTATTTTCATTTTCATTTGTACTTTATATTTTGATAAGTTTAATAAAATTAAATTAAAATGAAACAATGGCAAAGCATGAGCAGGCCCCACATGCGATGGAAATGTGAGTGCTCCGATGGTGCCTTGGACTAACGCAATTTGCCCACACCATAAACGACAACATCCAAGTGTTCACTGGGAGTCGCACCAATCATAGCAAAACTGCAGGAAGGCTTAAATGGTATGGACACGTCGTACGTGGTAAAGAAGGCTTGGTGGCAAGGGCAGCCACACATCTGGACCCTGATGGCCGGTGAACCCATGGCAGACCCAAGAAATGGTGGTTGGATCGCATAAAGGAGACATAATATGTGTGGCCGTCACCCTTGAAGATGCCCTGAATCGAGCCAAATGGAGATGGCTTTGCCGACAAGCAGACCCTGCCATACTGCGGGAATAGTGTTAGGAAGAAGATCAGGGCTTTTTTTCTCATAGAACGCTCAGAACGGAGTTCCGGCACCTTTTTTGGATGGAACCTTGTAGGGTAGGCAAGGCGGGTTGTATGACATGTGTGAGTTCCGGCACCTTTTTCTTTTACAAAAAAAGCACAGAATAAAATTATTTAAAAAGAGAGAGAATAAGTCTGGTTTTCCCCTCATACAATTCTGTTGTGGCGGAGGAGTGCTATTATTTTTGCTGTTATCACATAATGTGTCTGAAAGAGGATAATTTGATAAATAAATTAGATAAATCAACACGTTAAACAGAGCCTGGTCACTTGTAGCTTGAGTGAGAGCTCTGGGTTGATTTGTTCTGTGATCCATTGGTTTGTTTTCTCAGCTGCCCAGGATATTCTCAGGAGGCTTTTCCAACCCCCCAAGTTCAAAAAGCATCAATACTCTTCCTATCTTTTTTTCTTCAAAGTCCAACTTTCAGTTCCGTAAAGTATCACCGGGAATACCATGGCTTATACAATTTTGATCTTTGTAGATATACACACATCATGACGTTTGAATACCTTTTCCAAGCGCTTCATGGCTATCTGCCAAGTGCTAGACAGCAGCATATTTCTCCAGTGGGAATGTTAAACAAATGCTTTTTATGTAATAGTCCTCAGCTCTTTTCCCAAGGTAGACTTACAAGGAACGTATGACTTTTCTTCCAATACAATTGCTTCTGGGAGTGATGGCACCAATGGTGTTATCTAGTTTGGGTAATTAAATGTCTGCAAGAAAACAACCAAGCTCAGAGAACATCAAGGAGCCCTCGTGCTGGGAGTGAGTCAAGAAGATTCATTCCAGACTGAATTTTCTAAAGGACTTGATCTTGCTGAAATAAAGGTGATGAAGGTTTTGGAATGCTTGAAATGAGCTCCATAAATCCTTGATATTATTATGATCCTATCCTGGGAAAAGGACAGAGAAGGAAGGACAACAAAATGAGATTTCCATTCCCCTTGCAGTGTTATTTAATTCTCCTCACCCATTTGTGTCCTTCCAGGGCCACTTATAGAACCAGATGTTGATGCCCTTTCTAAGAGGAAGGCAAATGGCCAGCTTCTTTGTCAGCATATAGGTACATGTGAGAGAACCTGGCCTTGCAGCATTAAGGTGGCTACCTCTGGCCCAAAAGTGGCCCAGCTGATTAGATTGATGGCTTCCTGACGTCAGATGCAATCCGTTAAAAGGTATTTATCTCAGGCTTGGGCCAAAGCTGTGGGTGAGATTAAAAGAGATTGAGGCCAAGATAATCCTACAGCAGCATCCCCGAGCATACCACTGCCAAAATGCTTTTGCCAGCCCACTTTCTTCTTTTGGTAACAGACAAAAAAATTTGTCAGAATTATTGCTACCCAGGAAAGTGAGATCCCACTGTTACCCCTACCCAGGTGCATTGCAACATGAGAGGAAGCCTCACGGATGCCTGCCTTTGCTTTCTCAATCCTTTTCTAGATCCATTCAAAACTGCCTGTATATTCTCTTGTCTGGATTATCTTAGCTGTATCAGTGCAATATTAATGCAACACAAATCAATTATATCAGCCTCTCTTGTTTTCTTTTTCCTTTTAAACAAAGCACATTATCATCTATCCTCTCCCTATCCACCTGCTTTGCATTAAGTCTCAATCCGATTTACCTAACTCACTGGTGTCTGATTTAATTTGCCTGATGCTGCTCATGGAGTTGTTCCCACCCCTTGCCCTACAGCATCCCAGCTCCCCCAGGGAGATCTATCCAGGATGAGGATGAGACACTGAGAGTGAGAGAGAGACACCAAGTGTGTAGACTGACGGCTAGTGCAGGAACAGCTGAAGGGAACTAGCGGTGTAGCCTGGGTCTCCTGCCCAGTGGGATCTGGTTTCCCCCTCTTCCAAGAAGCCACCCCTTAGATTACGGTAAGGCTGCTGTGATGTTTTCTTTTCTCTATGTTCTTGAGAATTGGTGCTGTTGCACTCTTTCACTTCTCTTTCTGACTTGGAATGCAAATAAGGTTCCTGGGTATCCTGCCTTGGGATGTGTAAAAAAAAAAGGCTACTGGATATCTGCCTGAAAAGAAAGATTTACCTTGAGAAGATTAACGACAGGCCATTTAGTTAGAATTATGTTCTTTCTCGGGACCACCTTCACCATGCTAATTTCAAAACTATAGAGATTGTGGACAGGAAAATATGTACCAATATCCTGAGCCATTAAGTCTGTAAATTAAAAACTCTAGTAAGTGATATTTTTCCATCCATGTGTACTATTATACTACTTCCAACATTAAAGTAGGCTTTCAAAGGCAGCTAGATCAAGGCTCTTCAGGGCAGAAATGATCACAACTCAGATATATAGGAACTTAGTTCCCATCATAAAATCTTCAGCACATGTGCCTTGGGCTTATCCATCAAATCAGAAATGATAGACACACCTGCAAAATACGTTTTGTGTTCTCATTCTTTTGGAGAGAAGGGGTTTTGAAAGAAGAGCTGTAGGACAGCAAAGAGATAAGGGTAATTTTTTCATCCTTTCTGGCAAGAGGTGATTAATCTATCCAGTTCTAAAGGAAATCAACAAGAGATTACATAGACTTCCAAGTCCTCTATTCATCTTCCATTTTCCCATGTTTTTCCTTTTCTGTTTTCAATTGTTTAGCATGGGCCTCACAAAAAAGGCCTCCCTCAGGAGGAAAAAATGAGTTGTTGAATGAATTAATAGCGGAGGAGTTTGAGTTATCTATTATGCATGCCCCTGATAATTCCCAGTTTTGTTCAGCCAAGAATGCAGTCATTTCAATTAGTATTTTTGCATCTACCATACATGAGGTTAAGAATCGTGCATCCAAAATAATTTCTTAGTGTCTTGCAGTAACTGATGGACAATTGCTTTTTCAGGCAGAACAGGCAATAAAGACCAGTCAAGGGTCTTGTTGCTTTGCTTCCAATGTGTTTCCCCTAGATAAATGGGTAATTATTCTGTGGACACCTGTATTCCCATCACTATTCAGCCAGGAAGTGCTCTAAGAGAATTTCAGCCAGATATCTTTCAGCCAAACAGATGGGTGGAACTTATGTATGTTGTACCTAGCGGCATAGAGAAGGATTCAATGCACAAAGAATATAGCTCTTTTTTGATTAAAGAGAGAGGGACGTGAAATATTTCCCTGACTAAATTCCAACTGTTTCATCTTGTCCAATGTAATAGTCCAAAAAGTGCAGGAAACTTTGTTGCTCTGGTAGAAAACATCCATCCCAAACAATCTAAGCCTATTAATGTTTTAATATGATGAGTAAGTTTTGACTTGCTTAAAAGTACCATTCAGATTTAAGCAACAAAAAGGGAGATATTAGAAGATGCTACAATAAAGTAAATTCAGAAAGTGTTGTCATAAAACTGTTTCCAGATATTGCAGATAGGGTTGGTATTCTGTTTTCTCCTCCCTCCCCTTTCCCTTCTCAAGTTTTGCCTCTTTGAATGAGAATTATGCGATATACACCATAAAGCTTTAGATGCTTTAGGATCTATAATTAGTCCCAACCTAGGGATTATAATACTGTTATGTTCAGATTTTATAAAATGTGGATGACCACTAAACTTGGATAAGTTTAAGGCATTGTATTTTATTGTTATTATAAATTGTCCTTATGATCCAGGGATCAGTCTATGTACTATTACAGACACTTGACCAATTACTGCCTCATCTGCCCTGAAGCCTGCTTGATGAGCAATTTTCTTCTTGTATGTCCACCCAGCTATTCTCAAAAGGCATCTACATTTAAAGGCCAACATTTACTTTATGTAGCTGTGGGTTAGAAAAGAAAGCTTGTATGGAAATGAAAAATTATTCTTATCCCTCACTGTGGCTTCGTGTCCTAAGATGGGAACAATTGGTCCTTTGGAGAGATTTAAAGGCTCTCCTGGAGATCTGAGCCTAAGCTCTTCCATATCTCTTCTGCTATATTTAGCTCTTCCTATCCCTTCTCAGAAGTTATCCTGTGTCCCAGCCTAGGATTCTCCTGACAGTTCAGTAATTTTTCCACCAGAAGAGTATGGCTCCTTCTGCAAAGGAATTTTTAGGCTTAAAAACAGAAGCGGAGGGAGAAAGAGAATCTAAGAGACATCAAGTTAGGGAAACGTAAAGCTACATTAATCTGAAAAGAAGTTGCTATTGGCCAATGTAAACTATTTCTCCAATACATTTTGGCTGCAAATAAGCTCTATTACTGTAGAGACCTTATTTCTGAATACTTTCATTTAGGATAGCAGCCTTAATATTGATACCTCTAATGTTTCTCTGCTTTTAACCCTGCATTATTCATGGGATTTACAAAAGAAATATAACAGTAAAACAATGTTGCTTAGTACCTGCATTATTACTCCAGTAATCCTCTCTAAAATTGGAAGTCTGTGGCTAGGAAAGAGCAGCATGCTGAAAATCACCTCCTTCCACAATCATAGTGATATCTAAACCAAGGGTTTTCCAGTTCACAACTTACACATTTGCACACAGTGCCATGTTGCACTGACATGGGAGAAACATGCAATCTCTCCCCACACTCCAAAAAACTCCCTCCACTTTTCTAAGCTGTTTATTTATTCATTCATTTGTTTGTTATACTTGTATCCCTTCTTTCCTCCAGAATCTCAGACAGTATTTGTAGCTATGAAGCTGGAGTATTTTCCTATTACTTAGGTATCATGTATGATGAAGGGAACCTCTATACTGAGCACTCTCCCATATTTCGATCCTGTAAATTGCTAATCAAATCCAAGAAAATGGAAGGGCCAGCCGGCAGATTGTGCTAGTTGGGGTAGAGCAAAATCTCAATCCAGATCTCAATCCAGATAGGTTGGGTCATTATTCAGACCAGGTCTTAAAGCAGGAGCAGGAACAAAGCCAAGCCAAGCCAAGCCAAGCCATATTTGAAACACTGCAAAGTCAGCACAATACAAAAAAGATGCAAAAACTAAGTCCAACCTAGGTCCAACCTAGAAATAAGGATAGGTTTTCTGACAGTTAGAATAGTTTGTGCCTCCCAGAGTTGTGGATGCTCCATCACTGGAAGTTTTCAAAAGTAGACTGGACCACAGTTTGACCAGGATGGTATAAGATCTCCTTCCTTGAGCAGGAGGTTAGACTAGAAGACCTCCAAGATCCCTACCAGCCCTATGATTCTATGTTCTAAAAGGTGGTATAGAAAAGAGGTAAGGAGAAGTCAAGCTGTGGCTTTTGCCCAGTCAGAGAAATATCCAGCCGTTCTGTTGCATTAGATGTACAGCAGAAAAGGCCATTTCTACTTTTTTACAACTTTGCTTAGGATATATTTTCAACATACACAGCCACTTTTTTTATTTTCTCACACTGCTTCTCCCACTATTAAAAAGTACAAGAGGCGTTTTGTGCTCCCTCATATACTTGAACCAGTTTCCAAGAACAGAACATCTTGAATTATTATTCTCCTCCAGAACAGCATGAGAATTCAGATGAGCCCCTATGAGTAAAACCTTGCCAAATGTTGCAGATTCAGATGAATATGGATCTCCAAGTCTTTCCACTGCAAGAGGATTAACTGTGTCAGGCAGAAAAGCTAAGACCCGAAGGAGGCAAGAGGATGTGTAATGGCAAGGAATGAAAACTTTCTATTGTTGAGATTAATCTTTATGTTACTAAAGAAGGAATGTAAATGAAGCCAGTCATAATATGTATACTGCCTTTCTGAAGGCAACAAAGGATGCATAAAGAATTAGTATAAAAAGAGAATTTTCATAACACGACTAACAGAAACCAGGTTCTAAAAGATAAAAACTATCTGTAACATTAAATCTGAATCTTGAATATTTAAAATAAAACTTGGTCCTGTGAATCCCTAACTGGCTGATGTGCAGTGGTGGGATTCAAATATGTGAACAACCGGTTCTCTGTGTGGATGCTGCTTCCAGAATCCAATCTGTGCCTGGGCAACAAAAAAGTAGCTACCGGTTCTGCCGAACTGGCGCAAACTGGCTAAATCCCACCACTGCTGGTGTGGCATCACTGAGAAAGGCCTTTTTAGGGCAACACACAGAGAGAGAGAGACAGACAGAGAGACAGACAGAGAGACAGACAGACAGACACATTATGCCTCAGGTAGAGGAACCTGACGAAGAAGGCCCTCTTCTGTTTTATTCATTTTATTTATTTATTTATTAGTTGAATTTATATACCGCCCTATTCCCGAAGGACTCAGGGCGGTTCACAGGGCAGTTAAAACAGTACAAAAAGAGAATAAAATGGAATTAAATTAGTACAGGCCCACAATTCATAATGGTGGTTATGCTCTCCAAATATTATCTCAACAAAATGTCAATCCCTTTTGAAACAGCGCCAGCGCCATATCATTCCTATTGGGATGATTGGGATATAACGAAGGTATAAGGTTCTTTTTAGTGAAACTCCCGACCTGCACCTCCATTATATATGAAACATATTTGTTTGTCTGTTTATTGCAGACATCCACATCTACCAGCTGCTGACTGCTGGAAATCAGGTCTTTTCCCCTTCTGCAGTAGGAGGAAGAGTCTTTCTGCTTTATTGCTCTATCCACTGCATCTCTGCTTGAGAAACTGACTACATTCCTTAATTTCCAGCAAGTTCCTCAAAACTGCAGAAAAGCAGCTAGCAAACCACTCTGACAGAGATTGTGGTGCCTCATGTTAACCTTCCATTGGCAATGGTTCATTCTTACTGGGCTCCTTGATTCTGCTAATGAGCTGCTCATTACAGAAATCAAAGAGAAGGCAGAATAATTGAGAAGCAGTGTGGCTTTTGCAAAACTTTGGTGACTGTTTGAAATTTTGGGGGAGATTTGGATGACCATGTGAGATTCCACAGCCATAATCGTATCTGGAAAATCAAGGATGTCCAACTATGGATTTAAAAAGAAGTTTTAGTTTGTTATGGGATAAAACATCTGTAACCTTTTGCCCATCTCTGCTTCCATTAGTTGTTGTATCTATAATATAATATAATATAATATAATATAATATAATATAATATAATATAATATAATATAATATAATATAATATAATATAATATAATATAATATAATATAATATAATATAATATAATATAATATAATATAATATAATATAATAATATAATAATATAATATAGTAATGTAATGTAATGTAATGTAATGTAATGTAATGTAATGTAATGTAATGTAATATAATATAATATAATAATATTATATTATATTATATTATATTATATTATTATATTATATTATATTATATTATATTATATTATATTATATTATATTATATTATATTATATTATATTATTATATTATATTATATTTAAATATATATATAAAAATAATATTATATAATATTATATTATACAATATAATATAATATATAATATTATATAATATTATATAATAACATAATATAATAATATAATATAATATAATATAAATGCAATGCAATGCAATACAATACAATATTTATTAGAGAGCCAGCACTTTGATGTAGTGGGAAGAGAACTACTTAAGATAAGGAATACAACTGACTGGTTTCCTGAGAAAATAATAATCAGCCTTGAAAGCTGAAGTGGGCTGTGAAAATAAACACTGGAAAACTGGTGAACAAGCAGAACACATGAGCCAAAAGTGTTAGTGAGGGTTAGGTTTCACATCTCCCAGTGCCCTGAAAACAAATGAAAATCAATCACTAAATGATCGGTTTGTTCAGGAAAATAATAGCTAAAGATAAGATAACCTTTATTGTCAATAATTGAATTAAATATATATATTGAATTAATATATATATATATATATATATATATATATATATATATATATATATATATATATATATATATATATATATAATATATATATATGTTATATATATATATAACAAATATATATATATATTTAATTCATATATATATATATATATATATATATATATATATAACAAATATATATATTTAATTCTTTGTTAGCAATCTAAAAAAAATTACATATATATATATATAACAAATATATATATATAACAAATATATATATATAAATAAATATAAATATATATATATAAATAAATATATATATAAATATATATATATATAAAATAAATATAATAAATATAAATATTATATATATATATATATATATATATATATATATATATATATATATATATATATATATATATATATATATATATATATATATATATATATATATATATATATATAAACAAATAAATATTAAATTCTGTCCATCTTGAATATATAACAGAAATAAAACAAGTTCTTAAAAAGTTGCGAATGGACAGTCCAGAATAAACTTGAAATACACTATGAATTACTGTCTCTCCCACAGAAGAAAATTTGATATTTATATCCAGATCCAATATTTATGAATACCATCTTCCATCAAACATTGTAGGGTTTTCTTTGATCTTCACTAGCTTGGTGATTCAGGAATGCAGTATACATGTCAGTATATCAGTACACTATTTTATGGCAGCTGAACTAAAATTCTCATTATCATCTTCTATCATACCATGCCAATTTATAATTATGGGCTCTGTAGTCAACACATCTGAGGGCATCAGCTTGTTTTTTTTAAAAAAAATAAAGTTCTCTCTAGGCATCTAGTCAGGTTGGAACCTGAACAAAGACAGAAATATTTTTTATACTTTCTTTCAAATCCGTAATTTCCCTTGTGGGACAAAACCTGCATCTATAACATCGCATTCAGATTCAGTCTCCTCCAAAGAAAAATGAACCATTCTGATTCTGGAACTGCTTGCACTCAAGGAAAAGCTTAGTGCCAACAAGAGACACAGTCTTCTGATGCAAGGCTGGAGTTCTCCAAATGATCAGATGTCTTTGTCCATGTCTTGTCTTCTCTTACCTATCTCCTTGCTGAATCTTTTAGATAGCATAAGTCCAACCACCTTCCCAGATGCAAATCACTCAGAGACCATCTTGAAATCTATAGAACTCAGAGGGAAATTCCAGGGGAACCTGAAATTAAAAAGAATGGAGGACTGGGGAAAACAATGAATGATGAATTTCCGTCCACATTGTGATGCATTCAGATAATTTCCATACTGCATCCAGGCTTCTTAAACATACTCAAGTTCTCTTGGGCTACTCAAAAGTAAATCTCAGTCAGATGTTTCCTCTCTAACCATGTGTTGGACAGAATTATAGCGTTAATCTTTTGCTATTTAGCAAGCTTCAATCTTGATCAATTATTAAAATGTTTTAAATATTTTAAAAATTGATTTAAACAGCATTAGCGTCAGAGCTAGCACTTCATGAACACCATAGCAGCCATAGAGTTTATCCAACTTATTAGTGGCCCAATAAGAGAGCAGGGGTCACACATTAGATCTGGCTTTAGTCTTGAGGCAGTGGCATTGTGATCCGGAGTTGGAGCGTGTTAATATCCCTCTTGGCATGAGTTCACTGAAATGACCTCCCACTGGAGGGAGGAGCCTCTGTTCAATCAGCCTACTCAAGCAACTGATAGAACCAATAGGGTTTGGGGTTATTCCCAAGACTCTGGTATGTGATTTGTCCCTAGTACTTGTAAATTGACAACTGGACAATCTGAATGGATTCTCCAGGTCCTTCTATGTGTAGAAGACTGATATTACAGCATTGGAAAAATAAATGTATGGTTCCATTTATTCAGTGGATTGAAAACCTGATTGCACTTACCATCTATGAGTGGATTGCCGGTAAACATAGACTTTGTGTGGACAAATACAATGAAGTACTGCACTTATTTAATTGAAATACAGTAGATTAAAACATGATAGTTATAGAAATGTTTTAGAAATGTATATATACTTGAGTAATAATTACATTAGATAAGTATATATAGAATTGTAACACTTACTGTTAAAATGATACTTTTTTCCTTTATTGTAATTTTCCATTAAAAACACTATGTATTTTTTCTTTTCTTTGACAATGTATGTACAGCATCTTTATCACAATTATCTTGATGTCTTATGTTTCTTTCCTTTTTGTCATTATTTTAAAAGCAATAAAAATAAATATTTTTAAAAGGCTATGGTGCACAGTCTGGATGAGATCTTGGCTGCAGCTGGGGATAAGCATGTGATAAGGGCCTTGGACCAGGCTGTGCCTATGGGGGCTCTGTGGTTACAGATCCTGTAGAGCTCCCTGATTTATAGAGCAGCTCTGGGTAATGAAACAATGCAAGAGATGCCTAGAGTGTAGCTGGAAAGAAGGCCAGGAGTGAAGCTAACCAAACACAGGTGAGAGCCTTTTTGGGACTTACGTTGGAGTGATATATTCGTCCTCACTCTTCTGGATGTATCAGCAGCTTTTGAAAACATTAGCTATAGTATCCTTCTGTACCTGTATCAAGATATTTGGAGTGAAGATACTTCTGTTTTCTCTTTGCTGTTTCCATTATGGCCAATCCTCACATGACATTTGTTATGGTTCCTTAAGGCAGGGGTCCCCAACCCCCGGCCTGTGGACCGGTACCAGGCCGTGGCATGCCAGCAATCCGTCCACACAAACAAGCAAAGCCCCATTTGTGGGATGCAGGCAGCACACAAAACCACACACTCTCTGGTCTGCGGAAAAACCTCTCTCCACGGAACTGATCCCTAATGCCCAAAAGGTTGGGGACCTCTGCCTTAAGGTCACTGTCCTTAAGCTACCAAGTCATTTTTGCCTAGAACTCCGCTGGACTTGGGATTGGCTATTTTCCCAGTCGCAGGGAAAACTCTGGTTTCTCCCAACCTCCTGCTGTTGTAATCTCTCATAGGCAAGCTTGATCTTAATCCCAGTAGCCAGACCCCTTCCACATGTGGCTGCTGAGCCTGCCTGAGATCCAGTGCTTTTTTTGTAAAAGAAAAAGGTGCCAGAACTCACACATGTCATACAACCCGCCTTGCCTACCCTACAAGGTTCCATCCAAAAAAGGTGCCGGAACTCCATTCTAAGCATTCTATGAGAAAAAAAGCCCTGCTGAGATCAGAGCTGTTCCCCTGTGTTCACCAGCTGCCTCTCAGCTCGAGAAGTTTTCCAGTGTCTCCTCTGGAACTGCATTTTAGGAAGTTACCTATTGGTGGAAACAGCTGTCTCATCTCACTTCCCAGCCTGTGCACTCAAGCAGCATCCCTTCCCACCATCCAACATACTGACACAAACAGATTCTGTGCTGCAACCTGCAAGCACAGTTCCCATTGCAAAAGTTGCCTGGCTACAAAACTATTATGCCATGCCATCATCACAGCTTTCAGTGGAACAGTACAAGCAGGATATATTTATATTTTGGCAGCTTGGTGAGGTTTCCATCATGTCAATAGTTCAGATTGTTTGCAAAATGGTGTACGTGGCAGGAGGAAAACAGGGTTGGGGTTGCATCCACACATAAACAATTTGTTATTACATATTATAGCTGAAACTGATGGTGCATTCTATGGCATAAAGCTTGGGGTTGCATAAATAAGGCTAAGCGTAAGATAAAAAAAATTAAAGAAAAGTTTATAGAACTTAATAAAAATACAGGACAAAAAGACAAATAAGAACTTTGTTCAAAAAAAGTTTAAAGGGATTAAGAGACCTGCAGAATTTGAAATACTGGAACTTTTGCTAAGTTTTAAAATACCTTTTGCTAAGATTTTTGAAATAATAAGATAAATAAAATAATATATTTGTGGAAATTCAGATTATTTAGTCTATCAGAAAAGAAATAATTGGTTGAAATTTGAATATTTCAAAAACATCTGAAAATGTATAGAACTTAGACACTAGGAAGACTAAAGTGCCAGAGAAAAAGCAAAAAAAGAGACAAACTTATTTTTTATTTTGGATTCAAAAGAAAAGTATTGAAACTTAAAAAATAACAAATGAAGATATGACACTTGAGACATTTCAAAAGATCTTTGAAGAACTGGGAGAGAAATGTATAGCTAAACTAACAGCAATAATTACCGTACCTGCTAGTGTGCGGTATTAGCATTCATTTGCTGATCCTAAACAGCAAACAATTACAAAGAGTGGAAGAATATACAGACTGATTGAGTGAAGAGGTGAAAGAAATTCTAGCTGATAAACATTGGGAAATTAAAAAATTGTGGATTATATATCAGAGATGACAGTTATAATGGAAATACAAATAATAAGCCAAGAGATGAAAAATGACTTGGACAAAGACTCATAATGCATTTATACAAGAGTGTTTTTAAACGTTTGTAGAAATTTTTGAGACAGGAGGAAGAAATTTTGAATGTAAATTCAATCCCATAACAGCAACTTGATGAATTAAAGATCAAGACTGATATAATTTATTTGATCTGAGTACAATAAAAAATACTGTAATGAAATGTTGGAAAATCTTCATGGGCTTTTTGCCATGGGTAGAAATGACAATGATTTTTGGACTTATGAATGTAAAGGCAAGATTATGGGAAGAAATAGATTATGTAATTTTATAGGAGGTGGGGATATATTAAATTTGCTTGTACTTGTTGCAAAGAAGATAGGAGTCACTTCTATAAATATTCTGTTCTCAATTCCTTTTCTTCTTTCTTTTTAAAGTTTTGTTTTCTTTTGCACTTTGTTTTCTTTCTACTTTCTTTTTTTCTTTTTCAGTTTGTATTTTAGTATTTTTAAAATCCTTAATTAAAAGGTTTTTTTAAAAAAAAGCAAGCTGTTTTAGGGTAGTGGCGCTATATAGCTTTTCCCCCCCCCAAAATAAGCAGTTATTTAAACTTTAGCATTCTAGGTGTTAATTATAATCCTGTTTTTTAAATTATTAACCAGAAGCATTCTGATTATTGTTATTAAGCAACTTCACTAAATGGAATGCTGCAAAGGTAATCTTCAATGTATGCTAAAATGAGATTGATGCACCTGGATTAATACTGCTTGCTGAAATGACGTGACTTTTCCAGCAAGCTTTTAAAAATCAGATTTTATCTGGTAGCATAAATAAAAGAACTTGATGGCCTGATCGTGCTAAACTCTTATGACTATAATATTGTGAATGAACAATAGTAACTCCACAGTTAATCCTTGCTTGAAAGCAGCCTGATTGATTTGGTCCAACTGGTTGACGAAAGATAGTTAATTTCTAAAGCAGTGTTTCTGGAGTTTGGCAGCTTGAAGATGTGTGTGGACTTCAGCTCTCAGAATTCTCCACCCAACAGGCTGAGGAATTCCTGGAGCTGAAGTCCACACATCTTTAAGTTGCCAGAATTCAGAAATCCTAATCTTATACCCATTCACAGGAATTGAGTAACAGTGAAAAATGAAGGGTTAGGTTTTGAACCAAGGATGGCATTAAAAGAAGATTTTTTTAAAAAAAAAGCAATGAGCTATTCAAGTAAATTAGGGTTGCCAACTACTCAGAAGCTCAGTCTGTAAAAACTGGCAATTGGACTTCTTTCCCAGCATGGTGATCTGCCTCCCAGATGACATTCCCATTGATGTCACAGCAGCAGGAATCAAATACAAAATACTAGCACAACAGCAAGCAGTAGCTGGAAGCAGCAGGATAGAAAATTAAGGAAACCTGATGGAATATGTTATGTATGCAGGCACCTGCATAGCAACAGCAACCAGGGGGCGTTGGCCTGAACGGTTTTTGGCAGGAAACCCAGTTTCGGCGGGAAACCTAGGGCCAACCCCATTGGCTGTCCGCTTACCTGGCTAGGTATTTAAGGAGGCCAGGTAACCCTCATTCCCCAGTTGGCCATCCCCTCCAATAAAGAGCTGAACTCACACTCTGGCTGGAGTCTCTTCCTTGCGTCAGACCCACCACACAATAGAGTGATGTGGCTGAAGGCGAACATTATGCAAACATGAAAAAATATTAACTGGACTGACTAAAATATTGCAGGAAAAACTTTGGCTTTGCGACTATAAATATTTGTTTGTTGAGTTGGTTTCATATTTAACTGGGGGAAAAAATCAGAGAATAGAATATTTTTTGTGTATTGTTACAGCTTTCTATATGAAGCCCCCATTTTTCTTCCATCAATACATGACTCACTTATAATCATATTATGTGTGCAAGGAGCCATCCTGCTTTCTTACACATAATAAGTGGTGGCAGCATAACCTTTATTGGAGTCAAATTGGACTAAATGAACTTCTCACACTGATTTGTGGTTTGCTGATTTGCTTTGACCCAGAACTGTAAGAAGGCTTGGTGTGATCCTCCATTCTTTATGCCTTCTGTTATATAAGGGAGCTCTGTTGATTCACAAGACCTAAATTATTGGAGATATTGTAAATATTTTTAAAAGTCCTGGTGACGCAGTGGTTAGAATACAGTACTGCAGGCTAATTCACTGCTCACAGCCTGGAGTTCAATCCTAACAGGCGCAAAGTTGACTCAGTCTTCCATCCTTCTGAAGTCGGTAAAATGAGGACCCAGATTGTTGGGGGGTAATATGCTGACTCTGTAAACTACTTAGTGTGTGCTGTAAAACACTATGGAGCGGTATATACGTCTAAGTGTGATTGGTATTGCTATTTTTAAAAGTAAAATTTCATAGTCCAAAGGTTTTTCCTCTTTCTCCTTTGATCTCCACAGGACCCAGGGGACTCCAAGTGAAAACTGAAAACTAGTCTGTCACAATGGGTGAAATAGAGCAGATGAAGCAGGAGGCTGAGCAGCTGAAGAAGCAGATTGAGGTAATGCTGAGAACAAGAGGGAAATGGCGGAGATGGGGCCATTTTCCTCCCCTTCAAGTGAGGATAAAGGCTGACCTATGAAACCCTCATTCATATTTCATCTATCAAATCATGAGCAATCTCTTCAGCCTTAGCTCCCTACCTGCAACACTGAGAATGGTATCTCACACAATTATTTTAAAGATTACAACATGGCTAATGCACATTAGTCAGTAGTGGATGAGATTAAACCTGTAAGCACCATATTCCTGAAGATGCCCTTGGAGCCTCCCAGCTTCCCTGCTGTGGCTCATCAGGCTGTTCCTATTTTTATTTATTTTTATTTTTAGCCAGTCTGCTCTAGTGGTGAAGGTGCTGGCCTAGAAAACAGGAGACTGTGAGTTCTAGCCCCACTTTAAGGCATGAAAGCCTGCTAGGTGACTTTCTCTCAGTCCAATCCACCTCACAGGGTTATTGTGGTGAAAATAGAAAAAGGAAGGAGTTTTAGGTATATTCACTGCCTTGGGTTATATATAAAGTAATAAAAGCAGGATAAAAATCAAGGAAATAAATAAACAGAGTATACGTCTTGCACATTACAAAGTAAAATGCTATAGTGTTTCCACTGTCTCTGGGCCCAAATGGGCTCCTTAGAAAACAAAAGTAGGGCTTGTTGCACACTACTACTTTATTGCACCAATATACCCTTTCACCCACATGGATTCTAATCTTCAACCAGTCCAGAAGTTAATTCAAGACTTTGATCCAATTACGTTTTCTTTGCCCAATTTTCATGACAGGGCTGTTGTGAAAATAACTCATTTTACCTACTTAGGAAGAAAAGTGGTAAAGAAATACACAGTTTGGCAACAAGTGGATTGTTATCGACTGTTTTTCAAAACTCTCCTGAGAAAATTGAAAGGGCAATTTCAGCTAAGATTATACAGGAACCACCATTTGGGACGTGTTCTTTGCTATACTTTCATTCAAAAAATCCAGGTGATCCCCTCCTCCCCCCTTATTTGGGACTGATTGGGATCTTCGATCTCATGATGTTATTTCTTTTTGGGAGCAGACTTGATATTGGTGACTTTGTTCCAGCTTATTTGAAACCACAACAAAATTATACTTATTTTTAAATCATGTTTTCACTGTCAGGAACATTGTTTCATCCCACTCTTTAGTTCTCTGGCCCAAGTCACTATTCTCTCCTTGTACTCAGGGTACCATTCCTGCAGCTGGCCTATTCCTACAAAATATAGTTTAGAACTTATCCTCTTCCAGCCCATAACCATATGCAACTATTGTCATGTTTACTGGGAAATGTAAACATGGTGGGGAAAGAGAGAAAACAATTGCTTGTATTTTGTTTTTCTAGGGTTTGGGCTTGAGGGAATTTTGTTACTCCGAGTCACCAGTTGGATGGCATTCTTTCCACTCTCTTATTAGTCAGCTGGAAGGAAAAAAAGTGACTTCTGGTTGAGTGATAGGTTTGGATAAATGATAAAAAGGTTGGGTCACAGATTAGTTAGAAACTGCTTCATAAAGAATAGACGGTAGAAATGCTGGGGGTATAAAAATGTCATCTTTTGCCTTCTCTCTTTCAGGAAGCTCGAAAAGCTTGTGCTGATACTACACTTGCTCAGGTAGGATATGCTAACAGTACATTACTCTGTTTAAAATAAATTTGCCTGAATGGGTAAGTCTAACATAAATTCAAGAGAACTGCAGGTTCAGCAATTGACTTGATACAGCCCATTAGTGAAAACCTTTTGGAATAGGAGCTAAATTTCTTTTTCCATAAATAGCTTGTTGCTGACATGGAAGTGGTTGGGCGCATACAGCTGCGGACAAGGAGAACTCTGCGTGGACATCTGGCCAAGATCTACGCTTGTCACTGGGCCACAGATTCCAAGTAAGTAATGGTATCAAGTGTTTCTCAACCTTGATAACCTTAAGATGTGTGGACTTCAGCTACCAGAATTCTGGGAACTGAAGTCCACACATCTTAAAGTTGTGAAGATTGAGAAACACTAGTTAGTATATAAGAAAAAGACAGGTGATATTTTTCCTTCCTATCTTATTCGATTGAGTCTCTTCCCAGTGACCCAGCCCAGTTGATGAAACAAATTAGCCAACCAAAGAATAGCTGTGCTATTCCGTGAAGGAGAGAATTGCTGTCTGCTTTTTTCAATTTATCCCTTTTGAATCCTTTTGAATTTTGGGACAACTCATGCCTTTCATAAAGTTATTTCCTTTAACTCTACTCATCTCCAACCAAAATAGGAATAATAATTAATTGCATTTGTACTTTAATTTTCCTGCAAGGAACTCAAGGTAGCATATCTCATTTTTTCTTTTGTCTACCCTTTCACATTCTATAAAAGCCCATGAAGATTTCCCATGCAATTTTCTGGCTGCCCTGGTCAGGAAAATAATAGGTTATAATGGACAGGAATATCGGTGTCCATCTTCAAGAATCATGGTTCCTAAACTAAAGGAATGAAAGGTGTCCTCTTTTTATCAAGATCACTGTTTTGCAATAGAAAAACAGTAATCTTGACCATATCAATGTCCAGGGCTTTTTTTGTCATAGAACGCTCAGAACGGACTTCCGGCACCTTTTTTGGATGGAACCTTCTAGGGTAGGCAAGGCAGGTTGTATGACATGTGTGAGTTCCGGCACCTTTTTCTTTTACAAAAAAAGTACTGTCAATGTCCATGGAAGGACTATAGTTAAAACTCCTTTCTTCCAGTGATCTTTAATTAGTCTTGTTTGAGGAATATGGGAGGAAGAATAAAAAGTGAAAGAGAACAAGAAATAAGCCTGTGTGAATTGGCAGGCAGCAATTCTCTCCTTCTCTGAATACCACAGACAATAAAAGTCTTTGGTCAGCTAATTTGTTTGAGTAGCTGGGCTGGGTCACTGGGAAGGGACTCAATGGAATAAGATAGCAAGGAAAAATATCACCTGTCTTTTTCTTATATACCTGTGTTTCTCAACCTTGGCAACTTTATGAACTGGCCAGTAATCATGACAATAGTTGCATATGACTACCTGGGCTGAAAGATCCCTTCCCTCTCCCACCATTATGCCACTCACTACCAAGTCCATATGCCTATGGAACCACCAAAGAGTTCATTCCAAAGAGATCAGCCCTCCACTTGCAAAGTTGGTTATCCCTGCTATGCTTTTCTATCGTTTGAATCATTCAACAACCTGGAGATATTTATTAGAATGAGAAATAATGCTGAGCCTAAGATCATCAAGTAAGTTTCTAATAGAAGAGAATATGTATAGCTCAGGGTTGAACTGTGGAGTACTTGGTGCTCTCAGAGCTTGGTTGTTTGCTAGGAGACATTTCATTACCCAACTAATATGATGTTACTTCGTTGGGTAATGAAACATCTGTAAACAAACAACTGAGCTTAGAAAGCACCAAGAATTCTATAATAAGTTTATTTACAAGTCTTTATAACATATACATGGTACATTTCATGAAGACTACGGTATACTGTAAATGTAAAATGGTTATGATACAATAGGAGTAGCAGCAAAATGAATAATTCTGCATTCTGAACCATACATGTAATTCCCCCACACACACTTCTACCTTCCCATCCCTTGGCTATGAATATTTTGCTATAAGATGGAGAACAAACTTTGCTATAAGATGGAGAACAAAATCACCTTGAAGGTGCATTGTGTGAGAAGTTGGGGGTGAAGAGGTGAACCTGGTGAATTTAACCTTCAGATCCCAATTGAGCATGCATGATAACACCTTTCTTCTCTTATAGACTTTTGGTCAGTGCTTCACAAGATGGAAAACTCATTGTATGGGATACTTATACAACCAACAAGGTAGGTGATACATACGTAAGCAAATAGATACTATGTCCACAATCTGTTAGCAAGCAATGCTAGGAATGAAAAGTGGCTGCTAGCATTTTGCCTCTGAGTCTACTTTCTTGTAATGAAGCCTCTCCTACTATAGCTGTTGCTTTTCTCACTTCTGACCAAGAAACTAATAGTGGATTTCTGCCCTACTCTTTAATTACAGGTTCATGCCATCCCTCTCAAGTCTTCTTGGGTCATGACCTGTGCCTATGCTCCATCAGGGAATTTTGTGGCTTGTGGAGGTCTTGACAATATGTGCTCCATCTATAACCTCAAAAGTCGTGAAGGAAGTGTGAAAGTGAACAGGGAGCTCTCAGCTCACTCAGGTAATTGTTTGTTCTAGGACTAGGTCTTGGTGAAGCTATAGCTACAGTCCATAAAAAAAAAGCAAACCAAAATATAATATGGCAACAGGAATGGATGAGAAACTCTGCAGCTTCCATTTTAAACAAACATATTTTTGTAGGAATAAAAAAGAATTTGAGGATTTACACAGTGTTGCTCCAATAGTGAAATGTTGGTTGCAAGCTTATGGATATTGACTTAACATCTGGATTAACATCTCAGAAGCCAGAGACTGCTGAATAAGATGTCTGATAGTTCCATGTGACCAGCAGAAGCAGGCTAAAAGATAATTATTTAAATACAAATAGAATTTTATAGAATAAAAAAATCTCATTTTTTGAGCCACATAATGACTATGTGCTGCAAAATCCAGCTTCTGTTTACAAAAAACAAAATATTTCTGGAAAAGATAATAAAATGTCTCCTGTATAAGTCTTTTTCCTCTGTAAGAAAGAGATCTCTATAAATCTTTTTCTTCCCTTCTCTTCTCTTACTCCTGCTCTGCAGGCTACCTCTCTTGCTGCCGATTCCTGGATGACAGTAATATTGTAACTAGCTCTGGGGACACTACTTGGTGAGTACTTCTGTCTATAGTGTATGAACTGGACAACAAGCAACCATATGGGTAACCTTAGTATCATGTTTCCCCTAAAATAAGACCCAGTCTTATTTTTATTTTTTGCCTCCAAAAAGGCACTGTGTCTTATTTTCGGGAGGGGGATGTCTTTTTCACTCACTTCTGGCACCAACAGCCTTGCCAAGCCAGCCCACTTCTTCTACAGATGAAGGAGCAGCTTCATTCTGCAGCCGAGAACCGAGCTACAGACTGAATCCATAGCTCGGTTCTTGGCTGCAGAGGCCTTCCGGAAAGGCCTCTGACTGTGAAATGCAGGTTTGAACTCCATTCTCAGCTGCAGAATGAAGCTGCTCCATCAGCCACAGAAGAAGTGGGCCAGCGAGGCAAGTGTCTATCCATGGGAGGCCTGGCTGCAATGGTAAGCTCCACCCCCACCCTAGCTTGATTTTTAGGCATCACCTTGCCCCCAAACTAGGGCTTGTTTTTAGGGTAGGGTTTTGAAACGGAGATGAGCACCGGCCCCTAGAGTCGGAAACGACTAGCACGCATGTGTGGGGGAACCTTTACCTTTTACTTATATTAGGCCAACCCCCAAAAATCAAGCTAGGGCTTATTTTCGGCATAGGTCTTACTTTCAGGGAAACGGTATTTACCAGTAGCAATAACATTTAGACTTATATACTGCCCCACAGTGCTTTACAACACTTTTGCCCTCAACAATTTGTTTCCTCATTTTACCGACCTTGGAATGGAAGGTTGAATAAACCTTGAGCCCTGTCAGGATTGAACTCCAGACAGAGGGCAGAGTTTTCCTGCAATACTGCATTCTAACCACTGTGCAACCAGGGCTCCTTCCTACCTACCTACCTACCTACCTACCTATTTATTTATTTATATTGCTTAATTCAGCTAAATGCTACTCTAACTTAAATCTAAGTCTAATACTCTAAGCCAGTGTTTTTCAACCTTTTTTTGGGCAAAGGCACACTTGTTTCATGAAAAAAATCACGAGGCACTCCACCATTAGAAAATGTTAAAAAATTTAACTCTGTGCCTATATTGACTATATATAAAGTAATTCTCTTGAATAGGAATCAAATAAACACAAAGAAAGTATTTTATAATTACTTTTCAATTTTTCCCACGGCACACCAGGCAACATCTCACGGCACACTAGTGTGCCGCGGAACAGTGGTTGAAAAACACTGCTCTAAGCTATCCCACCTTTTGCCCAAATTGGAGATTTTCAGATGTGCGCTACTCCCATAATTCTCAACCAGGATGAGAAGGCCAGTTTGGGTTAGAGAAGGCTAAGGGAGGACCAAATATCAATGTTTGTTCCAAAATGTTAAGACTCTGCTGGTGGCATTTCCTTGCCTCACCCATATTCTTCTTTTTAAGGGAATTCTAGCTGCTGCTTTCTTTTTTTTAAGTGTCATTTGCATACTCATTGCACGATATCTCTGTTTGGTCCTAAGGGATCAATGGGAATAGCTGTTTTCGTCAAGCTCTGACCACAAACTCTGGCACTGCTACTTCCTTTTTATGTCATTCCCTAGCCTGGAAGGTTCTGCCAAGCCTAGGCCCCAACAGTAAAGAAAAAGGTCTGCTGCATTTTGCTGCATGAACAGGAAAAACTGATGAAAAACATTTAGCTCCATAATTTATTGAATTATTCTGCCTCTCAGTCACTCAGTCCCATTTGGCACTGTCTATGGGGTCCAAGAGGTCAGTTCTGGTTGCTCTTCCAATAGGGAAGAAGTGATTAAGATATCCTTGGCTGAATTTAACTTTAATTCAATATTTATTTATTTTATTTATTTATTTAATTAGTTTTCTATACCGCCCTATTCCCGAAGGACTCAGGGCAGTTTACAGGGCAATATTTAAAAGACAATATAAATTAAGATAAAAATACAATTAAAAAGAATTAAATTAATAATAGCCCAACAATAAAACAATGTTAAAACTTAAAACTAAAAACCCCCTCAGTCCAGGCCAGATAGATCGAAAAGCCAGGTTTTCAGGTCCCGGAGAAACGAGCGCAGGTCGGGGGCAGTCTGGAGTTCCACAGGTAAATCATTCCAAAGGGCAGGTGCGCCCACAGAGAATGCCCTCCCTCTGGGGATCACCCGGCAGCATTCCCTGACTGGAGGAACCCTAAGGAGGCCCTCCCTATGGGAGCGCACAGGACGGCAGCAGGTGTTCCCTTAGATAGTCCGGACCCAAGCCATTTAGGGTGTATAGGTCATCACCAGCACCTTGAATCTCACCCGGAAGGCAACTGGAAGCCAATGCAGCTCGCGGAGAAGAGGTGTTACACGGGAGTATTGGGAGACTCCCATCACAACTCGCGCAGCCGCATTCTGCACCAGCTGAAGCCTCCGAGTGGTCCTCAAGGGCAGCCCCATGTAGAGAGCGTTGCAGTAGTCTAACCGGGAGGTCACGAGCGCATGAGTGACTGTACGTAGGGCATCTCGGTCCAAACAGAGGCGCAACTGGCACACCAGGCGAACCTGGGCAAAAGCCCCCCTGGTCACGGCTCCTATATGATCTTCCAAACTGAGCCGTGAATCCAGGAGAACACCCAAGTTGTGAGCCCTATCAACGGGGGGGTAACACCTCACCCCCCATAGTTAACAATGGACAAAACTAGTTCTCCCGAGATGCCGGTATGAACAGCCACTCAGTCTTGGCGGGATTGAGTCAAAGCCTGTTTCTCCCCATCCAAGCCTGGACCACCTCCAGGCAACAGGACATCACGTCGAGGGCATCACTGGGTTGGTTCAGGGTGGAAAGAAAAAGCTGGGTATCATCAGCATACTGATGATACCCCACCCCGAAACCACAAATGAGCTCACCCAGCGGCTTCATATAGATGTTGAACAAGAGGGGAGAGAGAACCGATCCCTGAGGAACTCCACAAACGAGAGGCCTCGGGGAGGACCTCTGCCCTCCCGTCAACACCGACTGTGAGTGGCCCAGGAGGTAGGAGGAGAACCACTGTAAAACAGTGCCCCCCACTCCCAACCCCCTGAGACGCCGCAGTAGGATACCATGGTTGATGGTATCAAAAGCCGCTGAGAGATCTAACAGGACTAGGACAGAGGAACATACCCTGTCCCGAGCCTGCCAGAGATCATTCACCAGCGCGACCAATGCCATCTCCATGCTGTACCCAGGCCTGAAGCCCGATTGGTACGGGTCTAGATAATCTGTTTCCTCCAGGAACAAAGGAAGCTGATGCGCCACCACGCTCTCAACAACCTTCGCTAAAAAGCGAAGGTTGGAGACCGGACGATAGTTATCTAAAATAGCCGGGTCCAAAGCAGGCTTCTTGAGAAGGGGCCTCACCACCGCCTCTTTCAAGGCAGTAGGGAAGGTACCCTCTCTCAAAGAAGCAGTTATTACTGCCTGGAACCAGCCTCGTGTCTCCTCCCGAGCTGAATACACCAGCCAGGAGGGGCACGAGTCCAATAAACACGTGGTGGAGCTCAGTCTCCTCATGGTCCTGTCCACCTCATCCGGGGACACAGGATTGAATTCACTCCAAATGACATTCTCAAGACCGCTCGTTTCCTCCCCGTCAGTCTCTGCCCAGTCAGAGTTCAGACCGGCCCGAATCTGAGCGATTTTGTCTGCAAGATGATGGCTAAACTCCTCGGCCCACCCCTGAAAGGGCTCCTCCCTCACCTCCCGATTAAGGAGGGAGCGAGTCACCCTAAACAGGGCGGCCGGGCGATTATCTGCGGACGCGATGAGGGCAGCGAAGTAATTAGACTTCACCATCCTCATCGCCACGAGGTAAGACCTCGTAGCGGCTCTCAACCGCAATCGGTCAGATTTGGATCGGCTGGATCTCCAACAGCTCTCCAGACCCCATCTCCGACGCTTCATCTCCCAGAGCTCCACAGAAAACCATGGAGCCCACCGGGATCTGCGCCGGATCAGGGGTCGCAAGGGTACAACACGGTCGAGCCCCTCGGTGGCAGCCCTCTCCCAGGCCTCCACCAAGACGTCGGCCGAGCTGTGAGGGAGGGAGGGAGGTATAGACCCAAGCGCCATCTGGAACCAATCCGGATCCATTAGGCGCCTGGGGCGGAACCACCTGGTCAGTTCCGCAGCCCAGCAGCGAGGGGTGGCAAAGTGGAAGACCAACCACAGGAGGTGATGATCGGACCATGACAGGGGGACAACAGTTGGCGAGCCCCCTCCCAGATCATCAAACCACTGTCCAGATAGAAAAACTAGGTCGAGAGTGTGACCCCCCCCTCATGAGTCGGACCCTGAATTATTTGGGTCAG
This sequence comes from Vipera berus, assembly GCF_964194415.1. NCBI lineage: Eukaryota > Metazoa > Chordata > Lepidosauria > Squamata > Viperidae > Vipera > Vipera berus. The sequence continues at coordinate 105,067,019 of NC_138203.1, forward strand.
GTCCATGGCCGTCATGGAGGCCATGAGCTCCCGAGCTAACTCTGACGATCCCCCCAGGGAAGGAAGGTTAAAGTCGCCCAAAACTATAAGTTTGGGAAACTCAACCACCAACCCTGAAAAGGTGTCGAGAAGCCTGGGCAGGGCCGTTGCTACTTTTACTTTTACTTTTTACTTTTATTAAATTTGTATACCGCCCTTCTCCCGAAGGACTCAGGGCGGTTAACAGGGCATATATAAATAACTATACAAAAATTAAAAAGGAATTAAACAAGTGCCCAATTAAAAATTACAATAACAATAAAAGACCCATTAAAAACCCTAACGTTCCCCATCAGGCCAGACCAGCTAGTTCAAATAAGTGGGTGTTCAGACCGCGCCGGAAGGAGCGAAGGTCCGATGCCATCCGGAGCTCAACCGGCAATTGATTCCATAGCGCCGGAGCGCCCACAGAGAAGGCCCTCCCCCTGGGGGCCACCAGTCGACATTCCCTGACCGGAGGCACCCTGAGGAGGCCCTCTCTGTGGGAACGCACAGGGCGGAGGGGAGTTGACGCCAGCAGCAGGTGGTCCTCGAGGTACCCCGGACCCATGCCATGTAAGGACTTGAAGATCATAACCAAAACCTTGAATCTCACCTGGAAGACAACTGGTAACCAATGTAGCTCACGGAGCAAAGGTGTAACATGGGAGTACCGGGAAACTCCCAAGACAACTCTCGTGGCCACATTCTGTACCAGTTGGAGCCTCCGAGTGGTCTTCAAGGGAAGCCCCATGTAAAGAGCATTGCAGTAGTCCAGGCGAGAGGTCACGAGCGCATGAGTGACCGTACACAGGGCATCCCGGTCCAGATAGGGCCGCAACTTGCGCACCAGGCGAACCTGGGCGAAAGCCCCCCTAGTTACGGCTACTATATGGTCTTCCAGAGTAAGCCGTGAATCTAGGAGGACTCCCAGGTTGCGAGCCCTATCCACGGGGGGTAAGGACTCACCCCCCATATGAAGAGGTGGAATATTTTGAATGTCCCGGGATGCCGGAATGCACAGCCACTCAGTCTTGTCAGGGTTGAGCTGAAGTCTGTTCCTCCCCATCCAGGCCCGAACCGCCTCCAGGCAACGGGACAACACATCGAGGGCATCACTGGGGTGGTTTGGGGTCGAAATGAAAAGTTGGGTATCATCGGCATACTGATGATACCCAACTCCAAAACCACGAATGATCTCACCCAGCGGTTTCATGTAGATGTTGAACAGGAGAGGCGAGAGGACCGACCCCTGAGGAACTCCACAAACGAGAGTCCTAGGAGTCGACCTCTGCCCCCCTGCCAACACCGACTGCGAGCGTCCCAGGAGATAGGAGGAGAACCACTGAAGAACTGTGCCTCCCACTCCCAATCCCCTGAGACGCCGCAGCAGGATACCATGGTCGATGGTATCGAAAGCTGCTGAGAGGTCTAATAGGACAAGGACAGAGGAATGTCCTCTGTCCCGAGCCCTCCAGAGATCATTCACCAGAGTGACCAATGCCGTCTCCGTGCTGTACCCGGGCCTGAAACCCGATTGGCACGGGTCTAGATAATCCGCTTCATCCAGGACCAGGGGAAGCTGATGCGCCACCACACTCTCAACAACCTTCGCAAGAAAGCGAAGGTTGGAGACCGGACGAAAGTTATTCAAAACAGCTGGGTCCAGAGCAGGCTTCTTGAGGAGAGGTCTCACCACCGCCTCCTTCAAGACGGCGGGGAAATTACCCTCACTCAAGGAAGCAGATATAACTGCCTGGAACCAGCCTCGTGTCCTCTCCCGAGCTGCATAAACCAGCCAAGAAGGGCACGGGTCCAATAAACATGTGGTGGAGCTCAGCCTCCCCATAATCCTGTCCACTTCCTCAGGGGTTACAGAATCAAACTCCTCCCAGATAACATCGACAAGACCGCCCGTGTCCTGATCGTCGGACTCTGCCCAGTTGGAGTCCAGACCGGTCCGAATCCGAGCGATTTTATCCAGCAGATGTTGACCAAACTCCTCGGCACGACCCTGCAAGGGTTCCTCCCTCACCTCCTGATTAAGGAGGGAGCGGGTCACCCTAAACAGGGCAGCCGGGCGATTATCTGCAGACGCGATGAGGGCAGAGAAGTAATTACACCTTGCCGTCCTCATCGCTGCGAGATAAGACCTAATAAAGGTTCTTAGTCGCAACCGGTCGGATTCGGATTGGCTGGACCTCCAACAGCTCTCTAGGCCCCGTTTCCGACGCTTCATCTCCCGGAGCTCCGTGGAGAACCATGGTGCTCGTTGGGATCTGCACCGGGTCAGGGGCCGCAAGGGTACAACTCGGTCAAGTGCCCCAGTGGCCGCCCTTTCCCAGGCTTCCACTAGGGCATCCGCCGAGTTGTGAGCAACGGAGGCAGGTGGGGACCCCAGCGCTGCCTGGAACCTATCAGGATCCATTAAGCGTCTGGGGCGGTACCATCTAATTGGCTCCGTACCCCCACGGCGGGGGGTGGCAAAACGGAAGACCAGCCGCAGGAGGTGATGATCGGTCCATGACAGGGGCATAATGAATGGAGAGCCCCCACCAAGATCATCAAACCACCGTCCAGATAAGAAAACCAGGTCAAGGGTGTGGCCTCCCTCATGAGTTGGTTCAGAAATTACTTGCGTCAGGTCCATGGCCGTCATGGAAGCCATGAACTCCCGAGCTAGCTCAGATGAACCTCCCAGGGATGGTAGATTGAAGTCACCCAAAACTATAAGTTTGGGGAACTCAATCACCAACCCAGAGAGGACATCGAGCAGCTCGGGCAGGGCTGCCGCTGCGCGACTAGGCGAAAAGTACACCAGTAGCAAGCCCAACTGCGCCCCCGGACCAAATCTCAAAAAGAGAGACTCACACCCGACTATCTGAGGAACGGTGGTCTCCCGCGGACATAAGGTCTCCCTAATAGCTACCGCCACACCCCCACCCCTACCTTGAGCTCGAGGCCGGTGTAGCACCCAGAAACCTGGTGGGCAGAGGTCAACCAACGGGACCCCACCCTCTGGGCCCAACCAAGTCTCCGTGATGCAACCCAGGTCCGCATGCTCACCCTCAACTAAATCCCGAACAAGGGGAGCTTTATTAACCACGGACCTGGCATTCAGGTACACCAGCCGGAGCTCAGGAGGCTGCACATCCTCGCTCCCGGAACCTCTGGGAAGAAACAGAGGGTCGGGGCGCCCCACCGCTTGCAAATAGCGGAGACGACCCCCCCCAGTAACAATATGGCCCTCTGTTTATGCACCTGCTGCCATTCCCCAACGTCATGGGAATCGGTAGTCCCACGACCCGCTCCAGAGCCCCGGAGGCAACCACACCCTGTTTTCCCCCCGCGCAGCCAGACCCAGGCCTGGCCTGAGCCACGGTTGATTGACCACCCCCCATAGCCAAACAACCCCTACCCGCTCCCACCCCTCTCCCTAACCCCATAAAAAATTTTGCTAAAAAATTAACCAGGGGCCTCCTATTAAATTTATATTGAAGGCCCCTGCCCCTGCCCGGCCATCTCTCAGGGTCCCAACAATCGGGCCCTTCATACATTGCTGGGCGCCAGGTATGTCAGCAACAAGCCCAACTGAGCCCCAGGGCCACACCTCAGGAGGAGAGACTCAATCCCGCCCATCTGTACAACAGTGGTTTCCCGTGGACATAAGGTCTCCTGTATAACCACTGCCACACCCCCGCCCCTACCCTGAGCCCGCGGCCAGTGAAGCACACAGAAACCTGGAGGGCAAAGCTCAGTCAGAGGGACACCTCCCTCTGAGCCCAACCAGGTTTCGGTAATGCATGCCAGATCCGCACGTTCCTCCTCGATCAAGTCACAGATGAGGGGAGCTTTGTTCGCAATGGATCTGGCATTAAAATATACCAGCCTGAGCTCAGGGGCCTGATCCCCCTCACCCGCAGATAAGCGGGTACCAACCGGAGGGTCGGAGCACGCCACCGCTTGAAGACAGCGGGGGCGTGATCCCAGATGTTGATATGGCCCTCCGTGTAACCATCTGCTGCCATTCCCAATCATCGTGGGGATTTGAGACCCCACCCCACTACTGGGAAAACCGGAAGTCCCAAACCCCAACCCCGTCTCGCCGGGAACCATCCCAGGCCTGGACTGACAACCGGTTGATAAAATACACCCCCCTATCCCTCCCAACCCTACCATTCCCCCACTCCCTAACCCCTTAAAACAACCGGCTAAAAAACATACCAGGGGCCTCTTAATATGTTTCCACCAATGGCCCCTGTCAATGCCCAACCACCTCTCGGGGTCCCAACAATTGGGCCTGTCCTTAAGGGAAGCAAAGGAAAGAGCAACAGGTCGTACCCTGCATAGGGCAGTTATGAGCAGATAGATGGTCGTTGTTGTTGTTAGCTGCGAAGTCGTGTCCGACCCATCGCGACCCTATGGACAACATTCCTCCAGGCCTTCCTGTCTTCTATTGCCCTCGATCTTTCCCAGCATTAGGCTCTTCTCCAGTGAGTCCTTCCTTCTCATTAGGTGGCCAAAGTATTTGAGTTTTAGCTTCAGGATCTGGCCTTCTAAAGAGCAGTCAGGATTGATCTCCTCTAGGACTGACCGGTTTGATCGCCTTGCAGTCCAAGGGACTCGCAGGAGTCTTCTCCAGCACCATAGTTCAAAGGCCTCAATTCTTTGGCGCTCAGCCTTTCTTATGGTCCAACTTTCACTGCCATACATTGCAACTGGGAAGACCATAGCCTTGACTATACGCACTTTTGTTGACAGGGTGATGTCTCTGCTTTTTAGTGTGCTGTCTAGATTTGCCATGGCTTTCCTCCCCAGGAGCAAGCGTCTTTTAATTTCTTGGCTACAGTCCCCATCTGCAGTGATCTTGGAGCCCAGGAAAACAAAATCTGTCACTACCTCCATTTCTTCCCCATCTATTTGCCAAGAATTGAGAGGGCCAGATGCCATGATCTTGGTTTTCTTAATGTTAAGTTTCAACCCAAGTTTTGCACTCTCCTTCACCCGCAACAAGAGGCTCTTTAGTTCTTCTTCACTTTCTGCCATTAGAGTGGTATCATCTGCGTATCTTAGGTTGTTGATATTTCTTCCGGCAATCTTAATTCCAACTTTTGATTCATCTAGCCCTGCCTTTCTCATGATGTGCTCTGCATATAAGTTAAATAGGCAGGGCAACAGTATACAGCCTTGCCGGACTCCTTTCCCAATTTTGAACCAATCAGTGGTTCCGTGTCCAGTTCTCACTGTTGCTTCTTGACCCGCATATAGGTTTCTCAAGAGACAAATAAGATGGTCTGGTACTCCCATCTCTTTAAGAACTTGCCACAGTTTGTTATGATCAATGGTCAATTAATATTAAAATGATGTTAAAAATATGAGTCCGGAGAGTGTCTCAGATCGACCAATCCGGCCCTGCTCTCACCCGGGCCGGTAATATGACCAAACTGCATAACGAGAGGACACTTTTGCAATTAGGAGGCTGTTCATAAGCACATATTTACATATGAGAAACATAGGAGAAAGATTTTTTGGATATGTTTGCTGTCTTGAGTTGTAAAAAAAATAAAGGCAGGGAAGGGAGGGAGGGAGGGAAGGAATATTCTATTTTCTGTATTATTTCCCCTGAGTTTATAGCAATTTTATTGTTAGATTACTTTTGAATACAGCTGCCTAGATCTGTAAGTATTTCAAGCCTGTATCATAGGGGAAGATGATCAAAACAGCCACTCACTGCAACTTCTTCTCCTTACAGCATGCTGTGGGATATTGAGACAGGGCAGGCGAAGACCACATTCATAGGACACACTGGGGACTGCATGAGCCTGGCTGTCTCTCCGGACTTCAAGCTTTTCATTTCAGGAGCGTGTGATGCCAGTGCCAAGCTGTGGGACATCCGAGAAGAAGCTTGCCGTCAGACATTTATAGGACATGAATCAGATATCAATGCAATTTCAGTAAGTTTCTAAGCCCTTCCTGGAACTGAGGGTGGAAGTGAGCTGGACCGTGAAACAATGATAAAGATGAAGGCAGAAATAACCTGCACAAGACAACAGAAGCAAATTCTCTCTCTCCCTCTCTCTAGTTCTTCCCCAGTGGGGAAGCCATCTGCACTGGTTCTGATGATGCCTCCTGTCGCCTCTTCGATCTTCGGGCAGACCAAGAGCTCATCAACTTTGCTCACGAGTCTATTGTGTGTGGAATTACTTCAGTGGCTTTCTCTCTCAGCGGGCGCCTCCTCCTGGCTGGATATGATGATTTTAATTGCAATATCTGGGATAGTTTGAAAGGAGAGCGTGTGGGTGAGTCACAGCTACAGTTCTGAGGGTTTTTCTCTCACTTTTTTTACATTCACAGAAAAATGTGCATGGAGTAATGCATACCCATTTGGGAACACAACCTAATATCATCTAAAATTAGAAGAATGAGAAACTGAGCAAAATCAAATGTCACAGTTTCTTTTACTCCAACGTGAAAGTGTTCCTTTTTCCTGATCACTCTTTGGCCTTCAAGCTGTGAATAGCACAGCTCATTTCTACCCAATCTGTTGGTTGTTGGAGGATGGTGTTGGCATGTAGGTTTCCTCTCTCACCCATCAAGAATGGGAGATGAGTTATACACCACTGCAGATGGACTCTCTCTTCATACATCCCCTTTTTGTATGGAGCCTTTCCTCTGGATGACTGGGTTATCAGAGGGGAGGTGAATGGCAAGTGAGGGTCTCCTGTGCTAGCCAAAATTTGGAACTCTGCTCATAGATCTGCTGATTTTAGGCAAAATAATTTTCTTCCAAACTAATCCACTGCCTCTCAAAAATTGAAGGTCTTGTCTTTTTGTCTCATTAATGTTGCACTTCTTATGGTGTTTTAATATTGTGTTTTAAACATTAAATTATCCACCTTGTCATAGTAGACCATGAACCATTATTATTTAATCCTACAGGCCTCCTGTCTGGACATGATAATAGGGTGAGCTGTTTGGGAGTAACTGCAGATGGCATGGCTGCAGCGACTGGCTCTTGGGACAGTTTCCTGAAAGTTTGGAACTGAAGACGCTGTGTGAAAAGAAGAGTGAATTTGGCGAGGCTTTTTCAGATGTACCTTTGAGTACCACCACTGACATTTTTGTTCTATGCAGATATTGGTACATACTACACTTACCTCCCTAAGGAGCAGCTCAGGGAAAGAATCCACACAGGTCAACTCTTCTGATACTCTTTGAAACCTTCCCCAAACTCAGGGGTCCATTTCTGTGACTGCCTCCAGGTGTGACATCAGCAAGGTAGCAATTCCTACTCACTGTATCCAAATTAGAGACCCTCAAGAAACTTCTAAATGACTCCCTTATTTCCTGTCCCCTAACTTCTGGTTTTCATGTTATGACTACCACAAAGACCTCAATTATAGTTTGTCCTTGGACGTATCTTCAAGTGGTTTATCACAGCAAGTATTCTACAATGAATTTTATTCACTTTTCTCTTGAAGAAATATATAGCTCGTTGTTTTACTCTACACATTGCCTGGGAAGGAGTTTGTTGCTCCTGTTTTGAGCACCGGAGCCAGGAATACTTAATGTAATCTTATTATCTTTGTTAATTCCATATCTTGCACACTTAGCATTCCGGCATCCTTTAGGCTCCTCCAAGTCAGTGCTTTATGATGTAATTATTATAAAGTTGTTTTACAGCCCAGGCAAAATAAAACTGAGATAATTGGATAGACTGGCTAAAGTTGCATTATTTGAGGCTATGTTCTGGGGCTCAGGTTCAAATATTTATTTTATTTATTTTATTACATTTATATACCGCCCTTTCCCGAAGGACTCAGGGCGGTTTACAGGGTGATTAAAAAACCAAAATACAAAAGTTAAAAACAAATTTTAAAAGAAATTATATGTGTCCCTGTCTAAATAAAACCCCAGTTAAAATAAGATTAATCCTCAGCCTGGGCCAGAGAGCTCGAAGAGCCAGGTCTTCAGGCCCCGGCGGAATGAACGGAGGTCGGGGGCAGTGCTCAGCTCCACTGGCAGCTGGTTCCAAAGGGCAGGCGCCCCCACTGAGAAGGCCCTATCCCTGGGTGTTACCCGCCGGCAATCTCTTACCGGTGGCACCCTGAGAAGACCCTCCCTGTGGGAGCGCACTGGACGAAGGGAATTTGATGCCGGCAGCAGGTGTTCCCTCAGATATCCCGGACCCAAGCCATTTAGGGCTTTATAGGTCGTCACCAGCACCTTGAATCTCACCCGGAGGGCAACCGGAAGCCAATGCAGCTCGCGGAGTAGAGGTGTTACATGGGAGTATCGGGAAACCCCCATCACAACTCGCGCGGCCGCATTCTGCACCAGCTGAAGCCTTCGAGTGGTCTTCAAGGGCAGCCCCATGTAGAGAGCGTTGCAGTAGTCTAAACGGGAGGTCACGAGCGCATGAGTGACTGTGCGTAGGGCATCTCGGTCCAGATAGGGTCGCAACTGGCACACCAGGCGAACCTGGGCAAAAGCCCCCCTGGTCACGGCTCCAATATGGTCTTCAAAATTGAGTCGTGAATCCAGGAGGACGCCCAAGTTGCGAGCCCTATCAACGGGGGGTAACACCTCACCCCCCCATCGTTAGAGATGGAATAGTCTGGTTGACCCGAGATGCCGATATGCACAGCCACTCAGTCTTGGCGGGATTGAGACGAAGCCTGTTTCTCCCCATCCAGACCTGGACCGCCTCCAGGCACCGGGACATCACGGCGAGGGCATCGCTGGGTTGGTTCGGGGTGGAAAGAAAAAGTTGGGTATCATCAGCGTACTGATGATACCCCACCCCGAAACCACGAATGAGCTCACCCAGCGGCTTCATATAGATGTTGAACAGGAGGGGCGAGAGAACCGACCCCTGAGGAACTCCACAGATGAGAGGCCTCGGGGCGGATCTCTGCCCTCCCGTCAACACCGACTGCGAACGGCCCAGGAGATAGGAAGAGAACCACCGTAAAACGGTGCCTCCCACTCCCAACCCCCTGAGACGCCGCAGTAGGATACCATGGTCGATGGTATCAAAAGCCGCTGAGAGATCTAATAGGACCAGGACAGAGGAACAACCCCTGTCCCGAGCCCGCCAGAGATCATTCACCAGCGCGACCAATGCCGTCTCCGTGCTGTATCCGGGCCTGAAACCCGATTGGTACGGGTCCAGATAATCAGTTTCCTCCAGGAACAGAGGAAGCTGATGCGCCACCACACTCTCAACAACTTTCGCCAAAAAGCGAAGGTTGGAGACTGGACGATAGTTATTTAAAACAGCCAGGTCCAGGGCAGGCTTCTTGAGGAGGGGTCTCACTACCGCCTCCTTCAAGGCGGCAGGGAAGACACCCTCCTTCAAAGAAGCAGTTATTACTGCGTGGAACCAGCCTCGTGTCCCCTCCCGAGCTGCATAAGCTAGCCAGGAGGGGCATGGATCCAACAAACAGGTGGTGGTGCTCAGCCTCCCCATGATCCTGTCCACATCATCAGGGGAAACAGGATCGAACTCAGTCCAGATAACATGCTCAAGACCGTCCGATTCCTCCACATCAGACTCTGCCCAGTCAGAGTCCAGACCGGTCCAGATCTGAGCGATTTTGTCCGCCAGATGATGACTAAACTCCTCGGCTCGTCCCCGTAATTGTTCAGAATTCAGAACAATTATACAATTAGGCTCTGTATTGTATTGCATTATTAACTGTATTGTAATTAGGGATAAAATGCAGAACCTTAGAAATTGCAATAGGAATCTCCTGCTGTCATTTATAAGTAAATCTATTGAGATGAATCTCTTTGAACATTTTGAATCTTCTTCCCCATCTTTTTGCAGCCTGGCTCAAACTGCTGTTTATAAAATCCTAACATCTGTTGGCTCTTATGTCTAACTTTCTTCCAGTGGTGGGATTCAGCAAGTTCGCACCACTTTGGCAGAACCGGTAGCTAATTTTTTGTTGCCCAGGACCAGAATGGACTTCTGGTAGTGGCATCCACACAGAGAACTGGTTGTTCGCAAATTTGAATCCCACCACTGTTTTCTTCCTGTTACTTCTCACAATCCTCATATATTACCATGGCATTAGAGAATCTCAAACAGAGGATTAGATAATTTTAAGAGCAGATGAAGATATATCTTAATGAACGTGCTTTTCTCTGGGTAGCAAGACATTTTTGAGAAACAAGTTTAGTTTCCTTTGGAACAGAACAATCAACCTTTGATTGTTATATTCTGAAACCAATAGGAGTCATAGAACACTCTGACAGGATCATAAACATTTCCAAGCAACCTTTCACAGTAACAGTAACAGAAGCAAAACTATTCATTTTAAAAAATGTAGCCAAATTTTATTTGATACTCACACCTGGTAAGATGAAAAACACTGAGGTCTCATGATTGATAAATCCGTAAGAGTTTGGCTATTCTTTTAAAAAAATATTTAATTTATGGTCTCCATTTATAGATTCCCACTAGCACATTTCCAATCTGGGTGTTATGCCATACTATTACCATTTTAGTTTGTGTTAACCCAGTAGTTGTGTTCTGTAAATCATAGTTTGATTTAAAATAAACTATGGCCTAATATATGTGAAAATCTCACAAATCCTACCCTATTTCTCTTCATCAAAGAATCATCAATCACCACCAAATCAGCAAATACGTTTTCACATGATTTATTAATAGTCTTATTGACTCCAGTAAGTTATTCAACACCATTTAAATTGAGAAATTGAAACAAAAATCCACATCCATATATTTTGTCAGGAAAATTGTATTTATGTATGTCTCTAAAGTTACTAAATTAAGCCTGATTTTGAGTAGAATTTTTAATTTTTATTCTACATCAAAACTGTTTATACATTACTCTAAGATATGCTTTCCTAATTCATAAATGTATTCCTGTTTGCATGATATTTCAACCAAAACCAATATTGCAAGACAGATCAATTACATCACTGCTTTTGCAATGGGCTAAGAAAGTGATAATGATTTGCCTAAAGTCACCATTTTTATTTTTTATATAATAATTGAAGAACTGTTTCCTGGTTCTCTTAAGCATTAATCAAAAGCTTATGAATGACTTCAAAAATCATTCAGTTTTAATTAATCAAATGTAAAGGTGTTAGAATATGTTGTTAAAAAAATTGTTTGTTTAACAGAGTATTATTAATACACAGTGGAAGTTGTACTGGGACTTTTAGGCAAACAGTAATGCACTAACACGAGTTTTATAACTTATTTTTACTCAGACAACAAAAAGAAACACAGTAAGAAATAGTCCAAGTATCAATCCAGTATCATGCACATAAAAGTCAGTCCATAAAAACATAGTATCAAAATACAAAAGCTGCTTACCAATATCAAAAACAATATACACTGTAGCAAGCAGTTGATTCTTGAGAGAATAAATATCAAGTTAGCAAACAAGAGAACAAGAGGTATCCAAACACTAACATCAAACACATATACAAGAGCAACTACGTGTAACATCTAACTCTCTTTTATGTGGAATAATTACAGCCACACCCTTAGGCCGTTTAACTCCTTAAAGGTGCTTTTACTCCATTATATAATATTGTCACCCAAATCAAGTTTAATCTCTAACAATCTCCCCTTTTGGGTGGCATATTATACATATATTTTTACAATCTCAAATTACACATATCACAAACAGATTTATGCTTTATAGCACCCTGAGCTTTAGTAAACTGGTCAGCAATATTATCTTCAGTTGCACAATATTCCAGTTTAATCAAATTATCTTTAACACATTGTCTGACATTTAGATACCGTAGATCCGTATGTTTTGATCTAGTTTTCACTGCAGCATTAGTTGCTAATTTTATAGCTGCTTGATTGTCTTCATACACTTTTATTGGTTCATTACAATTTAAACCCATATCAAACAATAATTGTTTCCATACCAATAGCTCAGTACATAATAAAGATAAACAAGAAAATTCGGATTCAGTTGTTGATAAGCTTATATGCTTCTGTCTGTTAGACCTCCATCCTACTAAAGCGTTTCCCAATAATACAACCAATCCTGAAGTGGATTTCCTGGTTACAGTATCAGATGCAAAACTAGCATCTGCAAATGCTTTTAGTTCCAATTCCTTTGTTGGCTCTAGATATAGAGAATAATGTATGGTGTGCTTCAAATATCTTAAAACTCTTTTCGCACCTTGCCAACATCTGGTTGTAGGATTCTCACAATATCTAGCTAAATGATTAACTGTAAATGCTATGTCAGGTCTTGACCAGTTACATAAATACATCAAGCTGCCTATTAATGATTGATATATCTTTTTATCAAAGACATTGCTGTTATCTGCTGAACTCTCAAAACCTTGAACCATAGGTGTTTTTACTGGTTTACAGTTTTCCATATTATAACGTTTCAGCAAACCATTAATTTTCTTAGCTTGAGACAGTTTAAATCCTTTACTAGTCCTGACAATATCCAGCCCTAGATAATGACTAATAGCTCCTAGATCTTTTACTCTAAATTTTCTTTTTAACCCTGAAATTATTCTTTCAGTTTCTGTTTCATCTTTTGCTATAATAGCAATATCATCAGTGAATAATAATAACAATGATAATTCACTATTTTGCTGTTTTATAAATAAACAAGGATCTGCAATACTAGCTTTAAATCCCAAACTATTTAACTCTTTTACTAAACATCTATTCCACTCATAACCTGACTGTTTTAAACCATACAAACTCTTATTCAGTTTCCAACAGTACCCTACTTTACTTTCTATTCCTGATGGAACTTTCATATATATATCATGGTTTAATGTTGCATGCAAATAAGCAGTTTCAATATCTACATGTTTTATACTATAATTCTTATTTGCTGCCCAAACTAAAGCAGCCCTAAGAGTGGAAGCTCTTAACGTTGGGGAAAATACTTCATCATAATCACTATTATTCTGTGCAAATCCTTGAGCAACTAATCTTGCTTTATGTATTACCTCTCCTGTAACACTTTCTTTCAGTTTAAAAACCCATTTACATCCAATTAACTTTTCTGTTTTAGGTATTTTAACCTCTTGATAAACATTAAGATCTTGCAAAGACTTTATTTCTTTATCCATAGCTACTTTCCAATTCTTTCTTTCATTCTCAGGATACATTTTTATTTCTTCAACATTAGAAGGTTCAATGTCTATTTGACAAATTAAACCTGCCTCGAAATGATCAGGCTGTCGTCTTTCCCTGTTAGACCTTCTGAGAATTATTGGACTTATAGGTACATTTACATTATTATCTTCTTCCTCTCCTGTCTCCACTATCAGTGGTTCTTGTTTGATCTCTCTAGCAGGTTCCTCCTCTTCTTTATCACTTTCATTTGAGGAGTTAGTTAAATCTTGTTGAGGAATATATACAATATCTTCTACCCTTTCCCAGCCTGACTGTTCTTGAAAAACAGCGCTAGAACTACAATAAATGTTTTTAGTACCTTTCTCCCAGAACCGATAAGACTTATGGTTTAACTCATAGCCAACAAAAAATAATTGTTTAGCTCTATGTTCTCCTTTATTTCTTATTGAACTTGGAATATGTACCCAAGCAGGTGTCCCAAATGTGTGAATATAACTAAGATTTGGTTTTCTCTTATACCATAAGGTATAAGGAATTTTACCTGTAGCTGAACTAACCACATTGTTTAAAATATGATTAGCACATTTTGCTGCTTCTCCCCATAAACTATCAGGTAAACCAGAATCTTCAATCATAGATCTAATCATAGCTTGCAATGTTTGGCCCCTCCGTTCAACAAATGCATTATGCTGAGGTCTATAAGGAGCTGTACGTCTATGCTCTATTCCCTCTGAAACTAACAGCTCATTGAACTGTTTATTAACAAACTCAGTTCCATTGTCTGTTATTATGGTTTTTACATTTAACTGAGTTTTCCTTTGTACAAACTTGAGCCAATTAGATATTGTTTGTATAGTTTCAGTTTTTGACGTAAGGAGATAACAGAACCCATATCTGCTATAATGGTCTAGAATATTTAATATGTAGCAAGCACCCCCTAAACTGGGTTTCATAGGACCTATCAAATCCATAAATACCAGTTCTAATGGAGTTGTGGTTTTAAATCCATCTAACCTATTAGCTGGTGCTGCCCTGCTCTTTTCTCTACCACATACGTTACACTGCAGATATTTCTTACAAGCCTTTAACTTAAACCCATTAGACAAAGCTACAGTTCTTTTTAGTGTATTAAAATTCACATGACCCAATCTTCTATGTAATAAATGAATACATTCATCATGTGGTTTTTGATTTGTACAAGTAGTAGCCATTATAATAGGATCATTGCTAATTACAAACAAACCGTCTTTCATATTAGCTATTAAGTTCACTTCATTCTTTTGAATAAGACATTCCTCCCCTTGGAAAGTAACTTTAAAACCTGCTTCCAATAATGCCTTAACTGATAATAGATTATAATCACATCTGGGAACATATAGCATTTCCAAATTTTGTTTTAAAAATGAACAGTAAACCTTACCCTCTCCAGAGACCTTGACTCTCCAGCCATTAGCCATAGAAATATATTTTTTACTAGACCTTATATTCTCAAAATCCCTTTTTATTTTTGAAATACAGTGTGTAGCTCCACTATCTACCACCCACCAATTGTGGTTATTAGTAGTTCTATTAGCTACAGCTACATTAATCAGCTTTTTATTCTTTCTATGGCTTTCCTTTCTCTGACAATTACTATTCTGACAAAACTTAGCAATATGTCCCTTTAACCCACAATTAAAGCATTTCCTTAAAATATAAGCAGATTCAGTCTTCTTTATTTCTTGTTGCAATGGCTCTCTCAACTGTTTTCTCTCCATACGACATCTTGATTCTTCCAACAACCTTCCAGTTATTGAAGAAACAGTTAGGTCTTCTTTGGACAAAACCTCCAAGGACGATACAAAGGCATCGTAGCTCTCATCCAATGATGATAAAATGATGTAAACCTGGTGAAGCTCTGAGAAAATAAGTTCTTTTTCTTGCAGTTCCAACAAAGTTGCTTTTATAAAGTTAAGGTGAGCTAACATATCGCCATTCTTTTCCAGTCTACCTCTAAATAGCTTTCTGGTAAGATTTATATGAGCACCAACACTGTCCCGAACAAAAATCTTTTTCAACTTAGCCCAACATTTAGCAGCAGATTCTTCTCCACGCACATGGACTAGCTGTTGGTCTCCTAATGTTAGCCCAATGATAGATAAAGCCTTATCATTGTCTTTATTGAAGTCTACAATCTTCTTGTTATCTTCTTCATTAGTTGGATCCCAGGCAGTTACATCAGGAGGATTATTGACTATTTTCCAAAGACCTTGATTTTGTAATAGCAAACTACATTGTGTAGACCAGGATACGTAGTTTGACCCATTAAGCCGGGTAATGCAGAATGGATTGAATAGTCCTTGTGCCATTGTCTGAATTTGAAAACTCAGTTAGAAAATATAAATACAATACTGTGCCTGTCCTCAGCACCACACTGGATCTGGGCCCATAACCATTGTTAGAATATGTTGTTAAAAAAATGGTTTGTTTAACAGAGTATTATTAATACACAGTGAAAGTTGTACTGGGACTTTTAGGCAAACAGTAATGCACTAACACGAGTTTTATAACTTATTTTTACTCAGACAACAAAAAGAAACACAGTAAGAAATAGTCCAAGTATCAATCCAGTATCATGCACATAAAAGTCAGTCCATAAAAACATAGTATCAAAATACAAAAGCTGCTTACCAATATCAAAAACAATATACACTGTAGCAAGCAGTTGATTCTTGAGAGAATAAATATCAAGTTAGCAAACAAGAGAACAAGAGGTATCCAAACACTAACATCAAACACATATACAAGAGCAACTACGTGTAACATCTAACTCTCTTTTATGTGGAATAATTACAGCCACACCCTTAGGCCGTTTAACTCCTTAAAGGTGCTTTTACTCCATTATATAATATTGTCACCCAAATCAAGTTTAATCTCTAACACTCCCATCTCACCAGGAGCAACTCTGAACGGCTTAGAACAGACATGTCAAACACAAGGCCCGGGGGCCGGATCCGGCCCGCAAAGTGGTTTAATGCAGCCCGCGAAGCCATCCTGGAAACAGTGAGGGAACGGCCCCCACTGCCTTGGCCCTGGCCCAGAGACCCTCCTTCTGCCAGAGACTCTCAGATCTGTCCCACTCCTGCCCAGGCCCCCATAGGCACCCTTGATGCGAACAATGTAGAGCTGGCCATGCCCACCCAGTAGGCCATACGCACTCTAGCCACGCCCACCCAGTAGGCCACGCCCACCCTGGCCATACCCACCCGGCCCCCTGAGGGCAACCGCAATGCTGATGCGGCCCTCAGTGAAACTGAGTTTGACACCCCTGGCTTAGAACAATCAAATAAAACAATATATAAAATCATACAATATAAAACTATAAAACAATCTTTCTTAAAATATTAAGTTTAAATATATTTGACTTATTTTGATCATTGTCCCCCATTCACAAGTTTGTGGGAGGATACCCTATGAAAAGACAGAAAGGACATAACAGTGTCTAATATTCACCCCACACACACTGCAATATTTGTTAACTCCATGCAGCCAAGGATATGAAGAGAAACAAAGCACATCCCTTAGTCTAAATGAAAATACAGCTTTTGTTCAGAGAAACTGAGCTGACTGGGCAGCGCTCTGGTATTCAGAAGTTACTGACGTCTTAGCTTTTTATACATTGCAGGATGCAAGATCATGTCTCAGAAAGAAAGAAAACGCACACACATACCGGCCCCAAAAGATCTAAGCTTTCATTTGGAAAAGGTTAAGGGAAGCATTAAAAAATACATTTACTTCTTTAAGATACTTGAAAATATTATGTCCTGTCTTTGCTTCATCATACAGGTAGTCCTCAACCTATGACCACAGTTGGGACTGGACTTTCAGTCATTAAGCAATGTAATTGCTAAGCCAATCATCGTGTGACCAGACTGATATTACAACCATTTTTACCAGGGCTGTTAAGGGAACCAATGCATCATTAAGTGAACATGGCTTCCCCAATTGACTTTGCATGTCAGAAGCTGGCTGGGGAAGGCTGCAAACTGTGATCACCGACTGCAAGATGCTATAACCATCTTAAATGAGAGCCAAGTGCCCAGATTGCAATTATGTGACCACAGAGGTGGTGCAATGGTTGTAACTTTGAGAACTGGGTGTAAGTCAACTTTTCTGAGGGTGTCGTAACTTTGAACTGACATTTTTTTTTCACAAGATGGCGGCACGTTCACACGCAGCAGCTCTGAGCTCCCGGTACTGGTGTGTGGTGATTGGATTAATATGCGTATGGATGAATGTGCACAGTGTAGTGCAAGGGGCTAAAATAGCCTACTCACGTATAGAGCTGTTAAACATCGGGCTTGCAAGGCAATCTGAAATTACTAGTGATTTTCAGCAGTCACAAAACATACCGAACTGCATAGCGAGGCCTCCAGGATCTCCATGGATTGTCTTCGGGCTGGGGAGGAGACGACGTAAGCGAAAGAGAAAGGAGCGAAAGCAAAAACGTGGCTGCAGGGCTGGGATTCTGACTCGACTTCGAAGGCAGCCTTTTAGACCAACATTGCCGAGCCTTTTTCTGAGCAATGCCAGATCCCTTGTCCATAAAATTGACGAATTACAGCTGCAGTTAGCAGAAAGCAGGCTTCTCCAGGAATGTTGTGTGATAGTTGTCACGGAGACCTGGCTACATTCAGAGATACCGAATGAAGCTGTGGAGTTGATAAGCCGAGTTTTTCACTGCTCTGACAGAGATAAATGCTCTGGGAAGGGTAAAGGAGGAGGACTGTGTGTGTACATACACTGTGAATGGTGTGTTAACAGCAGATTGGTATACACGTACTGCTCCCCAGATGTGGAACTGATGACTGTTATATGTAGGCCTTTCTATCTGCCTAGAGAAATTACTGTGGTAATTATTATAGCTGTTTATGTTCCACCTGATGCCAATGTCAACATGGCACTTTCTAAGCTGTATGATGTCATCACCAGGCAGCAGCAAACTCACCCAGAGGGTGCTCTTGTCGTGGCTAGGGACTTCAATCAATCTTGTCTGAAGACAGTTCTCCCTAAGTTTGTACAGTATGTGCAAGTTTCCACCAGAGGGAAGAACACTTTGGACCATGTGTATTCCAATCTGAAACAGGCATACAGAGCTTTCCCTCTTCCCCACCTGGGTACATCTGACCATCTTTCACTCCTGTTGTGCCCAAAGTACGTTCCTCTCAGGAAAAGGACTCAGGCAGTCACAAAATGGGTCAGAACCTGGCCAGTGGGTGCTGTTGTGATTCAGGGTCAGCCTGTGGGTTCGGCAGTTGGGTCGGACGATTCAGAGGAGGAGGAGGGGTGTGTTGCAGAGCTTGCTGAGAATAATATTGAGGCTCCACAGAGCCCTCAGCCAGGCCCCTCCCATCTGGTCACGACGCAGACCCAGCTGTGTGAGCCTGACAGCGTGGATGAAGATGACCCACAGCTGGCCCTGTTCAAGGACGCCCAACGCAGGAGGCAGTCAATCAGGAGTAAACAGAGGAAGGCAATGGGGCACCTCGGAAGGAGGCAGAGAGAAGCCACGCCCTGAACTGTTTAAAAGGGTAATGTGTGGGAGGGCTGGTTTGCTGAAGGCAACCGTTTGAATAGCTCCTGTTTCATGGTTCGTGTCTTGTTTTGCTCTGTTTTACGTTAATAAATTTGGCAGGATTAGTTCCAGCCTCTTGCCGTTTGTAAAGGGGTTGTCCCTGCCTTTTCTGCAGGGCCGGTAGTAGGCTGGTACAGAACAGGTGCTCTCAGTCAGTTGCAGGACTGCTTTGAAACCACTGACTGGAGTATATTTGAAGAACAAGATCTAAATCCATATACAGATGCCGTACTCTCTTATATTAGAACATGCACTGATAGTGTAACAACGGATAAGTGCATTAGAGTTTACGGGAACTGTAAACCCTGGATGACTGCAGAGATATGAACACTCCTGAGAGCCCGGGATTCTGCCTTTAAGCGGGGGACAGGGACAGATACAGAGAGGCTAGGGCAAATCTCAGAAGAGGCATTAGGATGGCAAAACAACAATACAAACAAAAGGTGGAGAACCATTTAGCGAACAACGATCCGAGGCAAGTATGGCAGGGACTGCAGCACTTAACCAACTGTAAGGGCAGCACGAAAAGCATGGCAAACACCGATGCCTCGTTGGCTGAGGAGCTGAATATCTTCTTCGCCCACTACGAGGTTAAAAGACCAGACCCCGAAGCCTTTGCTGGCCGGCCTTCTGACTCTCAGCCACTCACCCTGTGTGAACACCAAGTGAGAGCTGTATTGAAGGCTGTGAATCCCAGCAAAGCTGCAGGCCCAGATGGGGTGCTGGGGAAAGTGGTCAGGAATTGTGCCGATCAATTAGCAGGGGTCCTGACAAGGATTTTTAACATCTCCTTGCAAACGGCATGTGTACCATCGTGCTTGAAAGCAGCTACCATTGTCCCAGTCCCCAAGAAAACTGCAGTTGAGTGCCTGAATGACTACAGACCTATTGCATTAACGTCTGTAGTCATGAAATGCTTCGAAAGATTGGTTCTCCAACATCTTAGGACATGCCTCCCACTGGACTTTGATAAACATCAATTTGCCTACACGGGAAATAGGTCAACAGACGATGCCATAGCTACTGCTTTACACTCTGTAGCAAGTCATCTCGAGAAGCCTGGAAGTTACGTCAGGATGCTTTTTGTTGACTACAGCTCGGCTTTCAACACCATTTTGCCGAGCATTCTCATCGAGAAGCTGACTGACTTGAAATTCTCCCCCATCTGCGATTGGATTCAAGACTTTCTTAGGGATCGGTTACAAACAGTGAGGGTTGGGTCTGCTTTGTCCACCCCCCTGAAGCTTTGTGTGTGGTGTAGTTGGTTCACATGGTGTGGTGGGATGGAGGGTTTGTTGTCACTGTGTGTTGGGGGGAGAGAGCACGAAGGGAGGCTCAGCTAATCTCAATGTATACATGTTGTACTTTGACAATAAAGGTTTATTATTATTTATTATTATTAAATCAGATAGTAAGTAAGACTGCTTGTATTACATTAATTTATATGTTACAACTTAAACACAAACTGTGCATCCATGCATATGATTATCCTGCATATTGCTATCATGGGAGCCAGAGCATATTCCATATTGCTCTGGCTCCCATAATCCCAAGTAATAAAAGGGTACTATTTATTCTACTACCCAGAGACTGAAGGCAAATAGGATACTTGTCCACTAATTCCTCATTTTGGTCAGTGAGGCACATCAGCTAGCAGTTTCCACATTTACTCCCACCCAAACTGTTCTTCTACCAAATTTGGCAACCTTTAAGATTTGTGGACTTCAACTCCCAGAATTCTTCAGCCAGCCATGTTTTTGAAGTCTGGATTTCACGTCCAATATTAGCTTCTGCAAAGAATAGTTTTAGCCCCACTCTAACAGATGTATTCCAGGGGTAGTTTTTTCCAACTGTGGTGAAAGTTTTAAAATAATGCAGCACGGAACCACAATCTCATTCTAAAGTGAGGTTTATTTTCCAGACACAGACATTTCAGATGACATGTTTTAAAAAAAGTAGTTACACAGAAGAATCTATACATTATGGAATCTAAATATGAAAACCAAAGACAGAGAAAAGTAGCAAGAGCAAGAAGCAAAAAAAATAATCATGCTACTTCATACGTGAGCCATCAGACCTTCATACTAAAGGGCAATAATCCTCAGAGCATCTGAAACTAATTTTCCACCCAAGGACACTGTCGATTCTCCTTATTTATGGGATCCCAACCACAGATATCCGCTGGAAAGTTTGATCCGGAGCTTAAGGTTCCATCCTTTGGCTCTCTTTGATTATCTGTCACTGATGAACTCCTTTTACTCTGGAAAAAAAAGTGTCTTGTTGGGTTGAAGAAATGCTAACATAATTGACTGCTCTATCTGAGGGCAGCCAGATTTACACGTTGTATTCACATAGTATGATTAACTTGATTTACTCAAAGTTTCCTGAATTTGCACAATGCAGAGAGAAAAGTCATGGGTTGGCTTCACCAAATGCATGAAACTCAGTTTTGGGCAACCATCCATTGGAAGAGATATTCCAAATTTTAAATTACAGCATTGCGACATAAATGCCTCTCAGGCTACAAATCAATAATGCAGGTATAAAAACATGTACATATACATCTTTTATCAACAAACTGACATGTTTATTGACATGAGATTTTAGTGCATGCTTCAAACGTGGTTTACTTTTGTTTAAAACATGTGAAGATTGCAAAAAGTAAAAACTTTCACTCTGACCAAGTATTACATAGTTCAAGAAATTTATGAATGGAATAATATTTTCATTAATTGCCATTTGTTTTAAAGAGAAGACAAGGTAAATTCAAAATTTCTTAAAAAGCCATAAAGAGATAAATTAATGCTAAATGAAAAAAACAACCACCCTAATTTATTCTGAGCAAGTCTACTATCTTGCCTGCTGTTGCTTTCATATTCTATAAATCTCAATGCAGCTCTTGATGTGAGGTTTTGTTCACACCTGAAGAAAACCCTTGAAAGTAATTCTCTAAAACACAGGTGTCAAACTCACCACCATCACGTGACATGTCACAACATACCGCAATATTTTTTTTTGCATTGCTGGAGCTGGGGTGGGCACGATATTCTGTATGATGCAACCAGACACCCCTGCTCTAAAAGGTGCTAGTAATAAAGCAAAAACAGGGCAAAAAGTACTAACCACGCCATCCTGCTTATATTGGATTTGAGTCTACTATTTTTCCAAATGTCTTCTTTTTCAGGAAAAAAATGGTAACTAGCTAAAAGCACTTCAAACAAAGCAGAGATTTGGGTCAGTGGTATAACGTCCTCTCCCCACATATTGTTACCTGATGAGAAGCAAGAGAAATTGGAGAATTGTCCCCATGAAGGATACTAAGTGGGGAACGTCCAGTACCCGTTGGCATTGCCAGCGTTTTGTTGCTGACTCTGCGTCTTGCTGACTTGCTCCCTGGGGAGGAGGAGGGAAGAAAAGAGGCAGTAAATTCATCACAATGTTTCTTCTTTTTCAGAACAAAGGCTCAAGTACCACGATACCTCCCACCTTTCCTTCCTAAGCAAGCAGAGGTTGCTATCCTTATGTAGTAAAAAAAAAAATTAGTTTGGGTAAATTTTGCTAACAGAGTTATAATTAACACTGCATTCCTTTTTCTTCCTTAGTTGCGGCACAGTCTCAGTTTAAGTTGACAGAAAGGACCACATGCTCACAGTGACTGCTGAGGTAGACTACCATAAAGCTAGCCTACTTAGGTTCTAGTTTCTTGGAGACTGACGATGTTTCGCTGGGTACCAGATTCATGAGAATTAGCAGCTTAGATTGGCAAGACAATAACACAAATACACATTTATGCAGACAGAAATAATACTGATCAAGTTGACTTGCTTCATTCAGAAGATCACGGTTAGAGGACAGTGATGGAGCAGCTGAACAGGACTATAGCCTTGGGCAATTAATCTCACCTGTAGGGTGAATGAGGCGGGCAGACTGAACTGGTTTTGTTTCAGCTGCAACAGAAGCCATGGAAAACAACTGCTCGTTCCCCTCCTTTTCTGCTTGCTGAGAATCCTCTGGGAAAATTTCCTCAGAAGAAACTGTGCCCCTTGCAGTCCTCTCCTCCATTCCAAAGGTGAATTCGGATTTCTGATCTTGATGCTGAGTTTCCTCTTGAGGTAGCTCTTTCTCTCTATTTTCTCCCATAAAGTTTTCACAAAACAATTTCACTGGGTGGTTTATGGTATCTAGACAGAAAGCAGAGTCCAGAACTGAAAATTTACAAAACAGCACACATGCCAAAAGGAAATTTCAAAGACTAGAATATTACCCTCCGTCCGCCAAGACCTTTTATAAGCACACTGCCTTAAATGATGCATAACTCAGCCCGAGGATGTCAGAGGAACATGTATACGATACTAGTGGCTGTTAAAATTGTGCACATGATCTTCTCCCACGACTTTGGCAAATCTTTTCCTTCTTTTTGTAAATGTACAGAGATAACTGAAGAAGCCGAACCTCTCTTGTTCAAAATATAGAAATTCAGAAGTAGAATCCTGTCTCACACACTGAATACAAGCCCATGAACAAGAGAACTTCACACTCCCAATAAGCAACCTAGCAAGCACCCATCCTTCTTGCTCTGTGATGTCAAAAACATCACATAGAAGGCTGACCATTAATCATAATTAACCAATCAAGACGACATTGATCACACTCTTGGATCACCTCTGGTGGGAGCAGGATGGAAATGATGCAGCCATCCTTCTTGACTTCTCAGAGAAGCTCGATTTCATTGATCACAGAATCCTTCTGGACCAGATCCAGGAGTTGGAGACGGGCGAGCCCAGCATTGTCTCCTCTTGCCTCCAGGGTCAATTCCAGTCAGTGCTGATGTACAGGGTGTGTGAAATCCCACTGGCAGTCTCTTCTTTGCAAACTGCACTCTCTTCTCCTCTTTAACATCTCCCTTGCAAGATTTTAACGGCAATATGCCGTCTCCATCCTAGGCCAGCTGAAGGTCTGCCTCTGCTCATCTGGAGGCTATGGGGGCCTGGGTGGGGTGCAACAAGCTTCGGGCTTGACCTAAGCAAGACTGAATGGCTTTGGGATTCTGGACCTCTTGGTACTGGGGACTTTACACCCTTGGGTCTGGATAAGGTAGCCTTGCCTAGGGCGCAATTTGGGGGATCCTCCTGGATACACAGCTCCTGCTAAAAGAGCAGGTACCATTTGTGCCTAGGAAGGCCTTTGCACAACTTTGGGTCATATGTGAGTCGTGCCAGTTCCTGGAAACAGCAGCCTTCCTTATGGTCACTCATGCCTTCATGATTTCAACTAGATTGCTGCAATGTGCTTTACAGATGCTACCCTTGAAGAGTATTGAAAGCTCCAACTGGTGCAGAAAGCAGCAGTGTGGGCAGTTACTGATGCCAGTTACATGACACATGTGACACGATTATTTCATGAACTGCATTGCATTGGCTTTCAGGTACAATTCAAGGTGTTGGCAATCACCTTTAAAGTCCTTCATGGCTTAGGACAGGGATACTTATCTCTCCCAATTGTTTCTACCTGTGGTACTCTGATGGGAAAGATATGTTCTGAGTACTATTGGTTAGAAACTGTCAAATGGCAAGGCCCAGAAAAACTTTTTCTGTTATGACACCAGCCCTTTAGAACATCACCCACCCTGGAAACCTCACCCAGCTCAGACACAGAAAGGATTGACAGATCAATAGCTCTTTCTTGATTCTGTGGGTAGTGGTGCATGGCCGTTCTTAGTTGGTGGAGCGATTTGTCTAATTCCAATAACGAACGAGCCTCTGGTATGCTAACTGGTTATGCGACCCCTGAGCAGAAAAATATCAATGATGGAGATTATAGAGGCTATAAAAAGGCAAAAAAATGATAAGACTCCTGGCCCAGATGGATTACCTGCAGAGTTTTATAAATCATTACAAGATGTATTAAGTCCAATCCTGAAAGAACTGTGTAATGAAATACTCCTGGAGGCTAAAATACCAAATAGATGGACTGAAGCCAACATTATTTTAATACCCAAACAAGACTGATCTAACGCAAATAAAAAATTATAGAGCAATATCACTATTAAATGTAGATTATAAAATCTTCACCTCAATAGTAGCAGAAAGACTAAAGAAATTTTTGATCGAATTTATACATACAGACCAAAATGGTTTTCTACCTAAAAGACCGATAAAAAATAATTTAACAATGATTCTTGAAGTGTTAGTTGTATGAAATTCATCCAGGGAAACAGATGGCTTTAATATTCCTTGATGCACAGAAAGCATTTGACTATGTAAACTGGCAATTTATGTTCCAGCAATTTGCAGAAATGGACTTTGTGAAAAACTTTATAAATGTAATGAAAACAATTTATTGTAAACAAACAGCCAAAATAATTGTAAATGGAGATCTTACAGAAAACTTTAACATTAAAAAGGGCACAAGACAGGGATGTCCACTATCTCCATTACTATTTATACTAACGTTGGAAGTACTGAATAAAAATATTAAGCAAGATATAAAAATTAAAGGACTGGAGATAAAAGATGAAAAATATGAACTACAAGCATTTGCAGATGATTTGGTTTTCATATTGGAAGATCCATTGGAAACAAGCACTAAAGTTATGGAGAAAATAGAAAAATTTGGAGAAGTGGCAGGATTGACAATAAACAGAGAAAAGACTAAGTGCTAACAAAGATTCTAACAGAAAAACAAAAAAAAAATCAACTAACAAAAACAAATCTTCAAATAATTAAAAAAGTTAAATATTTGGGAATTTATCTAACAGCAAGATGTGTAACAATAAAAGATAACTATGTAAAAATGCTAAAACAAATAAAATTGGATTTGGAAAAGTGGAAAAACTTCCAATGGTATTTTATTACCATTTCATTTTAAATTGTATTTTATTCTAATTCCATTTTAAATTGTATTTTATCAAATGCCATTTTAAATTGCTTTTATCAAATTTTAGTAACAATTTGTTCCTGGAACATTGCACTTTCATATGGCCCAAGGGCTAATCAATAAAGACTTAATTCATACTGTATAAGGAATACACTTCTTTCAGAATGGGAAAAAAGAAAAAGAAAAAAATTATATTAAGATACCTGGATGGCTTTCAACAATGGAAGCTTTTGTTTACCCAAATTTAATTAACTATGATGAAGTTGTGACTTATAAAGATATTTTGAACAATGAAGGAAAATTGAAAGACAGACAAGATTTACAAGAACAAGGTAATGGTCTAGCATGGTGGCCATATCTGCAAATTCAAATGAGATATGAAAAAGATGTTAAAACGATGTGACTTTATAAAGAACAGACAGAATTTGATCAGATACTGTTAAAAACAGATGAAAAGTTGATTAAGAAACTCTATAGATTTCTGTTAAAGATGGAGGAAGAACAAGTTAAAGAAACGATGATAATGTGGGCAAAGAACTTTGGATATAATATAGAATTAGAAGACTGGCAAAAGTTATGGGAAAGAAATGTTAAATTAACTAAAGCAGTGGCATATAAATAAAACTTATATAAAATGTTTTACAGATGGCATATGACACCAGTGAGATTAGCAAAAATGTTTAAAAATATTTCAAACAAGTGTTGCAAATGCAAAGACCAGGTACTTACTATCATATCTGGTGGTTAAAATACATTTATGGTTAGAGAAAATTATTAAAAACAAATAGACTTTAAGCCAGAATTATTTTTGTTAGGAATAATAGGAGCAAATTATAAGAAAGATTGCATATATTTAATACTATATGTACTAACTGCAGCAAGAATTGTATTTGCCCAACATTGGAAAAATGAAAATTTACCAGCTGAAGTACTAATTAAGAAAATTTTAGGGTGTGCAGAAATGGATAGACTGACTTTAAAGATAAAAGAGAAAGAAGACTCAGTGTATTTTAGAACATGGGATAATTTCTATCAATGGCTAGAAAAATGAGTTAGAGAGAAAGTATTGCTAAGCACATTGATTTGTGCTTAGATTGTAAGCCGCCCTGAGTCTTCGGAGAAGGGCGGGATATAAATGGGATTTTAAAAAAATTGAATAAACTGGAGGGATTATTTAGGATGAATATTAACAAGTGTGTCCATGCAAAATGCTCATCACTGGTTAATTTAACTAAATATTCTTAGTTTGCCTGACTCAATACTCAAATTAACCATACCACTGGGGTCATACATTATGCTATGCTAAAATTTAGATTTTTATCCTCTCCCTTTATTTTGGTCAACTCAATGCAGTATAAATACCTAATATTCCCATAACAATAACCCTATGAGGTGGATTCAGCTGATAGAGTGACTGCCCCAAAGTCACATAGCCAGCTTTCATACCTAAGGGATTTCTGGAACTTATCTTTTGGTTTCTAGTCCAGTTTATAGTTTGGTAAGATACATTAAGAAAGCTGAGATATAGGATCAACTATCAACTGAAAAGTAGACTTATCAGCACACTTATGGAAAGATTTTTAAAAATTCATCTAGCTCAGCAAAGAAAACCAGCATCTTCAAATATAAGAAGAGTCCTGTCTCATTTGTAATAAACCATTAGCAAGCCCACAGTCCTTTTGGCATATAAATTAAAGCAAGCCAGCCAGCCTAGGAAAGACTTTCCAGAAAGCATTTCTCAGATTAAAAAGATTAGGCCAAAATATATCCTTACTTACCAACTATCACATCTTTTAGAGGGGTGCGTGAAATTCCTGGCGTTGGAGAACGAGGATCCCAGTTCTCATGCTGGCTTTTTGCTACCAACTCCCCTTGTTTTGGAAATTGTGTATTGTCTTTGGGGGAACTTTCTACCTAAAAGCAGAAAAAAGTGAAACTCAGTCTGCGCAAACAAAGTTAAAACCACAGATATACAGGGAAGGGAAGATGGAAAAGCAAATCCTTTGTATGGAAAGACAGTCGCTGTACCTCAATGGGTGTTCTCAGGATCCCAGCAGTAGGTGATCTTGGGTCATTGACGTTTTTCAGGTGCTTATTTAGCAAAGGTGTGCAGGTGGGCGTGGCTGGGTAGCTCTCAGAAGCCCCCATGACGACTGGGAACGCAGGAATCCTGCAAAACAACAGTCTTACAATTCAAGGAAAAAGACAGCAAGACGCAGCTGAAACCCCTGTTGCAGTAACCCAGGCACTCTTCTATCTCCGAGAGAAGGAGCGGCCATAAATTCGTCTCACCAACCTGCCCTCCGTCTTCCCACTCAGTGCAACCTCACATTCCCCCATAAGCACCCTCTCGCTTTTGTTGGACTCGCTCGCCCAAGCTCAGGCTCGCTTGGGCCGACCAGAGTATTCGAATCTCCCGCCTTCCTCCACCAGCCGCTCTGCGACAACTCTGATTGGACCGAATGGCTGCCAATCGCTTTGACGGCTCTTTTTTCATGCTCTTTTGAAAACGTGACATCCCCTTTTGTACCCTTCAGCCTCCCTGTCGTCTTGCAATTGGCTGGAAAGTAATTTTAACTCTTCTACCAGTTTTTTTTATTGGACTAGAATGCTGTCAATCTATTGGAAGGCTCAACCCACCGACGCTATCTTATTGGCTAGTTTAGACAAATACAAATAGCCATCTCCCAGCTTTTCATTTTGAACTAATAACATCGGGGCGGAGCTAAGAACATAACCAACGTTTCCATTTGTAGAGCGTTGACCTGCAATCCTGATTGGTTACAATGGGTGTCCTTTAAAAATAGGCATTGGAAGGACAAATCAAACAAAAATATCTTGCAGCCCGGAGGGTTTACAGAGTACACGCCCATTTCCTTTTGTGCCCCCATTGGCTGGAGAAGCTTAGCGTATGTTGTCTTCTGATTGGTAGGTGTTCCCTGTGGGCGGTGTTGGAGAAAGCAGCTGTCATGGCGGAGCTGAGTGAGGCGCTACTTTCTGTGCTACCGTCTATCCGGGTGCCCAAGGCCGGGGACCGCGTCCATAAGGATGAGTGCGCCTTCTCTTTCGACACTCCGGTAAGCTCTCATGTGAAAAAAACGCGATCTGGTGGGGATTCTGTTGTCTTCACGGTCTCCGACATACCGGGCGGGGAAGGTAATATGACCCGCGCAAGGCCTCACGGGACTTGTATTTTTCCAGCGGACGGCATCCACTTCAAATTCCCCATAAGGAACCAAGCGAATACTACAAACCCCAAGAGCTTCAGCGGCCAAATCGTTCTTTCGGAAAATACTTGGCTTTCTGGGGATTGTAGTTTCTCGGGATCGTATCTCAGAGGTGGGGCGTTGCTGTCACGGTCATCTTATTCATTGGACTGTGGGGTTTGTTGGATACTGAGCTGTACTATCCCGTGATAAGTAATTATCATTAATTAGAATAAGATAAGAGCTTCGTGTGGCACGTGGCACGCTTGGCACTGTAATCTTAAGGCTTGGTTGCCACTAAGTCTGAAAGATTGTGCCCCGCCGCACTACTGAAGTCTCTGGAACTATCTAGGCATTCTCGCGGAGGATGATGGGAAACGAAGTCCCTTTCCCATTAGTTGTAGTGCCAGATCTTGCTCTCAGGAACTGCTGATCCCACAGCCCTTTGGTGGAAGGAGCGGTGTCAGCCCTTTTGGTTTTGAATCAGACACATGGGCTGTATCATAGTACCTCTTCATCACCCGATTGCTCTTGTCTCTAATTTCGGACGGGGTAATGAGTTCCTCGTCCAATTCCTTCTAACGTTTATGTGGGAATTTTTTCCCATTGTTATGGGTGATGCTAACGCCTATAGCTGGGGTCCCCTGGCTGGGAGAGAAACCTGGGCAGCCACGCCTTTCCCCCCCCCCCCGGGAGTGAATCAAGCAAGCCTGGTTAGGCTACATGCGAGTTTTAATGGAGGTTCACAGAAAGCTCCATAAATGTTTGCCTGATTTACTGATCCGTTTGTTGCTACTTTGTCTTTCTCCTAAATCCTCTGTCATCTCTGAAGACAGTTTGCCTTTTTCTTCTGTATATGAAGAGTGCAAAAGCATCCTGTTTCGTTGGAGCGGGGGGGGGGAGAGTAGACTTCCGTATAAATTAGACCCCTGCTATCAGGATGTGTTGAATTTTCTTTCCAAATATTAATTTTCAAGCATATCATTGTTCACTTCCTTTTACGTTTTCTTTTGAAGCGGGCTGATCATTTCTTTCTTGTGGACTCATCATGTCAGAGAGAAAGGCTGCATTTTGGGAACATCCATAAAATTCCTCTTAATGATATATAAGCAACAATGCTAATGAGTTGCTAGTTAGGAAAAGAAGAATATTTTACTTCAAGAGTATGTTTAGACATCCTTGCAATAGAAGTGCTCCCTTTATCTGCAACCTTCAAACCTTTAATGAATATTGGTTAACATTTAAGAATTATTTGGAATAATTGTGTATGAAAGAATTATTCAATGTAATTTCTTACAAAGGATAGGATGCTGCTTATAATTTGGAGTCTTCTAGTATAACTATCATATAATCATATTCAACAGTTAATCACCTCTTTTGAGGGACTAGTTCTGTGCTTTTATAGAAACAATTATATTTTTAACTGATGTCATTGTGTATTGTAGCTCTGCTTAGCACAGTCATAGATAGCATGATGCCTGTGGATATATTCCTTGTTCTCTATCAGGCTCACTTATTGTCTTGTCATTCTATTCCCCCCCTCCCATGTGTGTTTTAATAAAAATGTATAACAGTGACTCATACTACTTATTTTTTTTAAAATGCCTTTGAGTTCCATATGGATTTCATAAGGTCAATGATTGAAGATCAGTGTCTAGTTTGGAAGGTGTCTAATTGCTGAGGAGGAAAAAACAGTAAAGGTTTCAGAATTTTCTGAACCATTCTGTTCAGAATTGTTTTCCTTTTCCCTGCTGTTAACTCTTGAACAGTCATAGTGTTGCTCTGCAGACTGCACCAACTTCCAATAAAAGTCAGTAGCCATATAAACTTTATTTGGTTGAGGTGGAAGAAATAATCCACATGTTCTGCATGTTTTACACAAACCAACTTGAAATACTGTATGTCAGATATTTTGTGTTCAGGTTCAGGTGTTTTCTCTACATTGGAGTAGGGGGCTTGTGCCCTTCAGATACTAAAACAACCACACTAGTATAGCCAGTAGGGATATATTCTGGAAGTTGCAGTTCAGCAGTGTTTGAAAGACTATAGTTTCCCCATATTTTCATAGGAGCCTTGGTGGAGCAGTGGGCTAATGCCTCCTTAAGTAACACCAGCTGCCTGCAATTAGTGCAGGTTCGCATCCCACCAGGCTCAAGGTTGACTCAGCCTTCCATCCTTCCGAGGTAGGTAAAATGAGGACCCAGATTGTTGGGGGCAATAAGCTGACTTTGTAATAATGCTGCTGGGGGGGGGCGAAAGCCCTAATAAGCAGGCATATACATAGAATGAAGGCTATTGCTAAAGCACATTGATTTGTGCTTTAAATTGTAAGCCGCCCTGAGTCTTCGGAGAAGGGCGGGATATAAATGGGATTAAATAATAATAATAATAATGCAGAAATGTGAATATTGTGCTTGAGGCTTTCTTCTGCTAAAATAGGCACTACTGTTGTATGAAAAATGTCATGGGTGTCTAAAGTAGCCAAACAAGATATGTGAACTGAATTACTGTAGTCATTTAGTTCTTGGAACACAACTCTAAGAGCAGTTTATCTGGTGTGACTGCAGTAGCATTGATGCAAAATTATAATCTGGGAACCAGATAAAGAGGTTAATAAATGGTTGGTAATTTTCAATGAATCTACCTTCATATGAAATTTTATTGTGTCCTATTGATAAGGGACCACTAGGAATCATCGCAACAAACTGCTTCATCCCCATTGCTGAGAACAGGTTTGGTCAATGATGGATGGCAGCACCAAGGAATTCTTCCTACTATCCTGAGCATCCAAATATGGTCGTAGCCAAAAACAACTAGGGAAAATTTAAGTGCAAGTTTCTAGACCTCATGACCGCAAATGTATATTTGTGTATTTGGTTGTTGTTGTTTTTTTATCTTAACCTACTAAGCTCTTGGAAGGAAGAGGTCTCACTAATACAAGATTCTCAGAGGGGAATTTTAGTGGCCAGCAGAATTCAGAAAAGTATTTATAAAGAGGGGTTTTCATAAATTGCCTTTATGAAATTATGTATTTGAATAATTTATTTCGGCCACAACATTTTTATACGCAGCCTTAAAAATTTGGTATCCTGGGAGTGGTTGAACTCCCTTCCTATTAAAGTCATGTCTTTCTTTATTCTGCAGGAGTCAGATGGAGGAATATATATCTGTATGAACACATTCCTGGGCTTTGGAAAACAGTATGTGGCCAAACATTATGAAAAAACAGGCCAGCGGGTCTATTTACATCTTAAGAAAATACGCAGATTGGTAAGAACGGCAACTCACTTGCCTTGTGCAGAACTTGTTTGTTTAAATTTTAGAGCAGAGAAAGAAAGAGAGTCCAAACTTATGCTGCTGTGTGCTTTCTTGATGCCCGAGAGTCTGGACATTTGGAATGGCTGGCTTGCTGATTAATTCTCTTCTGGTTCTTCTCTAGAAAGAAGAAAATAATTCCAGTGCTGGCGATCCTCCCCGGAAGAAACCAACCCGTCTAGCTATTGGTAAAAAAAAAAAAAAAACTAAACCTGCTCTTCTATTATACTGTGGGAGAAAACCTTGAACATAGATAGATTTTAATTTTAAGATTTAAATTCATGTTCCTTCTTACGCTTTGTTTGTAAGCTTGCTGAGAGCTTGCATTATTTGGCACCTTCCTTCATTAAGACATCACGGCACTCAGAGCACTGCTACTGTTGCATATCTGTTTTGATAGGTGTAGAAGGTGGATTTGACCTCCCAGAGGAGAAATATGAATATGACGAACATGTCAAAATAGTTATTTTACCAGAGCATTTGGATATCCCTCAGGATGGACTAGATGGTCTGCCAGATATGGTGAAGGACAGGGTAAGCACTGTGATTCATCCAGGAGAAGGGGGGGGGGGAAACCACATGGTCTGATTGGCTTTGCATTAGGGATAAAGTTGAGGTGATGGATCAGGCTTGGATGTATGGGGAATTTTCTTAGTTAAAGTGGTATGTAAGACATCAGGTCTCTGTTGATAATAGATATTT
Organism: Vipera berus; assembly: GCF_964194415.1. Lineage (NCBI taxonomy): Eukaryota > Metazoa > Chordata > Lepidosauria > Squamata > Viperidae > Vipera > Vipera berus. The sequence continues at coordinate 105,099,858 of NC_138203.1, forward strand.
TGGAAGGGGCTTGGATGTCTGACTTTCCTTTTCTCTTTTGGCATTCCAGATTTCTAGTGCAATTGAAGCTATTCTGACAGCAGATTCTGCTTCCCGTAAACAGGAGGTACAGGCTTGGGATGGGGAGGTTCGGCGTGTGTCCAGGCATGCCTTTTCACTTCAGCAGCTCCAGAATGCTGTGCGTATCCCTCCTTGGTGAGTTGATGGTGTTCCTTAGCAAAAAAAAAAAATTCTTTTCCATGCATGGAGCTCCTACACTTTCCTTCCAGATTTTAATGGAAGCGTGTAAGCTACTCTTATGGTCACTCAACCGAGGATGTAGCATGAAAGCTGGGAAGTTTAATGAAATGAAGTTGGGCCTGAGAGTTGTTCAGTGCAGGATTGAGAAAAGAGGTTTATGCTGCCTAATTACATGTTTTGACAGCGGCTGGAAATGCAGCAAGTGTGACATGCGGGAGAACCTGTGGCTCAACATGACAGACGGCTCCATCCTGTGTGGACGGCGTTACTTTGATGGCAGCGGAGGAAACAACCATGCTGTAGAACATTACAGAGAAACTGGTTACCCCTTGGCTGTAAAGTTGGGAACCATCACTCCTGATGGAGCTGGTAAGACAGAACCTACTTGCAGACGCAGCTGTTGAGTAGTTTCAGGTTCCCAACCAGAGAATCGCTGAATTTCTTTGCCCATCTTATACTCTGTGGCCACTGAGGGATTCATTCCTTTCTGTTCAGCTGCAATGTGATCATGGGGATCTGGAAGGGGGAGGTAGAATAATATAACGTGGCTACGTAGGCTCAAGTTCAGTCTTTTATTATCCAATTCATATTCCTCACCCTCCCTCCAATTTCAATCTCCTGTTTGCTTGTCAGGGCGGATCAGTAAACCTACATAGTCAAATTTCTTGGGAGTGGTAGACTTGTTAGGGGAGCTGCTTTGCTAAATATGACAGACCTGGGTTCTTGGAAACAGGAAAGTGAGAAATGAATTTTGCTAGTTAGCTGACCCACTTCTGAAGTTGCTAGTGAAAAGCACATGTATAAAATGCATGTAATACGTGGTGTACTCCCAAATATCTATAATTCTGTATTTAGATGTATATATGTATGTGACCCACTTCTGAAGATGCTAGTAAAAGCACATTTATAAAATGCATGTAATACGTGGTGTGCTCCCAAATATCTATAATGATGTATTTAGATGTATATATGTACGTGTATATGTTTGTGTGTGTATATATGTGTGTATCTAGTAATGTGATCTATAATCTAATATATATACCATACAAACCTAACTTTCAGTATGAATGCTGTTACTAACAGTTAAGTCAGTTCATTTAAAAAGAAAAAGAAAATTGAGCATGTAATCTAATATATGTGGTTGTTTTTTAAATATCTTCAGATCAAGACTTTCAACAGTAGAAAGAGTGGTGAGATCTTCAGACATTGTACATGAGAGATAATCAGACACCTTCTGAATGTTATAAATAAGATAAATTTTAGACAATTTAAAAGAAACATCATTTTTTCCTTGATGCAAAAAAGCCTTTTCACAGTTTGCAGTAGCCTCTCCTGCTTGCAGTTTGAAAAACACAAATATGGGTCTAAGGTTTTTACTTCAATACAGCATATTTATAAAGATCTAAAGCCAGCATAATAGTAAATGGATTTTTATTACAACAGTTTTCATTCTGAACGGGGTCAAGAAAATATTGCCTTCTTTCCCCTTCTCTATTTTTATTGGCACTAGAACTATCAGCACTAAAAAAACATCAAGAAAAATACATTAAGAAAAAAACATCAGGAGTTAAAATGTCAAGTCAAGGACATTTGAAGCTCTTACTTTACAATAGTCAAGTTTACCCACTTCGTTTCATTATCTTGAAATGCGTAGTGTAGTATTAAAATAATTGCAAAAATCAGGAGGAATATTGAAGAGACCTGACTAAATTTGAAAACCTTACAATATATAATTCTGAACTGGGCCTTAGTTATAGACTGGGGTGTGCAGTATGACTTGGAAGCCGACAAGTCAAACATCATATGATTAAATGAACGTAACATTTGAATACAATAATTGAATTAATTTCAATGGAAGAACTTTATATTATACTTGAGAAAATTGGTATAATATCTTACTATATAAACAGCATATTTTGAGTGGGGTCAATACCAGCAATTAACTAAACCCACTGGTGTCTTCCTTAAAAAAGTATCAAAAATTAACATAATATTTTTGCATTATTTGTAATTTTAAATCTATAGCTATTGGAAATCTAGACACCCAGATAATACTCTATATTTGGTATTTGTGTACCAGACAATCCAGTTTTTTCCCCATACCTCCCTAAATTTTGGAACGTCTAATTTTATATATTTTTAACAACTGTTTATAAATAACTGCTAAGCTTGTAAGCCGCCCTGAGTCTTCGGAGAAGGGCGGGATATAAATGTAATTAAAAAAAAAACTATTGTCAACTTACTTTTTTTTGTAAACTATGTTAAAACTTATAATGGTAGACAGGATGAAGTAGTTAAATTTGTCAGCATGTATGTAAACATCAAAACTTGTTTAAACTGAAGATACTTCCACTTTACTTTTATCAATTAACATTTATATTCGAACAACAAAAACTATTCCCTAAGGTTAAATGTGGGAGGGCTGCAGGAATAGATTCTTGGCACTTCTGTCAAGTGCCATTTAGGTTCTAGGGTAAATGATGGGGAATTTAGGAAAAATGGAATTGCTACTGATGCAAAGGGTCTGAAACACTGATTGTGAAAGGTTGATTGATTTCTGCCGTTGTTTCCTTCGTCTGTAGATGTCTACTCTTACGATGAAGATGACATGGTTCTAGACCCCAATATAGCTGAGCACCTGGCTCATTTTGGGATTGATATGCTTAAAATGCAAAAGGTGAGAAGAGATAATAGAATGAATGCTAGCTGTGGTGGATGCTGAAAGAACCTCATGGTAACTTATGGAACTGGAATGTGTTATCTACAAGTGATATTATCATTGGAGGTGATTTCATGAGCTTCTATTAACCATTTCCTTCTGTATCTTATATTCCAGATTCTTCATTTAGCAAAGTGAATTTCCAAGTAGGACATGATGTAGAGAGCATTTAGATTCATAATCGTTTTTATTGCCCTTTTTGAATCTTTCTTCTAAGAAATTATTTCAAAGTTTTAGCCACAGTTTCGGATTGTTTTCTATAAATCTCTTCTCTACGCAGACAGACAAGACAATGACAGAACTGGAGATTGATATGAACCAGCGGATTGGAGAGTGGGAGTTAATTCAGGAGTCTGGGGTGCAGCTGAAACCACTGTATGGCCCTGGCTATACGGGTATCCGTAACCTTGGAAACAGTTGCTATCTCAATTCGGTAGTGCAGGTGTTGTTCAGCATACCAGACTTCCAACGAAAGTAAGTAGGTCTCTATTGTTCTTAGCTGCAGAGAAAATAGACAGTTTCTTTCTAGCAGTCTAAATAGAAGCCACTTGTACGTAGCAATTGGTAACAAGGAGTGTCTTCCGTGCCTCAGAAAGTCAAGATAAACCATTTGTTTGCCAAAATCAGATATTCCCAATTTAAGGAGAATTGTATAATAGTAATTAAGTGCACATTTGAAGATATTTTTTGCAGCCAACTTGAGGCCTGTCTCTCTTGGTTTTTAAAATAGTATTTACAAGGAGCTTAAAACTCTATTATGGTGCTTTTATTGTGATCCACATTGCTCTATGTGCATGCATAAAGTATAGTGTTAAGCTGTGAAGACTTATTGCATTAGGACTGCCATGCTGCTTTTAGCTTGCCTACAGTTGAGAGGGGGGGAGGGGACAGTTTGGAATGCACAACTGGCTTCTATCACTATGAGAACCGAAGTCACTGGACTAATGTTGTGGCGAATGGAGGATTTCTTCTCATCACAAGTACTTGAAGACTTATTGGACAATGTGACCTGAACTCTCAGAGAGGGGAGGGAAAGTTTTACTCTTTTAATTATCTTTTTCCCGTCATATTGTCAGAGCTGGTTTCCCATTCTTTGGTGCCGGTATGCTATGCCCAATAAAGTTTGCCTTAGAGATCGCAATGTCTCCAGTGCGCTTACTTCATTGGGTTCTTCAGCCAGAACCTTGACATATAGTATATTTAACCAAGAAAGATAGGCATGTCAAAACCAAAGAAAAATGGTTAATGAAGTGATTCCTTGATTTGGTGCATAAATACAGAAAAAATGAAGGCAGCCTTCATTAACATGGAAGACAAGCCAAGGGAGAAATTTTGTTATGCTCTTCTGGGTCCTCAATATCTGTTTCTGTAAACTGCAACTGATGTTATTTGGATCCCAGACTTTGAATTCTGACCTTTCCAACTGTGCACACTTGGTTGCCAATTTTTTTGGTTTCTTCATAGGTATGTAGACAAACTAGAGAAAATATTCCAAAGTGCTCCTACAGATCCTACACAAGACTTCAGCACCCAGGTGTAAGTAATGTCCTAAAGGGGTTGAACTGCCATTTCAATATTAATGATGTTCTCTAACAGATGGGACTATAGAAGGACACATCTGTCAGTTGGATTTTGCTCAGTTCTCATTTTTTCCAGTCCATGTTGTTTCTCTGTCAATTTGAATTTTTTTAAAAAGCTCACAGAAAGACTCATTTTCTTATGCATTACATATTATTTGCAAAAATGGGTTTATTACAGGTTTTTATGTAATACACCCATTTTTGCAAATTATATTTTCTCAATATAATTTTGGTGGGCAGATGTTCCTTTGAAAGTTCTTTTGTGAACTGCAGTGTAAGATTTAGAAAAGAGGATTGTGGTATATTTCTAGTTCAAAATGAATTTGAGAAACCAGAACCAACCAGTTTCTTACCATCCCAACTCAATAGGTGAACCACATATACATAGGTGAACCATAAACAATCATGTTTTTTTTTGTTTTGCATTAATATGTTATATAAAAAAATTCATTATGATTTGTAAATGGTAGTCTTCCTTATGAACTAGCCATTGGGGTTTATTCAACAAACCCTAAGTAAAAGAAGGCACGATTTAGCATAGTGCCATTATTTAGTGTTAAACTATTCAAATTGTACAACAATCCGAATCCAGCAGTTCGTGTAGAGGCAAGCTGATTATGCTGAAAATAAAAATACTTTGTACATTATAACTCAAAATGAAATATTGTTTAAAAAAAATGAAAAGAAAAAGGAGGCAATCGGCGTGTCGTTCCTTAGAGGGAAAACTAACAAATTTTGTGGAATAGAAAGGTGGGGAACTTTTTAAAATTATTTTCAAATTGTACTGATGACCATATTGCTTGAGATTCTTTGGAAATTGTTTGAGGCATAGAAAATCTTTCATTTAGATGTTTGTTCAGATGAACTGGGGAGCCCCCTGCAACTTTTCAATAGATTGCAGTATTCTTAGTCCCATCCCTTCTCAGGACTAATTTACATTTACCTGCTTTTCCAGAGCTAAGCTTGGCTATGGGCTTCTCTCTGGGGAATACTCCAAACCTGCTCTTTCAAGCGGAGAACAACAGTTGGACCAGAAGGTAAGGCTGGGAGGTTAATTGTCCTTGAGGATAGAAAGTGGTGTTAACTGTAGCTAACACTTACCCAGGGAAGGGGAAATTTCATTTTGCATACTCGTTTCAACTCTTTTGTCTTTCTTTGCAGGGTATACAAGATGGCATCGCCCCGCGTATGTTCAAATCTCTTGTTGGCAAAGGTCATCTGGAATTTTCTACTAATCGGCAGCAAGATGCTCAAGAATTCTTCCTGCACTTCATTAACATGGTGGAGGTAGCAACTTTTAGGGTCGAGGGGTTTCATTGCTGGGTTTTGTCTTCAGAATGGGAATAGGACAGTACTTGTCCTGATGACTTGGAAGCCTGAAGAAATGTACACAGGACAAATGCTATAACACATAACTGACACGAAAGCTGTTACCAGCTTGTTTATCTATAGAAAAGCCTTATATAGCATCCCCTCGGGTTCAGGAAAAAATAATTTTGACTGGTGAAGTATCCCAAAAAAGCACAGTCATTCCACAATGTATTTTATTTTAGAATTCATCCCTAAACTGTATGTTGTGACTAGAATGATGGGGTTCTTAGGACAAGACAGTGTGTAGATTAGTAGGGCTCCTTAGTGAAAAGCTTGATGGTCACAGCCAGGCTACCTTACACAGCAGCTTGCATTTTATTGCTTTTCCCTTGAGATGTGCAGCAGTGGAGAAATGTTGGATCCATATCAAGCTTAGATATTTTCCAAGGTTTGAGTAGCTGTGTCACATGTTTCACTTTGTTCATGATCCTTCAAGTATTCCTATGTTTGTACTGTTTTTAAAAAATCTCCAAGTACTGGCAACTTCGAAAGGACCTTAGCCAGTACAAGAGTTGCCTCCTGCTATTGGTTGAAGCTAGTTGAGAGTAGATTAAGAGAAAATGCTGCAAAAAAATTAGAATTCATAAGCATGTTGCTATCCATGTATGTTTCCCGTGCATTGTATTTTGTTCAGGAAAATCACCAGGTAAATGCTCAAAATGTGTAACCATACAAACAGTACTGGTGTATTCTAGTTAATGCTGTTAGACTCTTAAGTTTTCAGGTTACCTTATGTAAAACCATTCATTTGGAATTTTTCAGCTACATCATCAAGTGCCCCAAATGTGGCCTGTTAACCTGTATTAAGTCTCAAACCAATAGCCAAAAAAGATTATCTATTTTTGTTCTGTTTCATGGACAGTGTTGAAGTTTGTCTTTGTCATTTTTTTCCTTTGTTGAGATACGTTTTTTTGTTGTTTGTGCCAATAGGTTATAGAAATCACTTAATTTTTTTTAATGAGCCATTTTTTTAATGTAGGTTAGTGATAGATAGTGATAGGACTTAGTATGAAATTAGAGGAGGGAGGACATTGTATATCACTTAAACCCCTGGGGAAGTGGAATATAACCAAAATAAACGAAAGATGGAAGGTATTTTTGATTTTGAAACAGCCTCGTTTATACAGTATATTTTAGCCTCCTGCATCATATGTGTGTGGATTATTATGTTTTTTGCTTCTCCTCCTGTTATTCACTTCTTGCTAAATATTTTTCTTCCCCAGAGGAATTGCCGTAGTTCTGAAAACCCAAATGAGGTCTTTCGCTTCTTGGTGGAAGAGAAACTCAAATGCTTGGCCACAGAGAAAGTGAAATACACCCAGCGTGTGGATTACATTATGCAGCTGCCAGTACCTATGGAAGCAGCCCTGAACAAAGGTGGGAGCACCTTTATAAATCATTTGTGAACTGCCCTTTATAAACCATTTTTTAAAAATTATTTTGTTTTGTGAAGTGTTGAGACCTTGTAGAAATGCATGTCTACATGTATTAATCCTCTTTTCCATACACCGTAAAATATGGCTGACAACCATAGCAGCCACTTCTTTTGTCTTGATCTATACTAACGCTGGAATTGCTTTTATTGGTAGATTAAAATATTAGATTAATTTATAACGTGGTCTATTTCTTTATAACTTGTTATGGGAACCCAACGATTGCGATTTAATCAATAAATGATAGTTAACCAGCCATGCTTTAGTGCAATATGTGAACTAGACCAGAGGTCGCCAACCTTTGGGGCACCAGGGACCGGTTACGTGGAAAGAGGTTTTTCCGCGGACAAGGGGCGTGGTTTTGTGTGTTGACTGCATCCCGCGGTTGGGGCTTTCTTTGTGCAGCCCAGTTGCTGGCATGCCACGGCTTGGTACTGGTCCACAGACCGGCGGTTGGGGACCTCTGACCTAGACGGTTCTCCCATAATTACACCTTCTGATTAGGTAGCATATCCCTTTACTTTATAATATTTTTAATTGAAAATTTTAATTACAATAATATAAACAAATAAAACTAAATTCCAAGAGAGAGATGGAAAGAACAAATAAAAAGTGCAAGAAATGAAAAAGAAGAACAAAGATAAAGAAAAAGCAAAGGAATATTTACATAAATGACTTCAGATCCTCATCACAACAAGCATAAACATACTTAATAATGTTTCAACCGCATAAAGTTACAAATACTGTATCTCTTCTTCCCTGTAATAGATCCCTTATCTACATGCAAATCCATAAATCATCAACTTTTCAATCATAGTGTCAGTAAAATTCTGTAAAGGGTTACCAAAGCTTTATAAATATGTGTCTCATTTTAATCTTTATCAAACTAACTTTATATTTCTTCCTTTTGCTTCTATACGTCATCGCTTCATCTCTTGGTTCCTGGTTTTTTGCAGTTTAAAATTTTTTAATTTGCATAGTTTAAAATTTTAACTGCTTTTCTATTTACCTTTTTATGGTCTATAAGGTTATAAAGAGTCACCTTATCAGAGAGATAGGCAGTGTATAAATATAATTAAATAGTAGTAGTAGTAAACACTCTTGAAGGATTTGATCTCTCTTTGGGATTGGAAGAGTTTTTTCTTCTTCAGGGCTTTAACAAACTTATTTTGGAAATCCAATAAAAAGTAATTATCCAGGTCATGGTTTTGGTTTATCTTTCTGCTTTAATTTTCAAAGCTTCAACGTATTCCAAGTCTTTCTTTTGGTTTGTCATTTACCGTATGTTTACACTTTAGCTACATTCTCTGTCTTATAATCCACTCTATTTTTATTATCCAGTATTTTTAGTCCTGATATTTTCACATCAGGCAAAATTTGTTTCACATCCATCATGTTTATTAATATCTTTTGGGCATAGTCTCTCTGTGACAACAGATGATTGTTTATTTATATAATTATTCCAAAACCTGTGATAAAAGTCTCAATACTCCAAATTCATCTGAACCCTTAATTTGTTTATAACTTTCTTGGGTCAGGGTTTTTTTTTGCCATTTATTTCCACTTCTTTACATTCTTAAGCTTGTAGTTAATTTTTCTTTTCTTCAAATGTGAAAGTAAATTCACCAGGTGGCTTTGCCAGGCTTGTCATTTTGAAGATCTCGAATAGCCTTAAGTAGTAAATAGACAATTTCTGAAAGTGATTGGGAAATGAGGTCAGCTAATCCAGCGCCCTTTCAAAGGCCCCATTGCACTTGTGAGCGTGATGGATGTTCCCTTCATCTCCTGTTGCTCAAACCCGCGAGAGACTGGTGTCCTGTCTCTTCACAAAGAGCAGCCATTTGGAACACCTATGGATAATTTCCCATCCTCTCCTTATCTAGAGAGGCTCCGTAGAGCTGGTATACTCAGCTCTTCCATCTTTGCCACAGTCATTATCTTGGTTCGTGTGCAGACAGTTCATGCTTCTCCTGGAAGACTCCCCACCACATAACTCATTTCAAGAGTTTATTTGAACTCTAGCTTCCCGCAGCATTGTTAACATGTCCTTGCACATAGAGGCCTTGTCAATTCCACAGGAAGGGCAGCTGACACATAAGCAGCATTTGTCAGCAGTGAACTTTTCCGCTTGCCGTACTCCTTTTCATGATGTACAGCCCAGCACGTGGCTGCTTGATATTGAATATTTATTTTATTTATTTATTTTATTAAACTTATATACTGCCCTTCTCCCGTAGGACTCAGGGCGGTTCACAAGGTTTTTTAAAACAGTACAACAAATTACATAGATTAAAAACAATTAAAATAATTAAACTAACCTTGAAACTAAAAACCCCAATAACAATTAAGATACAATTAAAACCCCAGTTAATATTCTCAGTCCAGGCCAGAAAGCTCGAAGAGCCAGGTCTTCAGGTCCCGGCGGAATGAGCGGAGGTCAGGGGCAGTCCTAAATTCTACAGGTAGCTGGTTCCAAAGGGCCGGCGCACCCACAGAGAAGGCCCTCCCCCTGGGTATTGTCCGCCGGCAATCCACATTCTTTCTGCAAATGATTTCTGAAGGAGTAGACCTTGCTTTCCTTTGCAGATGAGTTGCTAGAATATGAAGAAAAGAAGCGACAGGCCGAAGAAGAAAAGCAGCCACTGCCTGAATTGGTTCGTGCCAAGATACCTTTCACCTCCTGTCTTGAGGCCTATGGATCCCCAGAACAAGTTGACGACTTCTGGAGCACAGCCTTGCAGGCCAAGTCTGTGGCACTCAAGTGAGTGGAAAGAGGCAAGAGATGGGCTCACTAGGAGGCACGAATGGGCGTACAAGAAAAGGAAGTTCTAAAATCAGGTTGGGTAGAATTGATCCAGTCACTTTTAATTCATTGGTGTGCTTATTTGTTTTATTCAATTTACATGGCTACCCTCCTTGGTATGTGGATAACTTAACTGGTAAACATGCCATACAGAATAAAAGCTAGTATATAAAGCATATAGCAGTGGTGGCGAACCTTTTAAAGACCGAGTACCCAAAAAACGCTCCACCTCCTGGCCCGCCTACCTGCTCTGCCGCCTGTCCCTGCTCCGCCCCGCTCCACCCCGCCCACTCGCAGGGCCACCCACCACCTCCATGGCCTGCTGATCACCCGGGCGGTCCTGTAGCACCATGACAGCCACGCCCTCCACCCGCATCCAGCAGTATCATCTGCGCGCTTCGGGGCGTGAAGGTGGAGTCTTGTCCCTGCTGCCTGGCTGCCATGTTCTTGACTGCACTGCTCCGCACAGGCCGCACCTGGGGTCGACTCTCCAGGGGGGTTTCTGGTGAGGAGGGGGCTGTGTGGGGAGGCAATGGGGCAATTGCTGGGGCAATGGTGCGCGTGCCCACAGAGAGGGCTCTGAGTGCCGCCTCTGGCACGTGTGCCATTGGTTCGCCACCACTGGCATATAGCAATAACAGAGGTAAAAACCTAACATTGGACCCCCCACACACATCATTCTGATAGTCCCAATTGGAACATGACAGCACAGAATGTTTCGCTTATTCCATCCCTTTAATTTTCACGGTAATGCCACAAAAATAGTAAAGGAAGTAGTCCATGCTGAATATGCAGCCACACAATCTATTAAAAAAAGTTGGTCAAAAGAATATAAAATTATAGCAAACAGTGGAAGCAAGAGGACGCATACTTTTTGCATATTGTCGTTAAATAGCCACAGAAAATTGAACTCGACAAAATCAGTTCAGCGTAGTTTTAGAAACAGCTTAAGTTCTTGACTCCTGGCTTGAAGCTTTTTCTTAAAATACATTCACACTCCAGATATTTAGATTTGGCAAGCTAGTTACACAGCTCAACAAGAAGCAAAATAAGGTTTCTGTAGTGGGCACCCTTTAAACTCTACAGGATACCAATCATATTTGTAATATGCATTCACAGTGCAGAATTTTATATCTGCATCCTGCCTGAAAAAAAATGAACAAAATGTTTGCAAATCTATTTAAAATGATTAATGAAGTTTGGTTACCAGGGAGGCATTTGTTATGCTCAAACTGTTTCTGCTTAATCTGAATATAAGTTTATATTCCATTTTTACTGTTTCTTTGGCTAAGCTGTATCTAGTGAAATCAGGGATGAAACCCATGTCTACTATTTTATTGACCAATGCATTTTCAGGACTTCTTGAATAAGAGAATATTTTAAAATCTGAATGAGTGAACCCAAAATAATATAAAAATGTGTCTTGTTTAGAACCAAACTTTAGACAAAAAATTAGAACAGGATTTTTGGTCCATGGTTCAGAATGTATGAAGCAGTCATATTGACCCTAGACTATTCTAAGTACAGAATGCTGTGTGCAACCATCCTATAAGAATTGGCCTCCCCCCCTTATTTTGTATAAATTTTATTAGTTTTTATAGGGTTAGGAATGAGGTGGGATTGGGATTGGGATTTGGGTTAGGATTAGGGTTGGGGTTCGGGTTTTTCCAAATAACTTTCTCAATATTTAGCAAACAGCATACTGTCTGGGTTCATGTGTTTAACAATAAATAATAGATAATAGTAAATTATCATAAACAATATGTTAATTAATCACTCAGTAGTCTTATTAATATATATTCAAAGTTACATATCATATTCCTTTCTAACTCATGTAACTCATGATAAAAATTATCCCATGTTCTAAAATACGTTGAGTCTTCTTTCTCTTTTATCTTTAAAGTCAATCTGTACATTTCTGCACACTCTAAAATTTTCTTAATTAATATTTCTTCAGTTGGTAAATTTTCATTTTTCCAATGTTGGGCAAATACAATTTTTGCTGCAGTTAGTACGTGTATTATTAAATATATACAATCTTTCTCATAATTTGCTCCTATAATTCTGGCTTAAAGTCTATTTGTTTTTTAGTCATTTTCTTTAACCATAAATGTATTTTTACCCAAAATCTTTTTGCTTTAGGTCATGTCCACCAGATATGATAGTAAGTATCTGGTCTTTGTTTGCATTTCCAACAGTTGTTTGAAGTATTTTTAAACATTTTTGCTAATCTCACTGGTGTCATATGCCATCTGTAAAACATTTTATATAAGTTTTTTTATATGCCACTGCTTTAGTTAATTTAACATTTCTTTCCCATAACTTTTGCCAGTCTTCTAATTCTATATTATATCCAAAGTTCTTTGCCCACATTATCATCGTTTCTTAAACTTGTTCTTCCTCCATCTTTAAGTTTAACAGAAATCTATAGAGTTTCTTAATCAACTTTTCATCTGTTTTTAACAGTATCTGATCAAATTCTGTCTGTTCCTTATAAGATCCCATTGTTTTAACATCTTTTTCATATCTCGTTTGAATTTGCAGATATGGCCACCATGATAGATCAATATCTTCTTCTTGTAAATCTTGTCTGTCTTTCAATTTTCCTTCATTGTCCAAAATATCTTTATAAGTTACAATTTTGTTGTAATTATTAAATTTGGGTAAGCAAAAGTTTCCATTGTTGAAAGCCATCCAGGTATCTTAATATAATTTTTTTCTTTTATTTTTTCCCATTCTGAAAGAAGTGCATTTCTTATAAAGTGGTTTTGAAAGTATCTATGTGTTTTATTCTTCCCATATCACAGAAAGGCATGCCAAGCAATTTGTAGGTCATGCCACTCTTGATATAATAGTCTTTTCTCTCTACCCATTATCCATTCTTTAAGCTGTGTTAAAATAGTTGCTTGGTAGTATAACCTCCAGTCCGGCAGTCCAAATCCTCCACTTTCTTTCACTTCTTGTAGCATTTTCAGTCTAATTCTAGCATTTTTTCCTTGCCAGATAAATTTCAGTGTTGTATTCAGTTCATCAAAAAAGGCTTTTCCTAGCCTTACAGGAATCATTTGAAATAAAAAGAGTATTTTTAGTAAAATATTCATTTTCACTGTTGCTATTCTCCCCAGCATTGAAAGTTGTAAGTTTTTCCACTTTTCCAGATCCAATTTTATTTGTTTTAGCAATCTTACATAGTTATCTTCTTTTATTGTTACACATCTTGCTGTTAGATAAATTCCCAAATATTTGACTTTTTTAACTATTTGAAGATTTGTTTTTTCTGTTAGATGATTTGTTTTCTTTGTTAGCACTTTAGTCTTTTCTCTGTTTATTGTCAATCCTGCCACTTCTCCAAATTTTTCTATTTTCTCGTAAGTTTAGTGCTTATTTCCAATGGATCTTCCAATATAAAAACCAAGTCATCTGCAAATACTTGTAGTTTATCTTTTTCACCTTTTATCTCCAGTCCTTTATATCTTGTTTGATGGTTCTATTCAATACTTCCAGTGTTAGTATAAATAGTAATGGAGATCGTAGGCATCCCTGTCTTGTACCTTTTTTAATGTTAAAGTTTTCTGTAAAATCTCCATTTACAATTATTTTGGCTGTTTGTTTATGATAAATTGTTTTAATTACATTTATAAAGTTTTTTCCAAAGTCCATTTCTGCAAATTGCTGGAACATAAATTGCCAGTTTACACTGTCAAATGCTTTCTGTGCATCAAGGAATATTAAAGCCATCCGTTTCCCTGGATGAATTTCATAAGAATCATTCTTAAATTATTTTGTATCTGTCTTTTAGGTAGAAAACCATTTTGGTCTGTATGTATAAATTCGATCAAAAATTTCTTTAGTCTTTCTGCTATTATTGAGGCGAAGATTTTATAATCTACATTTAATAGTGATATTGGTCTATAGTTTTTTATTTGCGTTAGATCAGAGTCTTGTTTAGGTATTAAAGTAATGTTGGCTTCAGTCCATGTATTTGGTATTTTAGCCTCCAGGAGTATTTCATTATACTGTTCTTTCAAAGTAGGACTTAATACATCTTGTAATGATTTATAAAGCTGTGCAGGTAATCCATCTGGACCTGGAGTCTTATCATTTTTTTGCCTTTTTATAGCCTCTATAATCTCCATCACTAATATTTTTCCATTTAGTATATTTTGAATATTCTGTGAAATTTTTGGTAAATCTGCTTTTTTAAAATAATGCTGTATTTTTTCTTTTGGAATTTCCTGTGCTTTGTAAAGTATCTCATAATAATCTTTGATATTTTTTAATTGTATCATTTTGAAACTGTATTTCATCTTTTGGTTCTTGCAGGTTGTTTATTAGTTTTTTCTCTCTTTCTTTTTTCAGTCTATAAGCTAACCATCTCCACGACTTGTTGGCATTTTCAAGGAAGTTCTGTTTAGCCCTTTTAATCTGTTGAGCCATCATTTCCGTCTTGGCTAGATTTAACTTATGTTTTATTATCTCTATTTGTTTCTTACGTATTTACTTTTGTGGGTCTATTTGTAATTCTGATTCTAACTTTCTGAATTCTTCCTTCAACTTTAACTATTGTTGTTTCTTTTCTTTATTCTTTTTAGCTGTATCCCACACATTTTGAAGCGATGTTTCTTCTTTCTTGTTTATTTTGAAGAAAATATCCATTTCCTTTGTCACTAGTTGTATAAATTCTTTTTCTTTCAATATAGATTTATTCAAAGACCATCTTAATTTTTTCTTAGTTCCTCTCCAAGTCATCTTTATTGGGTTATGATCTGCCCAAACATTCGTTTCTATCTCAATTTCTTGTATCATCGTATTAAGTTCCAAAGATGTCTATATCAGGACTTTTCAACCAGTGGTACGGGTACCGCCTGAGGTACATTGGCACCTGGCAGGTGGTACGTGACCATCCTAGAAAAGTGGTAGCGGGGAAGGGGAATGAGCTGAACCAGTGGCAGCACCGCACAAGCTTGAGCGAGAGATGGCTGGAGCTGCAGGGCTGTCAGGGGTCACCAGAAGCGCCAGGATCAGCGGTTCTTCAGGGCTGTCAGGACTCAGTGAAAGCGCCAGGATCAGCACCACACTCCAGCTGGAGCTTGACGCTGATCCCAGCATGTCTGCTGGGCCCAGAAGCGCCAATCAGCTGGAATGTTGCAGCATCTCCAGGGTCCTGTGATTTACATTCAGATGTTTGGCAAGTGATTCATGTTTATGATGGTCACAGTGTCCCAGGGTCATGTGAGGTGTCCAAAACCTGCTGCAACCACCTAGCAGATGGGGGGGTAATAAAAACCAAACACACACACATACACCCACACACACCCCTGCTGCCAATCCTCAACAGAAATGCTCACAACAATGAAAACCTCAGAGAGGAGGAAGAGCGCCGCAGGGGAGGCAGGCAGGTGTCTTGCTCAGCTGTGGCTTGGGTGGGGCACTTTTTTCAGTGCCATTGTAACTTCGAACAGTCACTAAGTGAACTGTTGTAAGTCGAGGACTACCTGTACTTCATCACTTTTTTCCTTTTTGGGGGGGTCATCAAGTTTTTGACACCTTGCTAGGCAATTGGTGGTGCTCGGATGTTGCCATATCCTAAAAGTGGTACAATGGGTGAAAAGGTTGAAAAGTCCTGGTCCATATCATATCAATTCTAGACCATGATCTATGTCTATTTGAGTAAAATGTATATTGTAGTTTCTTTGGATTTTTTTCTCTCTGTATATCTTGGACACAAAGTTCTTCTGCCATTTTAAAAAACGCTTTAGGTAATATATTTCCTCTTTTCCTACTTTGTTTAGCGCTTTTATAGTCCAAAATTCCATCTGTTATTGCGTTAAAGAATCCCATTATACAAAGATTTTGATAGTTTAAATCTAATATTTTTAATGTAATTTTTGGTAAAATTGTTCTTGTTTATAGTTTGGTGCATATATTGCTACCATCAATATCTGTTTTTGATCCATCATTATTTCCACCATTAATATTCTCCCCTCTTCATCCGCATACATTTGTTTAGGGTTCATTGTTTCTTTAATGTATAAAGCTATTCCTCTTTTCTTTTGAAGTGCTAATGCAAAGTGAAGTTTTTGGTTGTTCTAACAACTTACAATGTTGTCTCTTAACATGTGTTTCTTGGAGACAAATTATATCCATTTTTAATTTTTGTATTCGTGTAAAGATTTTTCTCCTTTTTGAGGGAGAATTTAGTCCATTTATATTCATTGACAAAATGCCACTCTCCTTCTCCATCTCTTTCAATTATATCTAGGTCTTAATCTTCTAGTCGATCTTATTGTCTCTGATCTCTTGGTCTTGCTCCTTTTTCTGTGTCTGTGCTTTTAACTTCTTCCTCCTCTGTTGGTTTGACTGCACCTTCTACTACCATTTCTTCCTGTTTCTTTGTTTCTTTCTTTGTACCAGATTCAGAGTCACCTCCTTCCAGAAATGCTCTATGATTGTCAAAGAATTCCATTGCTTTAATCTATATCTTCGTATCCCAATAGATTAAAATGCCTTCTGAAATTCACTCCTTTTTCGATTCATTTCCTAGTTTGAAACTGGTATTCTCTTCGGGATTCTCTTATTCTCCTAGGGCAGGGGTCGGCAACCTCGGCTCTTTTATGACTCGTGGACTTCAACTCCCAGAATTCCTGAGCCAGCTATGCTGGCTCAGGAATTCTGGGAGTTGAAGTCCATGAGTCATAAAAGAGCCGAGGTTGCCGACCCCTGTCCTAGGGATTTGTTTGAGGACTACAATTTCTTTTCGTTTGTATTTCAAAGGTTCATCACTTACTCTTCTCAGAATCTTGTCTCATAGATCTTTTGAGAAATCTAACATGTACTTCCCTGGGGACTTTATTTCTTTTAGCATAGTTTGAGTTGACTCAATAGATCTGATCTAATTCTCCTTCCATTTGCTGTTTCCCAATTCCTAATGTGTCTGGCAGTAATTCCGTTATCAATTTTAGGAGATCCTCTTCCTTATCTTCCATTATATTTTGAAATCTTAGAAAGTATGAGGCTCTTTCCATCTCCATCTCAGCTATCGAGTCTTCTAGTTCTCCATTTATTTGCATCAATTTCTGTTTTTCAACTTTTAAGACTTATAATTTCTGGTCAACCTCAGTTGATTTATATTCTATTTTTTGGATTCTTTGTTGATTATCTGTAATCATCTGTTTAAAATTTTTAAATTGAGAGTCCATGTTGTTATTTTTTTTATTCATTTTATCAAAATCATTCATCTCATGATTTCTCGTTGTAACCGCCATGTGAGTAGTGATTGCCTCTTGAACTGCTTGTAGGATCGCTTGAGTTTCCTTTTGGAAGTCTTTAGCCTTTTCTTGTTGGAGCATTGTATCAATTGATCTCTTATAGACTGGACTTGCAGAAGCAGAAGAGGGAGCAGAAGATTCTTTTTTTCCAACTCTAGATAGATTAGGGACGTTCATCTTTATCTTGTAATCATATTTTATAATCCACCAAGTAAATCAAAATTTATAATCCAATAGGCTCCTAACAGATAGAGAGGTAAATAATAAAAATGGTGAGTGGTAAAAAAAGAGCAAAAGGGAAAAAAGAAAAAAATTATATACCAAAATTTGTAATCCAAAGTGTTCTGTTCAAAGAGATTTCTTGTTATTCACTCTTTCAAAACAGCTTGTAAAAATTCCAGGTCAAGCTGTATTTCTAATCCAAGGAAGTCAGGTGACTTCAAAAACAATTTTTATTTATAATTGTAATCCATCCTGTAGAAAAGGGCAATCCAAAAAGAGTTCTTTCTTTTTCAGCCACAATCTTCAAGACTATAAATTCAAAGGACACCAAAATGTTTAAACTATAAGCTGTGTCTGGGCATACAGCCAAGTTTTAAAACTCCAATCAAAACAACTCAGTAAAATAAAGAAAAGAGGGGAAAAAAGCAATGTTAAATGTAGTTCTCAGTTTTGCCACTAGATGTCATTAGATGTCCGTTCCCGCCATACTTTAAAAAAGTTTTAAAAAGTTAAAACCCACAGGGAGGGTCTTCTCAGGGTACTGCCGGTAAAAGATTGCCGGCGGACAATACCCAGGGGGGGCCTTCTCTGTGGGTGCGCCGGCCCTTTGGAACCAGCTACCTGTAGAGCTTAGGACTGCCCCTGACCTCTGCTCATTCCGCTGGGACCTGAAGACCTGGCTCTTTGAGCTTTCTGGCCTGGACTGAGGGTATTAATTGGGGTTTTAATTGGTTTTTAATTAGGATTTTTATATTCAAGCTTTAATATAATAATTTTAATTGTTTTAATTTTTGTAATTGTGGTATTGTTTTCTTTTAAAAAACCTTGTGAACCGCCCTGAGTCCTACGGGAGAAGGGCGGTATATAAGTCTAATAAACTAAACTAAAACCTGATGGTTTCCAAACAAGGAATAATTTAAAAAAAGATTTATAAATCCAAAAGTTTCCCAAATTATCCTTCTTTTATGCCTCAGTTATCTTCATAACATTGTTATAAGTCAATTTTAATTTCCCCAAGCTTACACCACCGCTTATAGTTCAGGAGGGAGGGGTAAAGAAAAAAGGCCCCCCTCCCTCCCTAGAGCTTGGGGGTTTCTTGGTTTTAAATACTTTTTCCCAGAACCGGTATTTTCACTTGCATAGAGGTAAGGAAAGTAGTCTCACCCAGATCAGCTGTTTTGCTTTCTGCTTTTAGAATTCGTTGACTCCGACAATCAGCTGCTTCTGGCTGACCACATGCGTGCAATCAGACTTTCTTCCTGCCAGTCCCAAGGGCTCCTTTGGATCAAGCAGATCAGCTACTGCTGGCCCATGATCTGCAAAGTTTCACCCTTCAGCCAGTTGCCTCTATGGGGCGACTTTCAGTCCTATTGGACTCCCCAGCTGGTAGAAATCGGGCTTGGGGAACGGAGCTTCATTCCCCAGCACCCATCTTGCAGCAACGTCACCGGAAACCTCCAAGAATTTGCCTTTTCCAACCAATTGAAAATGTAGTGCACAAAAGCAAAAAGTATCAGGTGGCATTCAGAATCAATGGCATCCCTTAAGCTGGTTACTCTAAAGCAGACATGTCAAACACAAGGCCCGGGGGCTGGATCCGGCCCACGAAGTGGTTTCATGTAGCCCTCGAAGCCATCCTGGAAACAGTGAGGGAACGGCCCCCACTGCCTTGGCCCTGGCCCAGAGACCCTCCTTCTGCCAGAGACCCCCAGATCTGTCCCACTCCTGCCCAGGCCCCCATAGGCACCCTTGATGCCAATGATGTAGAGCTAGCCATGCCCACCCAGTAGGCCATACGCACTCCAGCCATGCCCACCCAGTAGGCCACGCCCACCCTGACCATACCCACCCGGCCCCCTGAGGGCAACCACAATGCTGATGCGGCCCTCAATGAAATTGAGTTTGACACCCCTGCTCTAAAGGGTGTTTTCAAATGAGATGCAACTTCATTGTGTCAGTAATTATTCTGGTGTACAGGTAGTTCTTGACTTCTAAGCATTTGTTTAGTGACCATTCAAACTTACAACAGCACTGAAAAAAGTGATTTATGACCATTTTTCAGATTTACAATTGTTGCAGCACTTCTATGGTCACATGATCAATTTGGACACCTGGCAATTGGCATGTATTTATGACTGTTGCAGTGTCCCAGGGTTATGTAATCACCTTTTGAAACCTTCTGACAAACAAAGTCAATGGGGAAGCCAGATTCACTTAAACAAACTCATTATTAACTTAACTGCCATGATTCACTTAACAACTGTGACAAGAAAGATTGTAAATGGGACACAACTCACTTAACTGCCTTGCTTAACAACAGAAATTTTGGGCTCAGTTGTGATCGTAAGTCAAGGACTTCCTGTATTCATTACAAGCGTTTTATAACTTCTTCTATATGATTGCAAGCTTAGTACATACCTAATATTTTAAGATTTGGAGCAATTAATGTAACTATACTTTTGATCCTGCTTGACCGAACTCCTGTCGTTGTATATTGCTTTTGGCTTTGTTGTATGCCACCCAAGCTATTTTTAGTGAGATGGGCAGCTATATAAATTAGATAAAATTCAAACTGTGATATTGATCTTTAGTTCAATAAAAACGGAATACTCAACAATACCCTAGTTCTCATTCAAGAACTTGGTCAATAGAGTGTGATCATTTGTGCCCTTAATCATCTATAGTTTAATCAGTGCACATTTCATTTGGGGGGGGGGGGAATAGCTCAGTCATCCATGTTCATTTACATTGCTCTTGCAGTTTGCTACATGTGCAGTTTAACTGTTCTTATCTGTTAGCTAACGGAGATGGGTATACAGTATTCCATGAATTATAGCAACAAAAAGTGGAGTGTTTACAAGCAGTTACTAGCTGTGCCTTGGAACATTTCCTGAGCAAGATCCATTTTCTGTTGGGCTTTTTCCTGAACTGCTGAGAAAAATACTGTATTGTTTTCTCTTTTCAGAACAACCAGATTTGCCTCTTTTCCAGATTATTTAGTGATCCAGATCAAGAAATTCACTTTTGGCCTAGATTGGGTACCCAAAAAACTTGGTAAGAGTATTACTGAGAAATCATTTATGTTTTAGATTCTGGGGTAATTGCTGCTAATTCAAGCTTTTGGCATCCAGTGCTACACTGGATATAAAGTGCTTGTGATGGTTTTAAGTACGATGTCTGACTCAATTATCTTCAAAGTTACCTTGTCTGGCTGGCAATATTATCTGCAGAAGCAAATTGGGACTATTAAGGTTAAGAGATATATGGGACACTTGCCTAAAGTAGCTGGAAGGTTGATTGTCTGTTCCACCGCAGTTGTTAGAATATCTCCTTCGTTCTGCTCATGTCCAGAGATCATGATCTTTAACAGCAACACTTCTTGCTACCAGTTCCTCTTGGATTGGGTGCAGTTCCAGATATGCTTCCAGTGTTTCTTTTTGTGTTGCTTGTATTATCAGATGTTTCCATTGAAATGCCAGAAGAACTGGACATCTCTGCGCTTCAGGGGACAGGACTGCAGCCTGAGGAGGAGGAGATGCCTGACATAGCCCCCCCACTGGTGACACCAGATGAGCCCAAAGGTAGCCTGGGTTTCTATGGCAACGAGGACGACGACTCCTTCTGCTCCCCTCACTTCTCCTCTCCAACATGTTAGTGACTCTTCTCTGTTCTTTCTTCTCTTCCTTGAGCATCACTCACTCATCCATCCTCTCCTTTCCTCCCTCCCTCTCTCCCTCCTGTCTCGTGCTCTGTTATCTGCCTTGGTGCCTTTCCTCCTCCTGCCTTAGCCTGTCATTCTCTCATCTTACTACAGAATAGCCTTCGTGTTCTGTGCCTGAGAATATTTTCACCACAACAGCTGTTGAATCAAGAAGATTGTAGTGATCGGAGGGGTAAAAATGAAACTCATCAGTTGTATCCCTTGAGTATCTGCTGGTGGTGCCTCTCTATTTATATCATTTAAAAATTGAATTAACTTTGAATACTGCCAGCTACTGAAGTCTTTTGGCAGGCAGAAAGACAGAGGCTCCCAAATCTTGTTTGTGAAAGGTTCATATCAAGAGCCATATTTCTGTTGCATTTTCTCTGATTGGTGCTATTATATGAGGCTAATAGAACTCTGAAGGTTCCAGGACATCTCATCAAGCTGAAATCTTGTGACCTGGGGGGGGGCACAAATGAGCCCTACTAGTGTGTTAGTTGTTTATATGTTTGTTTCCTTTCCATTTGTTTACTTGATCCAAGTCATATTGACATCTGTTATCGTATTACATTATAAGTAAGAAGGAAGACTGATTTATATGGTAAGTTCATCTATAATTGAGGGCATGGTTTTTACCTTTCCTAACTGATTTGCTTCATCCAAAGAAGGGACCATCTCCATGATTAGAAAACCAAGGATACAGCATTGGTATTAAATTTGGAAAATGTGTAATAAGAACATGCAGAAGCAGGATCGCATAAGGAATTAATCAAAAGTAGTGTTCACTGAGGATATTTTGAATATTTTTTTCCTATTGCAGCCCCCATGTTGGATGAATCTGTGATTACTCAATTAGTGGAGATGGGTTTTCCAATGGATGCCTGCCGGAAGGCTGTTTATTATACAGGGAACAGTGGAGCTGAGGCAGCAATGAATTGGGTCATGTCCCACATGGATGATCCAGGTATGTTAACAAAGTGGAAGCCCATATTCAACCCCTGTGATCTAATTCCTATCAAAGTGGTAGTATCTTAGGGCACAATTTATAATCTATGAGGGATTAAGAGCCTTGGTGGAGCAGTGGGCTAATGCCTCCTTAAGTAACACCAGCTGTCTGCAATTAGTGCAGGTTCGCATCCCACCAGGCTCAAGGTTGACTCAGCCTTCCATCCTTCTGAGGTAGGTAAAATGAGGACCCAGATTGTTGGGGGCAATTAAGCTGACTTTGTAATAATGCCGCTTGGGGTGTGTGTGAAAGCCCTAATAAGCAGGCATATACATAGAATGAAGGCTACTGCTAAGCTTGTAAGCCGCCCTGAGTCTTCGGAGAAGGGCGGGATATAAATGGAATTTAAAAAAAAAAAGAAATAGAATTCAGAACCCAAACAAGTCAAAGATTGTGATTAAATCGATGCAGAATTTGAATATAGTTTTAAACAAGTCAAAGATTGTGATTAAATCGATGCAGAATTTGACATATAGTTTAAATGAAAAAAGGAGGTTAGGTTTACCTTGAAGATTATACTTAAGTAGGATGCATTTTATTGTTGGTTTCATTACTCCAGTCACGATTGCTAAAATGAATAACTCCTTTTCCCTGAAATGCTTGAATTGCAATGAACAGATGAGATCTTTCTTCCACAAGTAGTGGTGATGTTGCAAAGCTCAACAGTACTGGTAATTCGTTCATTACAGAATGGGACATATTTTGAAAGCTGTAATCCCATTTCTGTATTAAAGTTCACTAAATTATATATTCTTCAAAATACACTGGACCAGCATTAGATATGATCAAAACTGCAAGAATCTTTATTGCAGAAGATCTGATCCCCTCTATGGGTCACAAAGGCTAGTTAAATTGGGAATATTTTTCAATGTCTAAAAAAAGTAAATGTAATGTACAATTTAATCTTATTTGGAATTATGCCACATAAAGTCCATATTTGAATTTGACACATCTTTAGTCTATAAAATATTTATAATATTTTTCAATATATTATTTATAGGGGGTTTTTCTCTTGATTTAATTGTACTAATCAAATACTTTTAGAGCTTAGTATGAATTGACTAGATATTGGGTCTAAGATGTCTAAAGTGCTCTTAAATGGTTAATTATGTATTAGAATGTATTAGCTAGATATTTTGGATTTGATTAGTATTCAAGGTTTATTTGTTATCTGCATTTTATTGATTATATTTTTTCTCTTCCTTTTTACTATATTTCCTATACCTTTATTTGTATCTGTATTTCTTTTCCTTCCTTGAAATTGCAGTAGAAATAAATCACTAAGAAAAAAAGAAAAAGGATGGCAATATCTTGAAAGAAAAAAATGGAGAGGAGACAGTATGCGTAATTCAACTCCTTTCAAAGTAATGCTCTTTTTTTTTTCTTTAGATTTTGCAAACCCTCTAGTTCTTCCGGGATCCAGTGGACCTGGTTCCACCATCACCTGCCCGGATCCCCCATCTGAAGATAGTGTGGCAACCATTGTCTCTATGGGCTTTTCCCGTGATCAAGCTATGAAAGCACTAAGAGCTACGGTGCGTCAAGAGAGAATGATAAGGATTTAGAAAAACAGCAACGGGGCTCCTGGCTTGATTTTTTCCCCTGTCTTCTCATCTTTAGAATAACAGCCTTGAGCGAGCTGTGGACTGGATCTTCAGCCATATTGATGATCTAGATGCAGAAGCTGCCATGGACATCTCAGAGGGACGTTCAGCTGCAGAATCCATCTCTGAATCCATCCCCGTGGGACCCAAAGTTCGTGATGGACCTGGAAGTAAGCTTGGAATGGGGGGAAAAAAGACCTGGTAGTTGAATAATTTAATTTAATTTTCTAGTTCTTTTCTGAGTGTTCCATTTTAGTGTTTCTTTCAGCTCACAATCTGAGATAATGCCTTCAGTGTTTGGGCTCAATGATACATTGTAGAATATGCTATAAAGATATTATACTTTGATAGTGGTATATATGCTTCTCATATATTCTTATCGCATAATTCAACGAGTCATATTCATAAACTATGGTATAATAAAGTTTTCGAAGCATATGTTAGAAATGATACGGAGGATTGGTCTGTCAAAGTTTCTTACCTATGTTACTGGTATACAGCTTCCATGTTCTATTCTTACTAAACAGAAAATATAGGAGGATTATTGCCTTTTTGCTACCCATCCTTGGAAAGAAGGGATTAATGCTATCTTTGTCTGATATCTTTATGTAGGTTGGGCTTGTGTTTTTATGCAACCGTTTCTCAGGGAGTGAATACTCTTTTTTCCTTAATTCTCATGTATGTTTTCTACATTATCAATGTATTCGTAATTCTGCCTTTTATTCCTTCAGAGTACCAGCTTTTTGCTTTCATCAGTCACATGGGCACATCCACTATGTGTGGTCATTATGTCTGTCATATCAAGAAGGATAATAGGTAAGAATGAGGATGAGGGGATTCAGGAAAGTGTGTTACTTAGCAGTCTTATTTAGCATTCCATCTTCTGCAGTAAGATAGATGATTGAAGACAGAGAAGTATCTCTTATCTGTCACTGTAAGAGAAACAAATGGGCTTCTGAGATTTCCCATAAGGGCTGTTTCTGTAGCTTGCTTTTAAAACAGAATTTTGCAAAAATAAAGCATAAACTGCGTGAAGGGCAATATACAACTTTACTTTAGTATTTTTGTTTTTTTTGTTTCAAATAGGTAAAAAGTTTTTAATATATATTTTGATATAATTTTTTCCACATCTCTTTGACAGTGTCTAGATGCAAGGTATGTTTTTAGCTCGCTTCTGTACCTTTAAAATTTTAGCAAATTTTATCTTATGAAAAAAGATAACTTTGCAACCTTAAGTAATTAAAAACAAGTTTTTTAAAAAAAATACAATTGAGATTGAAGAATTCTATATACACTAGTCTCACCCTCTAGCAGAATTACAATATAGAGATCTTGCTTTGTTTTCTCTTCCTCTCTCCTCTCTCCTAGGTGGGTGATCTATAATGACCAGAAAGTTTGTGCCTCAGAGAAACCCCCCAAAGATCTTGGGTACATCTACTTTTACCAGAGGATCCCCAGCTAGGATATTCTGCTTCAGGGTTTGCAGCTAGAATCAACTGATGATGGGAGGATGGGAAATTCTAGAGATGAATATGAAGAAAGAGGAACAACTCTCCATCCTTAGGTGTTCATATATCACTGCTGCAGCCAGCAGAGATGGGATTCCTTCACATGAAAGCTGGAGTCTGCTGCCCCTGTGGACACTGCTGGAGGGTTGGGGGGCTTGGGTGGATTTGAACCTCTGTGTAAAAGCAAGAAGAAAAATATCATCTTACTGAACCGGTCATCCAAGGCTCATCCATGCACATGGTTTCTTCTTGGTGTAGCTATAACACTCTAGGACAGTTTAGTGAATGGTGGGCATGAGAGGAAGCAGTTTACATGTGGCTTTACATACTAGATGGGATGGGTTTCCTCACCTGCCTGAAAACCATTCAGGAATAATCTGTTACTCATGTGCCTCTGAAATGCCAAAAACACACAGGATCAAATAAAAACCTTTTACCCTCCTTCAAAAATGGACTGTTCATATTGCTTCCAGTCTCTTCTGTTCTTTGTTATAAACTATATCATTCCTGGGCTATTGTTTTGCTGGGAACAATGTGTAAGCAAGAGTATAATGCATGATGAATTATAGTCGAGTATCATTCGGTAACTCCAAGTTGTCATACTAACATTTAAGTGATATCCCATTCTTGGTCTTTCTAGTTTCCAACAGAAATTAAGAATCTATCCCTTGGAAAGTTTCATTGTTGCTGGAAATGTTATGTTGGACCTACGTATTACTAAACTGCCTTCCTATTGTTTTCAAGATTATATACAAACTACAAGTGGATCAATGTAAATGCAAAAAAATATTTTCACTGCAGGGGTTTTATGCCTTTAAACAAACCAAGGTCCCAGGGCTATATTCCAAAGCCTTAAATGCAGCCTTCAAAAAAACCACCACCCAAATTGCTAATACAATTGTAATTCTTAAAGTAAGACAAAGGAAAAATATGAACTGTGTGACAGTGATCTTAGTAACTGTCCTTGTCCTCAGCATTTTAGTGAATGGTACAAATATGCCAATGGTGGTCTGCATGAAAGAGATTAGAGCATCTCTGCCTTAATAATAAGGATCAAGTCCACTTCACATCTCTGTCCTGAGATACACAACCAATTTGGCAAAAAATAAATAAAAGTCCATTAGAATATTTGCTGGATTGGCTCAGGGAAAGCAGAGGTCATTCTTTATAAACAGATAAAGGTCCCCAAATTAGGAAATATATTAAGTTGAACCTTTGTACTTGGTTGAAGTGGAACTACACAGAGGTTGTACTTTTGTTTTAGCAAAATAGGATAAAATTGGCATGTACAGTATTTTGGAGCTTTATGATAAAACAAAACATGGGATTTACTGATGATATGAGTTTAAACCACACATCTTACACCTCATTCTCCCATAGCTTAGGTTAGGATAAAAACTCCCACACTTCACTAATTTTATTTTTCCTTCAGAATGGGATGAAATGTAAGCTACAGCATTATGAAAGCAACTGTATTGCCCTATTTTCGTTACAGTTGTTGCAGATGTATAGAACTACCGTATGTATCTTAAGAAGTTTTTGTTTAAATGGGAAATTTCCAAATGTTTCTTGTAACCAGCTAAAAGACTTTTTACTCCAGCTTTTTGATCTTGTTTTCCTTGCAGGCATTTAAAACATACATACAACTACAAAACTGGTTACAGAAAAGACAGATGAACCTCGAAGATCTGGCTTTTCCCCCCTCTATATGGGGTTAGGAAAGAAATTGAGCCCTCATTGTTGATATATATTGCCTTCAGCAGCCACTTCTTGCCCAGCTGGTTTTGATATATAAATAAATCCCTTCTCACCCCTATGGGTGTTATGTGTTTTCCTCAATCTTGAGTCCTTTGTTAGACACCTGGGAGTTTGAGGGTTGTGCACAGTATCTTAACTGCTCCCAGCACTGCACTCTTCTGGAGAGACACTTCTGATGTCTCCTGGAACCACTCTCCCAGCTTATAAGTTGGAGCCCCAAATGCTCCAACTACCACTGGGACCACTTTGGCCTTTACTTTCCACATTCTCTCTAGTTCCTCCTCCAGACCCTGGTACTTTTTCCAGTTTTTCATATTCCTCCTTTCAGATGTTGCTCTTGTTTGATACCACTACATTTATCACCACCATTGTTAGGTCTTGATAAATGTTGTAGTCTACTACCACGATGTCTGGTTGACTGGCCAGCGCCTCCTGTCTATTTGGACCTGGAAATCCCACAGGATCCTAGCCCTCTTATTCTCCACAACCATCTGTGGAATCTTCCATCTGGACACAGGAGACTCTAAGCCAGGGATCTTCAAACTCGGCCCTTTTATGACTCCTGGACTTAGCTGGCTGAGGAATAGCTGGGAGTTGAAGTCCAGGAGTCATAAAAGGGCCGAGTTTGAAGATCCCTGCTCTAAGCCAAACACTGTGCATATGGTCTCATACACAATGCCAGCCGTTTAGTTGTGCAGTTCAGTGTACGCTGCTCCTAGCTGCATTTTACATCCTGCCACCTTGTGTTGGACTGAGGCCTTTCTGCACAGTCTGTACCTTGGATCCTATCTAATGTGATAGTTCCCTGTTTTTATGGATTTGGTGCTTATTGCCTGTTCTTTATGTTGCTATAATCAGTGCCTCAGTCCTGTCTTCTAGTCCTAGGCTCTGATAGGATTTCACAATGTCACTACCCCAGCTATCTGTCAATGGTTTGGTACATTCCATGCAGTCTTGTCTTGCCATGGCACTTCCTCTGCTTGATCTTTCTTCCACGTTTGCTGTTGCCTCATGCATTCTCTCTCCAGTTCATATTTGGGTGCCATCTTATTACTTCTGTTTTTCTAAAAAAAAGGAGATACAAAATGTATGTTTTGGAAGAGTGAAGAAATTAAAAGTACTGAGTATCTCAAATTTTGCATCCCTCATATTTACTGTTTTATTCTGAATCTGTAAATAACTGCAAATAAATAATAAGTATACATCGATATTTGCAGAAAAATTTTCAATTGAAAAGTGTCCTATTCAGAGGTGGCATCAATTACTTAGGGATTCAGTTGAAACATACAATTTGATTTGGCATACAACTACATATATCAAGAGCCTATTCTACTCCTTACCAAATAATTTTTAAAACCATCTACATGTGCAAAAAAAGGAAATGACACTGAAAAATCTGAATCCTGTTTTTCTTACCATATTTTGCACGAGGCCATGTAATGCCAGAAATATAACATTTCCAAAGACAGCAAGCATCTGTAAATGGTCAAATAGAAAAGATAAGTGCAATGTGCAACTGCACCCATCCTCAACACTTATTTTTTTTCCTATATGAAGTATGAATTCTGCAAATTTTATTCTGGTCATTGTCCCATCATAGATGAATTAAATTTCTGCTTCCTCAACAACTTTTCCCCACCAAACATCCCAATATATCAGAGATGAGAAATTTTCTCTCTGAAATTTCCAAAAAAAGCCTGTTAGAAGTACTGCATACAAATTTGCTGAATGCCTGGAATAAGAAGTGCAGATTTGTCTCATGCAGAGGAAACAGTAGCTGGGGTGCTTCGCAACGGTATATGCATGCACGTATGTGCGGCACACAGGGAGCGAGTAATAAAATACTGATTTAAAGGGGCATCTCTCCTTAGGTAGCTTGCTATACAATAATGATAGCTAGTGATAGGTCAAAAACAACATAAATGAAAGCTGCTTCTATTTTATCACAATGTATGTTGTTGTTGTTAGTTGCGAAGTCGTGTCCGACCCATCGCGACCCTATGGACAATGTTCCTCCAGGCCTTCCTGTCCTCTACCATCTTCTGGAGTCCATTTAAGCTCACGCCTACTGCTTCAGTGACTCCATCCAGCCACCTCATTCTCTGTCGTCCCCTTCTTCTCCGACGGCGGAGACGGCCTGCATCCGGCGACGACGACGACGGCAGCAGTGGGCTTTGGCCGTTCTCAGCGACCAGCACTAAGCGGTGGCATTCCTGGGGCCTTCTGGCCCGAGTGGCAACATTTGACCTGTTTTCGGGCCACTTCTGCGGCATCAACGTTTTCTGGCCTATTCGGGCCGTTTGTGGTGGCCGGTGATTGGCTGCGGCGTTTCTCGGGCTTTTGGCCCCTCTCGCCAGCGGTGGTGTTTCCATCTTACCCCAGACTGCATCAGGCTGCTTTTGGTGACGCTGTCGTCCTCGGGCCGTTTTGGCGGCGGAGAGGGCGACTGAGAGCTATCCCAGCGGCGATGATGTTTTCTGTGCTGCCTCGGACTGCTTGTGTTGGCAACGGCGTCTTCGGACCGCTTCAATGGAGCAACGGCGACAGGTGGTCCTTATACCGTTTTTGGACCGTTTTAGCGGCGGTGATGACGCTTTCAGACCATCTCTTCTATCTTGGCCCGTCTACCCTTCTGCCTGAATATATACATCTATTAACTTTGCCTACCTCCCCCTCTCCCCTTTGGATTCGGTCGGTCCTGGGTACCAGCCACGGTGGGAGAGTGGCTGACTTTTACATCTGCAGCCCCATAGAGGTGGGAGCTCTATGGGGCATGCCTACCCAGAGTATATCTTTGACCACCCCCAGGAACAGAGTTGCAACCTGCCGTGAGAGGGCGGGGGTGGCCTGTTTACTGGGGCACCCAACTGAGTGGCAGTGCAGTTGGGTGTGGATCCAGATATTTTCTTTTCCGGCCTTTGACCCTCCTATGGACATGATCACCTCCGGGACTGCCTATTCTGGACTTGCTGGACTAACATGCAACAATATACTAGCACGGACTTGCTCGCCCTCAGGGGTGCCCCCCTCGCCTGGGTGCGACCCGCCTCTTTAAATCCTAACCTCGATGAAGGGCCCGAGTTTTGGGTCTCTGAGAGATGGCTGGGCAGGGGCAGGGGCCGTCAACATAAATTTAATAAGCGGCCCCTGATTACGTTTTTATCAAAAAAATTTACGGGGTTGGGGAGAGGGGTGGGAGATGGGGGTTGTCAGGCTATGGGGGGCGGCCAATCAACCATAGTTCAGGCCAGACTTGGGTCTGACCGCGCGGGGGGAGAACGGGGGGTCGTCTCCGGGGCTCATGAGCGGGTCGTGGGATTACCAATTCCCACGACGGGGAATGGCAGCAGGCGGATAGACAGGGGGCCATATCGTTACCGGGAGGGCCGTCTCGGCTATTTGCAAGCGGTGAGGCGCTCCGACCCTCTGCTTCTTTCCCGAGGTTCCGGGAGCGAGGATGTGCAGCCTCCTGAGCTCCGGCTGGTGTACCTGAATGCCAGGTCCGTGGTTAACAAAGCTCCCCTTGTTAGGGATTTAGTTGAGGGTGAGCATGCGGACCTGGCCTGCATCACGGAGACTTGGTTGGGCCCAGAGGGTGGGGTCCCTTTGGTTGACCTTTGCCCACCAGGCTTCCGGGTGCTACACCGGCCTCGAGCTCAAGGTAGGGGTGGGGGTGTGGCGGTGATCATTAGGGAGACCTTATGTCCGCGGGAGACCACCGTTCCTCAGATAGTCGGGTGTGAGTCTCTCTTTGTGAGATTTGGTTCTGGGGCGCAGTTGGGCTTGCTGCTCGTGTACATTTCGCCTAGTCGCGCAGCGGCAGCCCTGCCCGAGCTGCTCGATATCCTCTCGGGGTTGGTGGTTGAGTTCCCCAAACTTATAGTTTTGGGAGACTTCAATCTACCATCCCTGGGAGGCTCATCTGAGCTCGCTCGGGAGTTCATGGCTTCCATGACGGCCATGGACCTGACGCAGGTAATTTCTGAACCAACTCATGAGGGAGGCCACACCCTTGACCTGATTTTTTTATCTGGACGGTGGTTGGATGATCTTGGTGGGGGCTTTCCATTTATTATGCCCCTGTCATGGACCGATCATCACCTCCTGCGGCTGGTCTTCCATTTTGCCACCCCCCGCCGTGGGGGTACGGAGCCAATTAGATGGTACCGCCCCAGACACCTAATGGATCCTGATAGATTCCAAGCGGCGCTGGGGTCCCCACCTGCCTCCATTACTCACAACTCGGCGGATGCCTTAGTGGAAGCCTGGGAAAGGGCAGCCACTGAGGCACTTGACCGGGTTGTACCCTTGCGGCCCCTGACCCGGTGCAGATCCCAGCGAGCTCCATGGTTCTCCGCGGAGCTCCGGGAGATGAAGCGTCGGAAACGGGGCCTAGAGAGCTGCTGGAGGTCCAGCCGATCTAAACCCGACCGATTGCGGTTAAGAACCTACATTAGGTCTTATCTCGCTGCGATGAGGGAGGCGAGGTGTAATTACTTCTCCACCCTCATCGCGTCCGCAGATAATCGCCCGGCCGCCTTGTTTAGGGTGACTCGCTCCCTTCTTAATCAGGAGGTGAGGGAGGATCCCTTGCAGGGTCGTGCCGAGGAGTTTAGTCAACATCTGTCGGATAAAATCGCTCGGATTCGGACCGGTTTGGACTCCAGCTGGGCAGAGTCTGGCGATCAGGACACGGGCGGTCCTGTCAATGTTATCTGGGAGGAGTTTGATTCTGTGACCCCTGATGAAGTGGACAGGATTATGGGGAAGCTGAGTTCCACCACATGTTTATTGGATCCGTGCCCTTCTTGGCTGGTTTATGCAGCTAGGGAGAGGACACGAGGCTGGGTCCAGGCGGTTATATCTGCTTCTTTGAGCGAGGGTTATTTCCCCACCGTCTTGAAGGAGGCGGTGGTGAGACCTCTCCTCAAGAAGCCTGCCTTGGACCCAGCTGTATTGAACAACTTTTGTCCAGTCTCCAACCTTCGCTTTCTTGCGAAGGTTGTTGAGAGTGTGGTGGCGCATCAGCTCCCTCTGGTCCTGGATGAAGCGGATTATCTGGACCCTTACCAATCGGGTTTCAGGCCCGGGCACAGCACGGAGACGGCATTGGTCGCTCTGGTGAATGATCTCTGGAGGGCTCGGGATAGGGGATATTCCTCTGTCCTAGTCCTATTAGACCTCTCGGCGGCTTTCGATACCATCGACCATGGTATCCTGCTGCGGCGTCTCAGGGGACTGGGAGTGGGAGGCACGGTTTTTCAGTGGTTCTCCTCCTATCTCCTGGGACGCTCGCAGTCGGTGTTGGCAGGGGGGCAGAGGTCGACCCCTAGGACTCTCGCTTGTGGAGTTCCTCAGGGGTCGGTCCTCTCGCCTCTCCTGTTCAACATCTATATGAAACCGCTGGGTGAGATCATTCGTGGTTTTGGAGTTGGGTATCATCAATATGCTGATGATACCCAACTTTTTATTTCGACCCCAAACCACCCCAGTGATGCCCTCGCTGTGATGTCCCGTTGCCTGGAGGCGGTTCGGGTCTGGATGGGGAGGAACAGACTTCAACTCAACCCTGACAAGACTGAGTGGCTGTACATTCCGGCTTCCCGGGACACCTGGGATGTTCCATCTCTTTCTATGGGGGGTGAGCTTTTACCCCCTGTGGATAGGGCTCGCAACCTGGGAGTCCTCCTAGATTCACGACTCACTTTGGAGGATCATATAGTGGCCGTGACTAGGGGGGCTTTTGCCCAGGTTCGCCTGGTGCGCCAGTTGCGGCCCTATCTAGACCGGGAGGCCTTATGTACGGTCACTCACGCGCTCGTGACCTCTCGCCTAGACTACTGTAATGCTCTCTACATGGGGCTTCCCTTGAAGACTACTCGGAGGCTCCAACTGGTACAGAATGCGGCCGCGAGAGTTGTCTTGGGAGTTTCCCGGTACTCCCATGTTACACCTTTGCTCCGTGAGCTGCATTGTTTACCAGTTGTCTTCCGGGTAAGGTTCAAGGTTTTGGTTATGATCTTTAAGTCCCTACATGGCATGGGTCCGCGATACCTCGAGGACCACCTGCTGCCGGCGTCGACTCCCCTCCGCCCTGTGCGTGCCCACAGAGAGGGCCTCCTCAGGGTGCCTCCGGTCAAGGAATGTCGACTGGTGGCCCCCAGGGGGAGGGCCTTCTCTGTGGGTGCTCCGGCATTATGGAACCAACTGCCGGTTGAGCTCCGGACGGCATCAGACCTCCGATCCTTCCGTCGCGGGTTGAAGACCCATTTATTTGAACTAGCGGGTCTGGCCTGATGGGGGTATATGGGTTTTTATAGGCTTGTTATTTTTTATCATTCTTGTTTTAACTTGGGCATTGATTTAATTGTTTTTTAATTTTTGTATTGTTATTTATACATGCCCTGTGAACCGCCCTGAGTCCCTTTGGGAGAAGGGCGGTATAGAAATCTCAATAAATTAAATTAAATTAAATTATTGCCCTCGATCTTTCCCAGCATTAGGCTCTTCTCCAGTGAGTCCTTCCTTCTCATAAGGTGGCCAAAAGTATTTGAGTTTTAGCTTCAGGATCTGGCCTTCTAAAGAGCAGTCAGGGTTGATCTCCTCTAGGACTGACCGGTTTGATCGCCTTGCAGTCCAAGGGACTCGCAGGAGTCTTCTCCAGCACCATAGTTCAAAGGCCTCAATTCTTTGGCGCTCAGCCTTTCTTATGGTCCAACTTTCACTGCCATACATTGCAACTGGGAAGACCATAGCCTTGACTATACGCACTTTTGTTGGCAGGGTGATGTCTCTGCTTTTTAGTGTGCTGTCTAGATTTGCCATGGCTTTCCTCCCCAGGAGCAAGCGTCTTTTAATTTCTTGGCTACAGTCCCCATCTGCAGTGATCTTGGAGCCCAGGAAATCACAATGTATAATAGCTATGAAATTCAGCCAACTTTGTTCAGAACGGCTCAATTACGTATGTCAAATTCGGGGGGGGGGAAGAGTTGAATTTGATTGGATGAACCGACGTATGGATCTTTTATCCCAAACAGGCAAGGATTTGAGCAGCGGGCGGTTTCGGGCAACTTCTGCTTCGACGGCCGAATTATAAAATACGTAATACTGTCACTTGGAGTTTAACCGGTACAACAAACGCGCATCCCAACACAGGAACAATCCACTTCTTCCCCAACAGGTCCCACCTTCAGACTCGGCCTCCTCAGCCACAAGCCAGAATTCTCGCGACTACACCCCGACCGGAAAACACGAATTCCGCCTCCCATTTTGACTGGCTAAGCGAGAAGCCAATCGTGGGAGCGCGCTCTGCGTAACGTCACCGCCGGGGGCGGGGTGGGGAGGCGGGCTCTCCCTGGTTTCTATAAAGGGTGCCTGGAGAGGGTGCCTCGCCGCCGCTGCGCTCTTTGACCTTCTGATCTCCTTCGGAGCTGCCGAGCAGACGGCCCAGACACCCCCATCATGGCACCGAGGAAATTCTTCGTGGGCGGGAATTGGAAAATGAACGGCGATAAGAAAAGCCTTTCGGAGCTCATCCAGACTCTCAATGAGGCTAAGGTCCCCGCAGAGACAGGTCAGGAGGATTTACCGCCGGGCCGAATGGGAAAAGGAAGGGCTCGCTGCCTTTTCGGGGGTGGGGGGGGTCCGTGAGCTCTGCCTAAAGGAGGCTTCCCCGGAAGCGCCTTAGCAATAGCAGCCGCCGCCGCCCCGTTTGCTTCGCTTGCATCCCCGTCGCTGTGCCCCGATTTCAAGCGGATCGGCTGCGGCCCTCGGGTGGGTTTCCTGGGCGTGGGAAAGGGGCCGGGCCTAATCCAAGAGCGCCTGCCTGTCCCCCTCTCCAATTAGCCCGGGCGGGAAAGCGGTTTCTTTTCTTTTCTTTTTCTTTTTCCGGCGGGCTGTTGCAGAGCATCCCTCGCGGAGGAGGCGCCCGCTGTTGCCACGCCTAAATAATATAAGCGCCCCTCCTCCCGCTTGTGTGGCCGCCTGCACGTACCGCGGAGGTGGTTTGGCTGTCTCGTCGTGGAGCTTTGCAAAAACGAATTGAGGGCAATTAGCTGTGGAGGAAAGCAGATTCTGGCTTGGGAGGGGGGGGGGAAAGCTATTTTTTCGATTTATATAGCTATCAACTCGCAAAACGACTCTGAAAAAACTAAATCACAGCATGTTACATTGCTAACACTTGTTCCTTGTTGCACAAAATCAGGCGCTGCAAATCCTGGTGAGCCATGGGTCTGTGCTGTTTATAATTTTTAACTGTACCTGCATCTGGGTTATAAGATTCAAGCCCAAATAAGAGAGATGATAAATTTAGCTACTCAAAGGTCTAAATTATATAGATTTATTAAAGTAAAATACATGAATCGTCTAAATAATCCATGATAACATTTCAAGGAACCAGTTTAGAATATCTTCCCTTATGAATGAATGGAAATTTTTTCCTTTGCTATTGGCAGTCCTATGAGGACTAGCCTATTTACAGCCCCAGCTTTGCCTAAATCACAGTAACATTCACATTTAAAGACTCCATCTGGTCTTTTTGAGAATGAAGCAATAAGATAAAAGGTAAAGGTTCCCCCGCACATGCGTGCTAGTCGTTTCCGACTCTAGGGGCCGGTGCTCATCTCCGTTTCAAAGCCGAAGAGCCAGCGCTTGTCCGAGGACGTCTCCGTGGTCATGTGGCTGGCATGACTAGATGCCAAAGGCACACGGAACGCTGTTACCTTCCCACCGTAGTGGTCTCTATTTTTCTACTTGCATTTTTACGTGGTGCTCATCTCCGTTTCAAAGCCGAAGAGCCAGCGCTTGTCCGAGGACGTCTCCGTGGTCATGTGGCTGGCATGACTAGATGCCAAAGGCACACGGAACGCTGTTACCTTCCCACCATAGTGGTCTCTATTTTTCTACTTGCATTTTTACGTGCTTTTGAACTGCTAGGTTGGCAGAAGCTGGGACGAGTAACAGGCACTCAACTCTGTTACACGGCACTCGGGATTCAACCCGCCAAACTGCCAACCATCTGATCAACAAGCTCAGCATCCTAACCCACTGAGCCACCGCGTCCCTATAAGCAATAAGATAAGGATTGCCAAATTACACTGCTTATGAACCTTCTTTCAGTTCTTGTAACTGAATCTAACATTGTTTTAAATGATACTAAGTGAAACAGATTGGCCAGCTGTCTTAAGAGTTGTGCAGAGTGGTGTTTCAATTGGTGTTTCTTAATACTAGAGTCCATTCTTTATAGGAAGATAGCATCCTGGCATGTTGAACAGTGAAGAAATCTCTTTTAATGCTATTTGCACAACCCAGCGAGAATGCCTCTGGTAGCAGTGACTTGAAAGTATCAGACAGAATCGGACCCTTCTGGCAAGTTCTCTGTGACACTATCCAATCAGAAAGGGCAAGGTGGATTGAAAAAGGAATGCAGTTTCTGAATTGATATTCTGAAGGAAATGTCAAAGGCTGTGGAGGAGAAAGATTCCTAAATATAGGTGTTAGGGTAGGGACTAAAAATACCAGCTACTGTAGTTGGAACTGGAAACTTTATCCGTATAGCTTGCTAAAGGTCAGGAGAAGGGATGAAGTATAAGAGACAATTTATTGACCCAGATACTCATTCTATTAATATCATTTCTATATTGTGTGGTTTGCTTTATTAGTTGGGTAAACTACATTTGAATGGGTCTACATTACTAATCTGTTGAACAGAATACCAAAACAATGGTTTGTCTCTTTCCTATCAATTTTCAGCCTAGTTAAAAAAAACTCAGTTATGGAGTTCACATTAAAAAAACCTTAAATATATTTCCTAAAATATAAGACATAAAGACAGGCCTATATTAATTATGAGGTTATAGTTCACTATTGTAAGAGGTTACTAGGTATAACTCATAGGCTTAGCTTTAATTTTTTTTTACCTTCTCTTGTTTCACTCATTCAGTAAATTTTCTTCCAGCTTTTATAACTGCATGGTACATACAAAGTATCATGTCTGTGACTTATCCACCTAAGTGGTAACAGTTTTAATTGATGGTAATCCCTTATGATCTTAAATGGAATGAAATGCTTCCCCATCCCTAGTGCAACGATTCATTTAATTTTCTGCTGTCTTTCACTTGTCTGTGGATTTTGGGCTCACATGTCCTATGCATGTCATAACTGAATAGAGGATTTGAATGCAAATGAATGAATAGTGAGTCTGTAATTGAAAGGGCATTTTAGGTTTCTGCTTTATTCCACATGATGTTCTTTTTCTTGTCCCAGAGGTGGTTTGTGGTGCCCCTTCCATCTACCTTGACTTTGCCCGTCAGAAACTTGATGCCAAGATTGGGGTGGCTGCTCAAAATTGTTACAAGGTACCCAAAGGAGCTTTTACAGGTGAAATCAGGTATGTTGTCAGAATTCTCAGGCTAGGGAAAGCCACATGTTTTAGCTAGCAGTGTGCTGAAAGCTCATTTTCTGCAATCTGTTTCCAGCCCAGCCATGATAAAAGATGTTGGCGTCACCTGGGTAATCTTAGGACACTCTGAGAGAAGGCATGTCTTTGGCGAGTCAGATGAGGTGGGTGATTTGCTCCTCTGAGTTTCTTTTCCCTATTCACTGCCGTCTATGACAGGCACTGGGCTTTTTATATCCACGATATATATCAAGCTTGTATAGGTTTCTTATATTGTTTCTGCCTCTTTTCAGCTCATTGGACAGAAGGTGGCCCATGCCTTGTCTGAAGGGCTTGGGGTCATTGCTTGCATTGGAGAGAAACTTGATGAGCGAGAGGCTGGTATCACAGAGAAGGTGGTATTCGAACAGACCAAGGTCATTGCTGGTAAGAGACCATGGGGGAACTAGGGAAGGAGTTTCAAACACACACACACACACACACACACACCTTCCTGACATTGAAAAGCTTCCTGTTTTTAAAAAATAAAGTTCCCACCAACTAGGGAGATTACAGTAATAAAATGTAAACATTTATTGCTGTTAAAGAAGTAACCAGACAATTTTAGATTAGGCATAAAATGCCATATAATTCGTGCTCAGAAAACCTTACATCATAGTTAACAGATCTTTTAGACAAATCAGAATGTGCTGCTTGTGTTAGTTGCTGGATATACTAATGCCCATAGAGCTCCAGAGTTAAAGGTCATTGCTAACTGTCCTTGAGTGTTTTCATTTGCATCACTTGTTTTCCACCTTTGTTGGCTGACCATGGAAATACATGGAGGGAAGCTGTAAGATACGGAGGAGGAGGAGACTATTCTTCTCCACTCTGCCATGTTGGGTTTTTCATGGTCTTAAAATTACATTTATTTGCTTTGGTTTTTTCCCAGACAACGTGAAGGACTGGAGTAAAGTGGTTCTTGCCTATGAGCCAGTTTGGGCCATTGGAACTGGTAAAACTGCAACTCCCCAGCAGGTATGAATGTGATTAGGGACATCCTGTTTTCAAACCTTGGGTCTCTCTTTAGGGACTCCCCAAATGAATAGCATCTCTTCACTTCAAGATGACTGCTACATGACAATACAACTTCTTAAAAGCCCACTTTTTTTTACCCACTTCCTCTTGCAGGCCCAGGAAGTTCATGACAAGTTGAGGAACTGGCTGAAGACCCATGTTTCTGAAGCTGTTGCACAGTCAACTCGAATCATCTACGGAGGTGAATAGAATCTATTCTCATCATTGCATAAAACTGTGGCAATAATTTGACAGTTTGTCTCTTGAGTGCAAGTACCCAATTTTTAGTGTCAGTGTAATAGAACATTGATATTTGACTGATTCATCTTTGTAAACCACATAGTCATGCATTGGGAATATTGCTTAATGATATCCTGCCAGATGGATGATACCCCCCTATCCACCCTCCTATACACACTGATTAAAATTGGGGTGTGAAAAATAGGTGTTTTTTTTTTAAAAAAAAGAATCATTCTAGATGATATTTTATGGGGAAACAAGCAGCTGAGAAGTGGCTTATATTAAGACTATAGATAGCTTCAAAAATGATTTGTAAGAAATGCATCTCATTCAGAGAAGCAAAGCATCTCTCTGTATTTGTTAAAACAACTTTGTTTCAGATTTCCCCCAAACATGGTGGGGAAAAATTGGAGCGTTCAGTCCTCTAAGTAAATTACAAAGCCTGACAGTTATACTGGATAGGTTTCTGATAGGATTTATTTAAAAGATTTATTTGCGTGCCTGTGCTATACAGTGTAATGCTGTGTGGCTAATAATAACCAAATCCATAAAATATACTTAGAAATACCCTCCCCCATTAAAAACCATCAAGCTGTAACCAAACACATAATAATTTGATTAGTATATGCCCTCCAGAGTTGCTTTTTGTGAAATTGATGACTATTCAAATGTGATAAATAGCAACCTTGCACCAACTGCGCCTGTGCTGGGTTCAATGCCTGTCCTGCCCCAGTACTGGTGGAAAAGTAGACCGACCTCCTAGGCAGGATAGGTCCTACCAGATGACATCACGTGGTAGAGGGGACCTGAAGCACGCCCATCCTGTTGGATCTGATGGGATGGGCAGATACCCTGAGAGACAACCTGGCTCTGTGCCATTCAGGACTTTAAAGATAATAACCAGCACCTTGAATTACATTCAGAACGTGAGAACCAGTGCAGCTTTAGGATACAGGTGACTCTTGGAGCTGTCACCAGTTGTGTGTGCCATTGCATTGTGGATCAAATGAAGCTTCTGGATGGTCTTCAAGGGTAGCCTCTAGAGTGCATTGCAGTATAAATAGACCTCACCAACAACCACTTGTTCAGCAACCATTCAAAGTTGGGACAGTGCTGAATGAATGAAACTTATTACTAGCCCTCAGAGTTCTGGCCATTGCACTGCCCCTGTGCTCACACGATTGCAATTCAGGTGCTTGGCAACTAGCTTGCACTTATGATGGTTTTAATATCCTGCAGCAATATGGTCACTATTTGTGACCTTATCTGCTAGCTTCACACAAGCAAAGTCAATGGGGAAGCCAGGAGGGAAGGTTGCAAGTCACTCTGGTAAATCCCTTCCCCTGCCTTCCTGTGAACTGTGCCCCACACTACATCCCTGGGCCTCTCTGCACTCAAATCAACCCACACCCTCTTTTTTCCCTGGCCTCCCTGCACTTGTATGGACCCACACCCTACTCTCAGTATCCCTGTGCTTGCAGCCTCCTTCCCTTGGCCTCCCTAGCACACTCAGCTACTCTACATTCACACAACACCCTCCTTCCCCAACTCTCATGCAACCTGCACCAAGCCTCTAGGTATCCCCCAGCCCCTCACGTGTGGCATCCCCACACACCTTATCTGAAATTCCCACCACTTCCCATTTAATGACTTGCATGTCTTGGGGTTATGACAGCAGCCAGGATTGCCATCACTAAGTGATGTGGTCATGTAATGGACTTTTCTACTGCATTGCTTAGCCATGGCAATCTTAGTTCCAATTGCCATCATAACTTGAGGATTGTCTGTATATCTCTTTCAGATTGTACTCTACTATATGCCTAAGCCCATCTGTTTAAACTGTAAATTCCATCTTTCCCAAAGCTTTGCATGGGGATTCTTTAGGAACATTACATTTAAAAAAATCTAATGGTGAAACACCTTGCATTTTCTGTTTTTACTTCTTGTATTTTACTTTCTGGAATTTTTTTCTTTTTTTTTAAATGAAATTTTATTCTTTCCAGGTTCAGTTACTGGTGGCAACTGCAAAGAATTGGCCTCCCAACATGATGTAGATGGCTTCCTTGTTGGTGGGGCTTCCCTGAAGCCTGAATTTGTAACCATCATAAATGCCAAACAGTGAAACCTGCTCTATAGAATCTGAAATAAAAAAAGCTGGAGGGAGAACCAACCCTAGTTGGAAGAGAAATACTGTAAAGATACACGTGCACTCAAGTGAAATGGCCTCACCTTCAATCCCTTTTCCCACCTTTTTCATTTACCTCTACTGCTGAATGTCGATGCCAATATATGAATATTGTGTTCCTTCATAAAAGCAATACTTCATTTGCTTCCTCTATATTGGTGAGGGGCTTCTGCCTTGGTCTTTAGTCCCTGTAAACTAGTTGAAGGCCTGTTTTCTTTCCACTCCAAACTTCTGCTCTAGAGGGCCATCTGCTTTGTTAAGGCATTCACCTCGTGGTTCATCTAATTTGGACTCATTGCCTGTAAGTTGTATATTCCTTCCATGTCTCCTAGGCCATTGGTAACTAGAAATAAACAAATGGAAAGTGGTGTGTAGGAACTATCATTGCTGTTTGAGGGGAAAACATCTCAAAAGGTTTTGGCGTACATAAAAAGTTTTTACACATTTCTAGAGAAAACATCGCTGAATTCTCATTCCTTACCACTCCTGGTTCTCTTTCAGTGAGTTAGGAATTGGAACTGTACATAAACTCTATGCATATGCTTAAGGGGAAAATGCCTGTAACATACTGTTTGAGGGCTTGGATTTCTGAAGATTTAAGGCAATGATAAGCATCAGGGAGAAATTAAAACCACCTTAATTGCTGGAAGTCCCATTGTTATCGTAACAAACTGTCTCATTTCTTTAATCTTTATTAAATATTTTTCCACAAAATGCAATTTATGAAGAGTAAAAATTTTAAAAAATGAGAACAAACATCAGAAAATTGACTTCTGACTTCCTTTGCAACAAAATTAACGTGTTGTTCAATCTCCCTCATTAATGTTACAAAATCCTTTTGGCCCCTTGTTTAGTCCTTGTACTTACATCAAATCTATAAACCACCTCACTTTTCTCTATTTTCAACAAAAAGTCCATAAAAGGTTTATTGTTTTATCCATGACAAACAGCTCAGTTTTGGCATATCTGACATCTTCACAACCCATTTCTCTATTGTGCATATAATGCTTGTCTCATTTCTCATGCG
This sequence comes from Vipera berus, assembly GCF_964194415.1. Classification (NCBI taxonomy): domain Eukaryota; kingdom Metazoa; phylum Chordata; class Lepidosauria; order Squamata; family Viperidae; genus Vipera; species Vipera berus. The sequence continues at coordinate 105,141,977 of NC_138203.1, forward strand.
TGCTGCCAAAAGCAGAAATGTAAGCAATATAAGTCAAAGATATTTGCTGAATTAAGTGCTAAATTGAGCTTGATAACATTCAGGAACTAATCTGCAGGATTGGTGAAGAAAGTATCGTAGAGACGGCATCTTATCACAGCAACGGCACTTCGAAATCAACCTGCTTTGTACAAATTCTATCAAGGAGAAAATATGTTATATAATTCTGTTACTGAATTTGGATAAAGCTGCTCCTCTGTCTAAATCACTGTTTTTCTTGCCATGTTTGAAAAATACTGGTCTAGATGTGCATTTTTTGCATGCCCAGGTCAAAGACACGGTAATATTGGAAACTCCTGGTGCCACTTCTTGGACTCAGCCTGGGCTGTGATCCTGCCGCATACTTTGGCTCCTGTCCTAGATCTGTTGAATAGAGTAGACTACATTGTGGTTTGCATCTCACTGTGGTTTAATCAGAGAACAAACAACCTGTTGTGATGCTGGGTTTGTTTGAGGAGGGCTGTCAGTTAAAATATCTGTTGATTCAATGTGCTGGATTCAAACAACTCCATTAATATAACATCAAAAGGATGGAGCCTGCTGTATGTTTTTTAAGTTGACGTAATTAAGGGGTTAAACATGGATCTGTAGACCCAGTAATTAAACCCCACTGAGATCAATAGAATTTGCATATATGGGATTCTAGTATATATAAAGAGGATTAAGTGGAAGAAATAATCTCTAACTGGGTATTCCAAAACTTATTTTTAGCCATAACACTTAACTAGATCAAAAATGATTACATGAATCAGGCGTTTGAATTAGGCTTTTTATCTACACCAGGGTTCCCCCTGGGGGTGCGAGAGAATATTCCAGGGGGGTACGAAAACAGCTTTTCAAAATTATAGTGTGCATAATTAATTGCTGTTATTTCAAACTTTTGTAAGGGGTGCGAGAATATATCAGAAGCGTTCTTAGGGCTGCAGGGTATAGAAAAGGTTGGGAGCCACTGATCTACACACTGCATAGAATTTAACAAGATGAATATGATGTTGAAAGAAAAATCAGGGTCCAATCCAAGCCGGGAATAAACAACATGGGCACATGGAGATAGGTTTTAGTTCAGGCATGTCAAACTGCCGGCCCATGGGCTGGATGTGTCACGCTGGAACTGCACCCACCGCATTGCCGGCAATGGGGGAAAAGTCATGAGACGTTGTGAGTTTGACGTGCCTGTTGTAGTTTATTGAAGAGGAGAGCCAGACAGAAAGATGGCTCTGGAAATAGAATTGACCACATGGAACAGTGGGTGACTTTTATACCTTCTGGGGCTTTTGAGGTTGTTTCCTGTTCTTGTTTGAGGTTTTGTATTTCCTGTGTCATGTACTTTGACCTGAGTGTGAGTGTGCCCTTTTGGTATTGGTGGGTTAATCTTATTATGTCCTGTCTTAAGAGTCTGGGTGGGGTATGTAGATTTTAAGGGTCTTTGACTTCCTAATTTCTTCAGTTTCTAGCTGAAAGGCTCCAAACTTTCTGAAAAGATTATCGAATTTGCATTTCTAAAAGCTGGCTTCTGCCTAGGGACTGGGCTGATTTCTGTCTTTTTTTAAAGAACTCCATTATTCCTTTGGGAAAATATATTCTGCCTTTTTAATATTTCCCAAAATATTTCTTTCTCTGGATTGTGACTATATAAATATTCTGGAATTATAAATCAGGTAAATAGCATTTTTCTGGGCCAAAGATGATCTCAATTAATTAATAATTGCATCACAAAGATATAGAGCAAAAACTTTGTGGCTTTGCTACAGCACATCAAAAATAGTTATAACCTGATTTCTTAATATGTTCATACATAAAGGGAGTGGTGTGGTTTCTAGAAACCCCAAGGTTGAATATTATAATAGCACTTTATTCAGCAGATTGCATAACTTTTAATCCAATTACAGGGAAGAAATTACTGTCATGTCAGCAAAAGTTTAGTTTGATCAATCCTAGTGGTAGCATGTGCAGATGAGGACATGTGACCTTGGATATCTGACAATATTAGTGGCCATCAAGAACAAGGGCAAAGTTCATAAAAACGAGTTGACTGTTTCCCAGCTGAGCATATGCTCCGAGTAAGAGGGGACAAAGAACATACTGAGATGAGATACGAAAGTCTTGACAAAAGAGATTGTTCAGGATCCTAGCTTCTGCCAAGGAGGAGATAATTTTCATTTTTTTTTAATTTACTGGAATTCATTAACATTGAAATAAATCTAGTGTCTCGTGTATAGTAATTGGTAAGAACAAAAACTTTTATAAACACTTTTAAAAGTGAAATTATTCTCCAAAGAAGAAGAAACCCATCAACAATTTGATGGGCTTACACAAGATACTAAATCATAAAACACATGCAAATTGTAGTCAACTTCCCTCCGCCCTGTGCGTTCCCACAGAGAGCGCCTCCTCAGGGTGCCACCGATCAGAGAATGTCGATTGGTGGCCCCCAGGGGGAGGTCCTTCTCTGTGGGTGCCCCGGAGCTATGGAATCGGTTGCCGGTTGAGCTCCGGATGGCGCCCGACCTCCGCTCCTTCCGACGCGATCTGAAAACGCATTTATTTGAACAAGCCGGCTTGGCCTGATGGGGGGTGGGTTGGGTTTTTTATTGTTCTTAATATTTGTATTTATTGTTTTTACCTTGGGCATTATGTTTAATTCCTTTTAACTTTTGTATTTTTTGTATTTTATACATTTGCCCTGTTCACCGCCCTGAGTCCTTCGGGAGAAGGGTGGTATATAAATAAAATTAAATAAATAAATAAATAAATATCATAAACTAGAAACAAGCCAACTACATTCTGATGTAATAAGTGAGTTCAGACTTAGTTAAAATCAAATGCTATCCTAATTACAGTGGATCTGTCCAGAATGGCTCTCCAGTGTTAAGAACCTTAATGCGTAACTGAATTGATTAAATTTATTTATTTATTATTGGGACTTATATGCCGCCCTATCTCCCGAAGGACTCAGGGTGGGTAACAACAATAACATACAATAAATACAGAAGTTAAGATAAAATTAAAATTAAAGGCCCCTGTACAATAAATTAAAATTAAAATTAAAATAAATTAAAAAATTAGAGTTAAAAAATTAAAAACATAATTAAAATCCCTGTCAGTCCAGGTCAGCCAGGTGGAAAAGGAGTGTTTTGAGGCCGCGGCGAAAGGACTGGAGATCTGGGGCCATCCGAAGCTCAGGGGGGAGCTGGTTCCATAGGGCTGGCGCTCCCACAGAGAAGGATAATGTTGATAATCCCTCAGGATTAAATAATGAGCTCACACCATGCAAAATGGGTAGCAAGTAATCTCAAAACATTCTACATGGCCTTATAGAGCAGACTTTGTTTCCCATTTTCTTTTGATGTTCCTTCGATATACCTAATGTATGTCTTGAAAATGGTCCAACACGATCCTTAACAAATCTCAGATTTCTACACTGTCTTTCTGAAGAACTTATCCATTGGTCTTCTAGTAACAAAGTATTTTGTGGGGGTTCACAGCCATAGCTATTGTGTGAACAGGCAAATATTCATATATTTTGTATGTAAATTTACAACAGGTTCTCCAATTTCCAAATGTCCCCACCAGTCCAAAAAGACTGCTTGCCCTGATTTATTAGTTGTGTTTACTATGTACATAAAAACATTCAATCTATTTTAAACCAATTTTTTTTGCACACAAGAAACTCACTTATGTGTTCTCTCCTTGAGAATCCATGCACAAAAAATTTCCAGCAGATTCTTTTTGCTCTCTCACCTTGCCACATATTCCTTTTAAGTCGTGGAAACGAGTCTTCATTTCACTGAGTTTCTATATAGTAGGTCCCAAACATTGGATAAAATACCTATTCAGCTCTCTGGAGTTACACCTGATATTGCCCAGTATTTTACCTCCTTTGAGCTATATGTACTGTACTTAGCTTTTAGGAAGAATTTTTACCCATGCGTGCAAATGTATCTGCTACAGAAGTGTATTGGGTTTCTCAAGAGTGCAGTTAGCTGTTGTGTAGATGTAACTCTACTACATTTTATGTCTTGTGTCACTTCATTGACATACCTTGGGCATTCAGCAAAATCTATTTTCATGTTAAAAGGGCAGGGGAGAGACACCCTATGATATTGGAGTGGAGGGGTCCCCAAAATATAGAAGCAGACACCACAATCTTTGATACCACCTGCCATCACCAGGCTAATATTTTCAGCATCCAATCTATCCAGTCTATCCACTCTCCCCAGAAATCATACTTCCTGTTTTTAATGGTAGTTAACGAAGAAATAAAAGGGACGCGGTGGCTCAGTGGGTTAGGACGCTGAGCTTGTCGATCAGAAGGTCGGCAGTTTGGCAGGTCGAATCCCGAGTGCCGCGTAACAGAGTGAGCGCCTGTTACTCGTCCCAGCTTCTGCCAACCTAGCAGTTCGAAAGCACGTAAAAATGCAAGTAGAAAAATAGGGACCACTACGGTGGGAAGGTAACAGCGTTCCGTGCGCCTTTGGCGTCTAGTCATGCCGGCCACATGACCACGGAGATGTCCTCGGACAAGCGCTGGCTCTTCGGCTTTGAAACGGAGATGAGCACCGGCCCCTAGAGTCGGAAACGACTAGCACGCATGTGCGGGGGAACCTTTACCTTTACCTTTTAACGAAGAAATAGCAAACTTTTTTTTTGCCAGAAAAGCATGTTTCTATTAGGAAGGTCCAACCTGCCTGGTCCAAATGAATGTAATTAAGTCACAATTCTTCAACTGCCCATTTCATTGATATCACTATCAGCATTCAGTCACTTGGCCTTTGGCTGCTGTAGGAGGAGCAAAGCAAATGTTTGGTTCATGCTGGGGACATAGTTCCCCAATCGCTTGCAATTTAATTAGCAATTGAGCTGAAGAAGAGAGTGACCAGGAAGTGCTGCTTCAGTCAAACTGAGGCCACTATGCTCTGTGCAGCACCAAATCCTCTGCAAGCTGAAATCAAGAACCAATAACTGATGATTTGTAGCCCAACATGTGTATTATACATTCACAGGACACACAGCCTCCTTCCTCACCCAACCTTCTGTATGTAATTAAGTGCTCTTTATTTAATTTACTCCTTATACAGGGCACATAGATTAATCTAATGAGATTATTTACTTAATTCATCTGAGTATTCCAGGTGGTATTCTGCATTAAAATAAATGCAGAATAAAAACTTTTAGCAGCATTCATTAAAAGCAATAAAAAATGAGTTAAAAGCCTGACAAAAAGTCCATGCTGCGGTAAAAGGAACTTGGAGTGCTATTACTCTGTCTTGTTCAATTGATTTGCTATGCTGGTTCAGCCTGTAGTTACACCATGGCAGCGTGGATGAATCAGTCACTACAATTTAGTATGTTCTCTAACAGAGCCTCAATTTGTTATTACATAAGCCTTCATTGATGAGGGAGATGCAATGGATCCTCATGAACCTTATTTGTCATACATCTGTAAGCTAGTTAGCCAGGCAACCAAGAAGTTACAGAAATCAGAGGGAAATAAAATAGGGAAGGTGCAGGGGATTGAAAGACCGGAAGAATAAATAGTGACAGCATTCATAAGGAACGTTAACATTACTAAATAAATTTGGCAAAATGTGGTACATAAGTGATACAGAAACAAGTACTGTATATGTGAAAAAACCTATTGTACTGTACCCTGAATGAAGAAAGAACATAGAACAAAAAATAACAGAGTTGAAAGGGACCCTGGAGGTCTTCTAATCCAACTTCCTGCTCGAGCAGGAGATACCATTTCAGACAAATAGCTGTCCTGTCTCTTATGTCCAAAGTGACAGCGTAGAAATCCTGCTATTTCTCTTTTGCATGCCATCACTTACTGTCGGCCCGGCTCTGCTTTGCTTCTTTCTGACTCTTTGGAGCAGGGGTCTTCAAACTTGGCCCTTTTATGACTTGTGGACTTCAACTCCCAGAATTCCTCAGCCAGGCATGCCTGGCTGAGGAATTCTGGGAGTTGAAGTCCACAAGTCATAAAAGGGCCAAGTTTGAAGACCCCTGCTTTGGAGTCAGCTTAGCAACTTTTATGGATTTCAATCCTCAGAATTCCCAAAACGCCAAGTTTGAGACACTCAGCTTCAGAGGTTCCCTTAGGACGCTTTATGCAAATATAGCGGCTCTCATCCAATCAGCTTCTCCCGCGCTTTCTTCCAGCCAGCCTTTGCCTGCCGCCGCCGCCTTCGCGGGGTGGAAAAACCTGGCAGTCATTTGGCGGCTGCCGAAGAAGTAAAGGCGTCCGCGATGACAGAGCCCGCCTCCTCCGGAGTTGCCCTAGCAACCAAGTCATCTACATTTAGCGGCTAAGTCTTGCACCGGGTCAGCAACTGGGAGTGGATAGTAGTAACTATTTGGGTAACCGCTTCTTTGAAGAGTTGAAGGAACGCGAATTGGGCAGAAGGTGGAGCTAAAGGGCTAGGGGTGGTTGCCTTGGTTTTCACGAGAATAGGGACGCTAAAAGCACAGGTGAGCAACGGTAATAGAGAGAAAATCAACCGGTGCAACATCTGTCCACGGTATGTAATAAAATGCATCTATCGGTGTTCTCCTTTTGGAGGGGGCAGATAGGTGCAAGGGCTTCAGTTTCTCTTTTGCTGTAGGACATGCCCATGAAGTCCTTGTTTCATTATTTATATATCTGCCTTCCTACTGTGTGTCCTAGTTGGCCTCAAAATTGTCACTTCAACCCTCTTGTTGTGCTCCAATAGATTTTTCTGAGGCTGTTGGCCAAGATAAGATTCTAGTCCACATGACAGCTGCCTAGAAGATGTCTTATTTTATTTTTTTAATATATTTTATTTTTTTTAATAACAATCTTTAGTGCTTAGTTAAACAATGTGTTGTCTGATTCATATATTTAACAAGTCACTAATAGTTAATTTCTGTTTTCATAATTAGGATGCTAACTAAAAATACCTTTCCTTAGTCCTCTCTTCTTCCAATAGTGTTCTCGTTTTACCAACATTGAGCAAATTTAGTTCTTAGTACTATCAATGCATACGAATCTGAGTATAAACATTTTTCTAATATTTAACAATAACATGTAATGTCTTTTCTAATCAGCTTATTTTACATTTGCAAAAAAACATCTTGTGCAAATCACTATAAGTTCTGTTTTCAGAACTCTTGTTTAAGCTTAGTTTCCCCTCAGTGTTCAAGACATTTCTTGTCAGTTATAGTTTTCTTAAAATTGATTACATTTAAATATCCAAAATATTTCATAAATTTAAATCATCCCAATATTTTTACATTTCCCATATCATAAAAAATACTATACTACTTATAAATCACATCTATCTTACTATAAATCCCCTTTATATCCAAAATTTGATTATTCTTTTAACCATATTCAGATAAATGTTTGGTCATATGGTACTCCATCTGATATGTCCGATCATGTCTCTTAAATTTGGTACTTGCCTGTTCTTATTTAAGCTTAGTTTCCTTTCAGTATTCAAAACATTACTTATCAATTATAATTTTCTCCAAGTTGGTTACATTTAAACATCCAAAACATTTCATTCATTTAAATCATCCCATTATTTTTACATTTCCCATATCATAAAGATATACTATACTACTTATAAAGCATATCTCTCTTACTATAGAGCCCACTCATATCCAAAATTTAACTATTCTTTTAACCATGTTCAAACAGTCATGTAGTATTCCATCTGGTAGGTCAAGTCATATTTTATGTTGCCCTGTAAACCGCCCTGAGTCCTTCGGGAATAGGGCGGTATAAAAATTTAAATAAATAAATAAATAAATAAAGTCATCTCTTTTGAGTTTGGCTCTCACCTTTTTCTTTTGCCAAACAGATTTCCAAGTCAGTGTATTCAGCTTGTCATAGGATTCTTCCTGTATTTTTATAAGTGTTGTTAAGAATGGGAAAGACAAATTAGGTAAGGTGTTTTTGAGGGGGAGTTTCTCCCATTTATATTCATTAAGAAGCTTCCACTTTTCTTCTCCCTCAGTTTCTCTTCCCATTTTTTGTCTCCCACACTCTGGTGATTCTCCTAAGAGCAATATTGTCCATTTTATCAAATCTTCTTTCTTATCTTCAAGTTTGTTTTGAAGTTCTGAAAAATAAAATGTCTTTTCCATTTTGAACGTTATAGCAAAATCTTGCAAATTTTTCTTTGTGTTAAGCTGTCATTGTCTTCATTTGTAGTCTCCATCTTTGGATCACTTTCCTATAGTTTTTGTTCTATTATCTGATTTATTTGTTCATTCTTTATCACCATTTTTCTGAGAAATTTTTAAGGATGTGCTCATTTAAATTATCAGAATTATTTTTAATCTCATTATGATTTGAAACAATTGTCATTTGAATTAGTTGCAACATACCATACATTTCCTCCTGAAAAATATTTGTCTTGTGTTATTCCTGCGGATCTCTGAAGTTCCAGACTGGGGATTTTAGAAAAGAATATATTGCGTGTGCTTTCTTACCACTTTTCATTGTATGTGCAACCTCCATTTTCATCAAACCAACCAGTCTTAAATTCCAAACAATATAGTTTTATATGTCTCTTATCTTTATAAACAGTCCAAAATGTTCAGCCACTTAAAAACAATCCGATAGTTTTCCCCCTAGAAGAATATCCAAAAAGTCTTAAGTTTTTCTTTTTCTGCAGACAATTCTTAAATATCACAGCTCAGTAGGTATTTATAATCCAGGAAGGTCAACAGTTTTCATAACATTTGTATTTCTCATTCTAAAATAGATAGCTCAGTATGTTTTCTTTCCTCTTTTCCCAGCTGTTCTCTGTTTAGCTAAGAATCACTGAGGATCAAAGGGATAGATTGTACTCTGTTTCTGGGTGTCTTGCCATTTTCTGAGGCAGAGCAGCTGTAGTTCTATACTCTGTTCCACCACTAGATGTCACTAGCTGTTTATTTTCCAACTTTTAAAACAAAAATATTATTTTCTTATAGTTTCATCAATATTCTTTTACATAGAAAGTCTTTAATGATTTCCATAGTTTTCACTTTTATCCAAATTATATCTTTACATTAGTCCATTTCAATGTATTTCTGTCCCCAATAAAAATTAAATTGCCGCTTCCATCTATGGAAGGGTGGGGTTTTAATCACCTTCCTTCTCACGTTTGGAGGATTTTTTGCTTCTTGGGGATCTTTTCCAGGAAATTAGTTTCAAAATAGAGAAGAAAAGATCGATTTTCTCACCCAGCTCCAACACACTGTTCACAGTTGTTCTTAGTTGGTGCTTTTGGACTTTGGATGCCAGTAGCTTGGGCTAGTCACTGGAATGCAGCTAGCCTTTCTCCTGTTGGGTTGGAGGGCTTCCCTCAGATCAAATGGATCGACTGCAGTCATTCCATGATCAATGAGGGGGGCTCTCCTTCATCGCCTTTCCAGGACGACTTTAGACCCATTTAGGATCCCCTGTCAGGGCGAAAACAGCTGTGGGGTGTGGAGTTCCGCAATCCCCCATCCCCATCGTGATGCTACAATGCAAAACCGGAAGTATCTCTGCCTGGAAGATGTTTTAAAAGGTCTTCAAAAGGACATTATCCAAAAAGACCCGCTGAAATATAGGATGTTTCCTAAAAGCGTCTCCCTCCCTCCTCCTATAATGGTATCTTGAAATGAGAACATTTTGCCCTTCTCACCAATACCAACACCACGTTTGTTCATATTCAATTGAAATAGGCCACTTTGCTAGAATTCACTAACAATCTTCGTTATTTTATAGCCTGAAAGCATTAACTCTGGAAAATGTCAGATGAGGAACCTGATGATGAAAATGATACTGAAGAAGAAGTTGAAGAAAAGAAAGAAGAAAGGGAGGTGGAGGTAGACGGCGAAGGTGAAGGCGAAGCGGATGAAGAAGTGGAAGAGGTAAAACATGTTAATATTAACTGTATTTTTTCAAATACATATAAAATATAATTCCTTTATTCATTCATGGAATTTATACAGTACCTCAACCTAGGCAGTAAGCAATTTGTTGAAATTACATTAAAACTGGAAAATGTTTTCTCTACCCATCAAAATCAATGCAATTAAAAAAAACTTAGTGTTGTTCTTAACATAGCCTATGTAGGATGCTCTTTGCAAAAGAATACCCACAAGTTCCCTTTCTAAAGGAGCTTCTGTTTTAAAGATGTATAAAACAAGACATTCCTGTCAAAAAAGAAGAAACAGTGAACAGGTTTGACCTTTTTAGAAATAAAGTAAATGTTATGTGTACAGGTCTCAGAACATCTCTGAGCGAGATGATGGATGCTGATTTTAAATAAAATTGTCAGCTTACAACCCATAGTTTAGTTCACTCATCTCTACCCTCATTTCTCTCTCTCTCTCTCTCTCTCTCTCTCTCTCTCTCTCTCTCTCTCTCTCTCTCTCTCTCTCTCTCTCTCTCTCTCTCTCTGCCCCATTCCCCAGCTTGTCTGCTGTAGTGAAGAAGACATCAACCACATGCATGCAAAGGAAGGCATGCAAAGTGAGAAGGAAATGTGTGAGGGGAAAAAAAGGATACAAAAGGATTGCTGTGACTTGATAATGTTGCCTTGTATCTTTTCTTGACTGTGCTTTTTTTCCCCCACAGCCCCAAGTTTCAACCTCTCTCAATGAGGAGATGGTGAAGGAAGGCCTCTCACTTTTATGTAAAACTGGCAATGGTCTTGCTCATGCCTTTGTGAAATTAGAAGTCAGAGAAAAGTAAGTGCACAGGTATAGGTAACTCAACACCTGATTCCATTTTTCTAAGAGTTTTATCTCCTTGCCACGGGCTGTTATTCCACTTCCTGATGGAATAGATATGTTTAGGGAAGGAACTAGAAAGCTGGTAATTGGGGAATAATGTAATTTTCCTCATTTTGTGACAGGGAACTGACAGATATCACATTCATCCATAATTTCATCCATCTACGCTATGTAGACTTGTCAGACAACTTGCTCCGTGACCTCTCTCCATTGGCATTTCTCAGACATTTGCTGTGGCTGAAAGTGGATAATAATCGGTTAATCAGTGCCAGCATAGAAGAGTTGCCCTATTTGCAGATTGCAAGCTTTGCCAACAACCACATCAAGGACTGTAATGGCATTTGCCACCCACGTTTGACCAGCCTAAACCTGAGAGGTGAGTGGGTATATGCTCAAGGATTCCTCTGAACCCAGAGGGAAACGTCTCCCTTTGTTTTGCGGAAAAGGAATCCTGGACAATTAATTCTCTTATCACTGCCTATTGTTCTCCTATCCAGGCAATGCGATTGAGGTACTGTCAGGACTGAATCCAAATATCCTGTCAAATCTGCACACAGTAGAGTTACGAGGAAACAGTCTAAAGTCTACAGCTGGAATTTACTTGCCTAAGCTCAAAAACCTATACCTGGTAAGGGAACTTGTCCTTAAACACCCTTTTCACTATATATATGAAATTAGACATGATAACTGTACATAATTATACTACAGAGTTGTATAGTTATATAGGCTACAGAGAAACCTGGGGAAGCTTGATGATGTGAAAGGTAGGGCGTGCAAATGAAAATCTTCTCTTTTTTGCCTCACTAAAATCCATTTTTCCAAGTCACTGTTTTGCTTCAAGGGTAGCCCCATCTCTGAGGGATTTTCCTTGGAATATATATATAGCAGCTTCAAAAACACAGTCTATGCCTGATTGTGGCAGGGCTAAACAGAAGATGTGTTAATTGCATAGTCTGATCTTTTGTATTTCAAAGTGGATATGATTTCAATAATTAAAATACAGAATTACCATCCAGTATTAGCTCACAATTTCCCGAGCTTGACTCCAATTTCTGTTGGTGCGGTGTAATGATATTACAAAGAACTGGGTTCAGATTCCCATTCTAGTTCCCATAAAGCCCACCAAATGAAGCAGCCACATTCTCGGCAGTCTAACAGTGTTATGGTGAGGTTTAAAAAAGGGTGGGAAGACAGAAATCATGCTGGGCTCCTTTGAAGAAAGAAACAGCATAATCATGAAATTAACAATAACAACAAAATGCCAGTGTTATTACGTAAGAGTGATCACTGGGGAATATAGAGGGGAGGAAACATTAGTGATGACTCAATTTCATGATATATCATATGCCAAGAATGTGATTGTGCTCTTGCATATTTATTCATCTTAGGCAATATCTTTATTACACTCGAGATCACAAAAATCAAACTGTCAAGATATTCAGGTCTCTTTTTTTTAATTTAAAAAGTTTTACAGTACATTTTAACTTTAATCCCCCCCTCCCCCACCCCTATCTAACCCTCCCTATCCCTCTCCCCCATTCCCTCCCCCCCCCGACTTCCCAGAGCTAAATACAGGGTATAAAAAGGAAAAACAAACATAAGCATCCATATGCTATCACAATAAACTATTAATTCTATCACCCTCTAGCTCATGTAGAATGATTACAAACAATATTACTATTACAGATAAGAAAAAAAAAGAAAGAAAACAGAAAAGGAACTTTACTCAAATACTAAATAAAATTTCTTAATCCCAATCCTTATTCATATTAATTTCAAAAAAGAAAAAAAAAATTTTTCATCTACTATTTACATTCTCCCACATTTCTCTAAATTCTAAACAAATTCTCAATTACGCGCCAAAAGCGCCTATCTCTATTAACCTTATTAATCTTCAACCAAACTGAACTATGATCAAAAATAGTTCTTGCATATATCACACCAAATGTCTCACAGTTCCAGATCATCCATTTATACGTCTAGGACACCATTCCAATCTCCAATGAAAATAAAATAAAAAATTTAAAAAATTTATAATCCAATTAAGTAACCTTTATATGTAGTAAGTTAAGAAAAATCAACTTGTTATTGATTAGGAGCTTGCGTACCCAATCTTAAATTCAATAAATACTTTTAGTCCATAACCCTAATATACGTTTCTTGCAAACAAATAGCATCAGTCTTAAATTGTTTTAAATATTGAAAAACTTTCTTTCTCCTCTATGATGAATTTAATCCATTGACATTCTAAATTAGAGATTTAGTCACCAATCTTGACGCTCCAAAGCTTTTGGAGCACGTCTGAAATGACCCCTATATCTTCTTTGGACCGCGCCCTTCCCACAGCTTCACTATAAGTACGCTTTGGAGGTTCCATAACTTTCTGCTTGTCTTGCTCTTGCTCTCGTCTCGCTCGTCTTAGGGCGGCACGCGTCATCCTCTGCTCTCCAACAGCAACCGATAAGGCTGTAACTTGATCCCCTCCAGCACCGTTCTCCTCTGTCTGTCTATCTGCAACATCTTGAGGCTTTCCCTCGCCATGTCCCTTTGCAGCTTCCAGAAGTGATAGGGGGGTTGCTTTTAACACATTGCTATAAAAATCACGTGCCTGTGCCACAGTAACCAAACGATGTCTTTTACCTTCGTGCATCACCACCAGTCCAACTGGAATCTCCCATCTAAACTTGACATCACATTTCTTAAGTTCCTGTACAAGAAATGCAAAATCCTTCCTTCTCCTTAAAATCTTTGGAGGAATCTCTTTTAAAACCAAAACTTCTTGCTCAGCAACTACCAATTTAGTATCATAAGCAGCTTGAATGACTTCATCTCTAATTACTCTCTTTGTAAAATAGACCACCACATCTCTGGGTAACTTCCTCTGTCTTGCAATCCATGAATTTACACGAAAAATTTTATCCATACTTCCCTCAATTTCAGATGCTGGCTGGCCCAATACCGGTTCCAAAGCCTCAGAGATCAGCTGCTTTAAATCTTCTTTAGAATTCTCCTTTAAACCCCTAATCCTTCAGCCACCCAAGCTCTCAGCTCAGGCGGCCACGGAGAGCTCAACCCCTACCTGGGGCCTCACCCCCTCCTCTTCTCCCGAGGAGGGGGCTTCAAATCCATCTAAACAGCTGATCGGCGCTGTTTAGATGGAAAAAACACAGCTGCGGAGCGGGCAGCCCGGAGACGGCTGTCTTCGGCGTCGCGTCGCCACCGGAAGTCCAAGATATTCAGGTCTCTTAATCAGGCAAAATGTAACAAAAATATTTATAGAAGAGAGAGGCAAATGCTGATTTGTTTCTAAAGCCATAGAATCTTTAGAGTTTAGATGGAATGCAGACAATCCATCTATCTCTCAATTTTCCCCTACCATTGTAAAGGCCAGATGAGGCTTGGAAAAAGATATCCCTAAAATTAATTAATTGCAAACACATGGCTGGTTTATAAAATCTCTTATTCCTCATTATTGGGTGAATATACTCTTATTCAACTCTGATATTCTGTTCTCTACAATATCTTCTTTTTTAGGCTCAGAATGCTATTAGTCATCTAGAGGACTTAGAAAATTTGGAGCAACTCACAACTCTACACCTGCGTGACAATCTAATTGAAGTGTTGGAAGGCTTCTCATGCAACATGAAATCTCTTCAGTATATCAATTTACGGTGTGTGGGCTTCTGTATAGAATATCAAAGTCATCTTGGAAATAAAGAGAAAATAATATGAGAAGTTATATTTAAACCATGTCTTCCCAACAAATATAAATCTTTAGTTTTTTAAAAAATGCAGTAGAACATTACTCCTATAACATTGGCTGCATTAGATCACAGCAACAGGGACAACCTTACATGGTTGTGGTTAAAGTTTTGGATATGAAGTGGGGACAATGGATTTAAGTTTGCCAGTAAGTCACATTCATTCCCCCTCCCCAAACAAGGTAGGAAATGGGGCAAGGGCACAGAAGAGGGATCTAAATCATATAGCAATTATAAAAATAATAATACATGACATTTTTTGTTCAAAATGAAATGTTAAGGTCATTGAAAATCAAAGATCGACTTGCAACTACAATAACTCTCATTTTGCATCTTAAAGCATAATCACAGTATGTTCCCATTAGTGACTTCTAAAATCTTCCTAGCATCACTCAAACATCATTGAGGCAATATAAAACTTGTTCTCAGTGTAATTACATCAGTACAATGATTATTCAGTGATTGAAGACAATACTACCAGTCACTAGTAGGAACTGATATAAGATACCTTGATATGAAGATGTTAGATTTGTAGAAAATAAATAGTAGCAGCCAGCAGACTTTTAAAGCTTCTAAGACATTTGCTCTGTCTGAACAGTGTGATTTAAACAGTTGTAATTTAAACAGTTGCAGTTCACAATCATTATTAATTCCTACTGATCCCAGTTGGTCCTAGGTGGTGGTTTTTATTGTTGCTGTTGTTATTATTATTATTAATAGTTAAATTTAAATGTCTGTTCTGTGCCTAGAATAGCTTATTATGACCATAGCTTAAAGGGGAGATTCTGACACCAGATGTCTTCTAAAAGTAAACAATTGTACAAGGAGGCCCACAAAGGAAACATTTTAAACTCAAAACAACTCTTACTTCTTTTTTTAAAAAAATACACCATTTATTCTTCACATTTCCTTTTGAACCTATTGCTTTCTTTTAAACTGTTATTTTCCTAATAGGGAATATTTTGTAAGGCAGATATCTCTCTCCCATTCCTGCAGGGGAAATGGAATTGCACAAATACAGGAATTGGAAAAGTTGCAAGTGCTGCCCATGTTACGAGCCCTGGTCTTGTTAGAGAATCCTTGTTCTGATGAGTCGGAATACCGTCTAGAAGCCCTGGTCCTGCTCCCACACCTGGAGCGCCTCGATAAAGATTTCTTTGAGGAAGAAGAACGCAATGAGGCTGCAGATATACGTCAACGGCGAAAAGAAGAAGAGTTGGAATTGCAGAAAGAGAGAGAGAGAGAGAAGGAGCTTGAAGTGAGACAAGGAAAAATTAGGGTTTTTTTTCCTAATTAGAGGGGTGTGAAGTATAAAGGACTGCACCCTTTTGTCTTTTGTTACAGTTGCCTTAACTATTTTTCTTTTTAAGTCTACAGTGGTGCTAAAAATGGATCATAATTGAGAGGGGGTACATGGAGAATATGTTATGAACACTGGAAGGAGATGAATTCTATTTGGATAATAACATTCCTTACCTAGGTTATTAAACTGTTTTGTGTAGTTGTTTAGTCTTGAATGGTGCATCAGGATAGCTCTCATGAACTATAATACATTTTATATTACCTTAATCCTTAATAGTAGTCCATTATGGCATCAATTTGTTGCAACACAAAGCTATTTTAATTGAAAGCCTACATTTAATGAAGGGGACCTGGCCCATAAAAGCTTAATTTCATAATAAATTGTTTACAGTGGTCTTTAAAATTCTACAACATATGTTGTATTTTTCTGCAGCATATTGGTATGACTTTCCTTTGGAAATTTGTAAAAAAATGCAAAGTTGGCAGAGCACAGGAGGAGAAAAATAATATCTAATCTAAGAAATTACAAATGTACTGGAATCAAAAGATTCTGTTGTTGTGTGGATAAAAATGTGGTTCTACAATGCCACTATCTCTAAAGGGGCCTTTGGGAAACAGAATAAATCATTCCATAACAGAATGAAAGGAAGTAGGAGATGGTGCTATCTATACTATATAGCACAAGATTTACAGGTGCAATTTTTTAAAAAAGCAGAGGAAGCAAACAGACATTATTGGGAAACCACTGAAAAAACCAATAACTGATAATGTCATTTTATAAAACTCTGGTGCAGGCACACTGAGCAAAGGATATAATATCTATAAAGGAGGTATTGAGCATCTTACTAAGTGAAGATACTCCAGAAGTATACAAGGATGTGGGTTGAGTACAAATAAACAATAAAGGTGATAAACTGTAGCTCAAAATAAAACATGTGCATGGAGATTCTTCAGCACAGACTGCGTAACTGAATATCAAATACACTAATATATGGACACTATCCCTATCTTACAAAACTTTGAAATTGTACTAAGACAAATGTGTAGGAAACAATTTGATTATTCCGTTATTCCAACAGTATATACACCCCTGACTTATAGATGAGTAAAAGCATACCTGCTTAACATAAAGGTACTTCATGGTTTATTTTTTGTAAAATCCACAATGTGTCCTAGAATTGTACAAAAATAAAAGGCAAATAATTCACTGAGGATGCCTCCTTCAAGTGGAATATCCAGATTAATAGGAGCTGATACTCTTGCTACTTCCAATAGAATTTGCCAAGGAGAGTGTCTCTGAAGATTATATTGTTTCTATCTACTGTCTGGGCTATTATAATGATAGCAATTGAAAATAACTCGCTTCTGATGCAGCTCGTATATTTAGAGTATGCCTTATGCTTTGCCACTCTACGGTAAGATCCTCATTTGGAAATACTCTGAGCCTGTTCTTTTTCCCCATATTTTTCAGGAAGCAGAAGACAACGCTCAAGAAGACTTAACGACTGAGTGACAAGTATATGTAAGTCCACGGAAAGGAGTAAGAGCTACAAGCTGCCTTCCAGTCTTCTTCCCTGTGTTGTACAGCTCTGACCCAGTTAGCACTAATCTTGGCATGTCGCAACCGAAGTGTATTGTATAGTTCCTGGATAGAACCATAGTGGATAGCCTTTGTGGATGGTTGTCTGTTCTTTCAATAAGTTGTGACTGAAGCATTTCAATAAAAAAAACCACAAATCTGATGAAGCAAGGCAAAGCAGGTTGCTTTTGGCATCCCATTTCTGCAGCACTATCTCCCCCTCCCTCCCTGAGTCGCTCCATCCTCTACGTGCTGTTTGCAAAGCTCCCTAGAAATCCTGACTCATCGTCGGCTCTAGGTCACATGCTGCCATCCTGGCCCTATCAGGGGCGGCACTATCCTACCTCTGCTGCTGTTGCTGCTCATCCAGCTACTGGCTCAGAGGATACAGAAGCTTTCCTTCAAGTCCTGCATCTTTCAGCTCACCATCTATCTCCTCTTAGCAGCCCTGCACTAGGAGGGTAAGTGCCACCCCCCTATCTCCCCTGCCCCCCCCCCCGCCCAGTAACTTAACCCTGGTTCTCAACAATTACCTCTTTAAGATTATTCCCTTAAGCATTACAAATAGTGTCTTTGCCATTCCGAATCATTTTTTTTCTTCGTGTTATCTTTCTAACACATGACCTTCTGAGCTTTCTGTCTCACCTTTGGTGGCTACAAATTCCTCCCTCTGGATGTTGTGTTTGTGGTCCCTGATCAGAACTGTGGAGTTCAGAGTTGGGGACAAAAAAAGTGATGCATCCTTAACAGAAATGTGCAGGAAACCTGACAAGTCTTTTTCACCCTAGGGATCAAGCTGAGTTTTCCCATTATCACCACCTATAGGCAAGTAGATGGTGCCATTGCAGACTGTACCCCAACTATGATTGACACAGAGTGATATACCATTAATTGGACACCTGTGATCCACTCTGGGATCCTGAAAGGAAAGCAATGGCAGCCTGATAATCCCTTATTGCATCATCTTAAGATGATGGCGTGCTTTCCAGGGTAATTCTTTGCTGGCATCTGGGAAAATGAAGATGTGGATGGGTTTTGTGCTATCAGTGCCTTATCTGAAAGCCTGGAGTAGCAGTCCATGCAGATATAACAACATTCAAACAGATTCCCATAGAAGCTTTTATCATCTTGATCCCTGGGGCTTTCTGGGGCTCCTCGGCTATGTCTCCTTCTCCTCTTCCTCCCTGGCCAATCCTTATCCCTGCTTATCTGAGCCTGACCTCCTTTCAGAACCAAACTGCTCCTGGTGCTTCTGATTTTTCTTACTGCTGGTTTGGAAAGTACTTGTGTGGGAGAATGGGAAAGAAAAAGATGTTGGAAAGAACTGAAAAATGAGGACCAATGTGACTGGGGGTCAGAAGGCAGCTCGGATAAACTCAGCTTTTCTGAACCTAAGACTCTTTGAAGGATGAGGTCAAAGCAGAAGATACACCAAACCAATAAAATGTTCTAACCGCAATCAGTACTGGAATGACACGAGTGTATCAATAGGACTGATCAACAGAGAATTCTAGATTGCTTACGCTTTGGACTCTGCCAAAGAAATGCTGACACTAATGGAATCCTCAATATGGATGCCAATCAATATATGCCTGGTATCTGCATCACTGTGGCGCAGGTAGAGGAATGCCCATAAATATCTTCCTGATGACATTAAAGGGCAATATGGCTTCATCATTCTTATCTTCCTTTCAGATTATAGGTATTGCTAAAAAAAAACACCCTACAGTTTAGCACCAGGCAAGAAAGGGATGGTTGAGCAAAGAGGCAAGTCAACTAACTATGGGAAGGAGACTTCACTGGGAAGGAAGAGAGTTGAATTTTGCATTCCTTTCTGGATCTGTCCACTTTCAGAGTTTCTGATAGGAATGGGTAGACCCCCTACTTTCATGCTAACAAATCAATTGACTGTTTCTTTCTCTGAACACTTCATTTGTACTCTTGACATCCTTATGTTCAGAATATTAGAGTTCGTCAGAAGACACATAACACAATCTTACAGGGGTGTAAGAGTAGACCTAGCTGTCTGTGAGACCTGGACTGGAGCCAAGAAAGAATTATGTAGGAGGTGCTCTGAGATTCATGAAGGAACTGTAGTTCTTACAATAAATACGTACCTCTTTTTAGGCATGAGACCTCCTCTGTGTGATTACTGGTATCTCTGGTCAAACACCTGTCTTGCATCTATAACATGTCAGTTGTCCAGATAAAATGAGCGGTAAAAAGCCTTTTTAATTAAAAATAAGAACACATCCAGCAAGGAAAAAATTATTTTTTCTTTATACTAAGGCACTAATCCTGAGAGGTTACTTAGCTCTACTAGTAATTTATTTGTACATACTGTATTTATTTATGTTAACTGCATTTGGCTCCTCCAAGCTGTTGAGAGAATAGTGGAATGCGTATAGATCTGCTCAGATATAAAAGCAGTTAAGTTCAGCACGTCTTACTTCCAAATAAGTGTAATTAAAATTGCAACCTGAAATGGTTAAAGGAGGAAGCTTGTGCTTCCTAGCAAATAAATATACACACTGAAAATAAGTTGTTAAATCCTCACCTCCCCAGTAAAACTGCATGTGCTGGGACAGGAGGAATTGTGTTTTTATCAGAGACAAGGCTGTGACTATCTTGTCTGTTCTATGAGTGTAGAAAAAAAGGAGAAATGCACACAAATCCCAGAGGTAGCTAGAATTCATTTAAGAAAGCAATTTTTTACCGAGTCTTTACTGTTTTAATTCTTAAATTGTATATAACAGTTCAAAACATGTCAGTCTGTTTCTGATGAATCTCAGAATTTAGGAATAACATTTGCAGAGCTAGAAGAACAAGAGCCAAATGTCCCAACTTGTAAACATGCTGAATGATGAACAATTATTCTTGGTATAGAATTTGGATTGCCTGGGAAGATTTCAGTCCTTGCAAAGAGCACCTGCTCTGTTAAATGATGGTAATGCACACACACAACCACTTTGGATCCTACACCATAATGGCATTATCGGGAAAGGCCACTGTTACCTCCACATCATTGCAATCAAGAAGTGTGCATAGTATAAACTCAAGCTAATGACATTAAATTCGAGAACTATAAAACAGGATATAGGAGAGTATTAATGTTTTGTCTTGCAAGGACATTTCCACATAAGGCTTTAAAACTGCTTAAATAGGGCCCTCCCCCCTCAAACATATGGTCTCTTGCTACTGTCTAGTGCTGGGTACCAATCTTGAAGATGGGTGGTCTCCCTACCAGATGAAAAGGGAGACCAACGTAGGGGTACTTATCAGTGGATAACCACCCATCTTCAAGAATTGCAGAGATCTGGTGTTTCTTGCATAGAACCAGAAGATTTCTAATTTCTTTTGGGTCAGAGGTGAGCTGAAAATAAATTGGTTTTTTACTTTTATTTATAGTTAAATTTAATTTTAAGCCACACAAGTAGCATACAACATACGGTAGTTATTAATATAATGGAGCAAACCTGTGGTGGATTAACAGTACCAAAAGGTGAGTCCAATTTGAGCCATAAAGTATCATTCATAGGAAAGTCCTAATCCAATTCTATGTAGTAAGCTGCCCTACTTTCCTTATGGCATAGCTCCTGTTTATTTTAATAGGATTTGTACAGGTGACCATCCTGAGTAGATTCTGCCATGAAGGTCCAAATCTGGATTTTCCATCTCAAATCCTCTGTGATATGTGTCATTATTTTGGCTTAGTGCCACCTCTGATATCTTGGTCATGCCTCATACAGCATAATGCTCCTTCATTTGTGCATGGCTTGCATTTGTGTGCTGCTGGAGTCCAAATATTTCAACTAATTCATTGTTACTTCTTCATTTATAAAAATTTCATTGTAAGGGGAATTTTTGACAAAGAATTTGCAACTACTTCATCAAAACACAATTCCCATAATTGTTTGGAGAAACCACTAACCAGCTAAATACTGTTCTTCAGCTACTAGGGAACATGAATTGCAGGATACAATTGTATTCACATCCTACATTGAGGCCTCCCACAATCATATAGCTGGCTACTGAGAAAATAAAGAGCTGGACTTGATAGGCTGAAGATGTGATACAGCACGACCATATTAGCTTTTAAACTAGTTTAAAATTTGCCTGGGTTCTATTATACATTTGCCATCAGTTTTCATATACTTCTCTTTCTTTGATAGTGAAGGGAAATAACTTTGGAAGGCAAATTTTCCCATTATGGAGAATTTATTGTGCTTTTTCAAATTTGGGTTAGAAGTAGAAAGTATCTTAACAATAGCATCAGACCTTAAAAATCAACCTAAGCAATTCACGTCTAAATTTCCAGCATCATTTTCTAAAGGCAGTTGTAGGATTGGAGGGGAATAGAAACGGGTTCAAAGCAGGAGGAAATAAATAATTTTTAAAGCCTTCTGATTCTTGAATTCAAATAAAACCATCTTCCCCCTTTTCAGCTGCCTATTATTCTCTTTTTCTGGGATGATATAAAAGTAGAAGAAAGAATATTCTACTTACAGAATAATATCTGGAAATATTAACTGCATAGTCTGTGATGAAGTAGAAATCAACCATTTGTGGCAGACAACTAGGTCTCTGGTAAAACCTTGTTAACTTTTGAGTCCTAATAAACTAGATTTGTGGTCTTTTCCCACCCTCGAGTCAAAATACTATCCATACAATACTATTCACCCTTATGTCAGCAGAATATCAGCATGATATGTGCTTTCCCCATTGCCAATCCCTATTTTACCAGTTACCGGATTGCCCTACAAAGTGACAAAGCCTACCTTTGGAGATGTCAGAATAAGGTAAGAATTAGCACCCCAAACACTAAGGATGACTTAACTTTACCTCTGGGGCTGAAGCAAGATGATGTCAATACTATTGGACCCAGCAGAAAAATAGATGTTGAGAATACCCTTACACCATGGTCAGAAGCAGAGCAAATGCCCTCCAAAGAAAACAAAATAGGGAGTTGAGGAAAGAGCAGGTGTAACTTAATTATCTCTCTCCTTCCTTCCTTCCTTCCTTCCTTCCTTCCTTCCTTCCTTCCTTCCTTCCTTCCTTCCTTCCTTCCTTCCTTCCTTCCTTCCTTCCTTCCTATGCCAAGGACAATATTGTACTTACCTCATTTCCATAGGAAAACCCAAAGCTCTCAAAGTTGACAATTCCATCTTACTCCACTGCAGCTGATGGCAGAAGTCTAATGTAATTTAAGGGCAAGGAATCCAGCTGTTTGACTCTTGATAGTGAACTGCCATGAAACAGCTCCTTTCCCATAGCCAGCAGTATGGCTGGCTCCGTGAATGAAGAGGCAGCACTTTGTTCCATACAAGAAATTCTGATCCACTGGGAGAGTTCAAGGCCTCTGTCTTACTGCAATGAGACTGCAAATTATTGTAAGACTACAGCCCCCTGAACAGGTGTGCGCATATAATGAAGACAAGACATGGGAAGCCAGGGCAGAATAAAAAAATAGGGCACATTAACTGAAGTGGCTCTTTGCACTGCTCCTTTTCTCCAAGGGGACAGGCAATCTCCCCCCACCCAAAAAGGTATAACTACCTCTAAGCCTATATAAAATGTCTCTCTTGTGAGGAAATTGCTCCAGCCAAAGATAATGCTACAAATCTGTGCCACAACCTTGGTTGCCTATCCTAAGTGGGAGGACCCCTCCGAAGTGCTGGACTGCCAGGAAAGAGACAGAGTCCTTAATTTGTGCCATTGCTCCCAAGGATGCAACTTCAGTGTGTCTGTTCAATGCCAGGAAGAAAACCCTGAAATATCTGGGTTTAAGGAAGAACAGAGCGCATTTCTCTCCCAGGGAGTCCTTAAATAGAAGAATTAACGAAAAGACTTCTGGCTGAGAGGATCTTATTACCAGAGAAGCAAATGACCTGCTATAGCTTTTCCAAAATCAGATGGTAGGGAGTGAGAGTGTTTCTACTCAGACTGGCTGACTCATCTGCACAGCAGCTGCAAGTGTGTGAGATACGCCTTCAGCCTACATGCACCTTACAAAATTGCACCAGCTACTTTTAAGAGCCAGGGCTGTATGTCATACTTGTATTCACAATGTAAGACTTCTATGGCATTACCAACTACCCCCCATTTTATCCTTCACACTCATTATACTGTTTGTACATTTAAATTCTATTCTGAGCTGAAGAGCTTTTTGATGGGAACAGGGATGTGATGGAACATAGGATGAATGTTTCAAAGCTAACTTTGTCTTCCGTTCTTTTCTTGGGCTTTCTGTCTTTATTCTTCCCCAGGAAACCCCATTTCCACAATGTCCATTGAAGAGATTCGTGCTCGTGAGATCCTAGACTCTCGTGGGAATCCAACTGTCGAGGTGGATTTGTATACCTCAAAAGGTACAAACTGACAAGGAACAAGACGTTTGCACCTTCTGCAGCCCATGGATTGAGCTAATGCAGGGGTAGGCAACCTTGGCTCTTTTATGACTCGTGGACTTCAACTCCCAGAATTCCTACCACTAGAGCCGAGAGAGCTGGCCGAGGAATTCTGGGAGTTGAAGTCCATGAGTCATAAAAGAGCCAAAGTTGCCTGCCCCTGAGCTAATGGATTTGTTCTGAGACGAAGTGAGCTGGAAAGGTCAGGTGTTACCAACCCTGAAAGAAGGATTGAGAAGTATCTCCTTTTTCCTCCCATCTCTACCAAATGCCTCACTGAGAATCTAAGCAGTTCAATTTTAGCTTATTAATTCCTACCACTAGAGCCGAGAGAGTAAGGAAAGGAACATTCCTGCAGTAGTGGGAGGGTATGAAGCAAAAAAGTGATACGAATTCTTACATTTACATACATAGACCTCTGAAATTGATCTGAAATTCATGGTTTTCATACTTGGAAGTTAGAAGAAGTCATGGTACTTCTTCTTTGACAAGTTGTTAATTTTGATGCTCAGGCCAGCCCTTGTACCCATCAGACTTGGCCAACAGGCAACAAGCCTACTGTTGTTTTTCTTCAAGCCCAACAGGAATGCTTTCTGTTGGAGGATTCTTAGTATTAGCAATCAAAAGGCAAAAATATGAAAGTGATGGGAAAACATAAAAAGTAGGAGGGCATTATTTATACTTTCAGGGAATTCCATGAGCTTCCAGTCAAATTTCATGAGTATGAGAACAGTAATAGTGTAGAAACCTTACTTGGAAATAACTTGATGAAATGTTCTACCTCTATATATGGCATTAAAGCCCTTCACGTAAAGTTCCACCATTCATTCAGAGGAAGAGAAGTGGTGTTATAAACCTTAAGGAGCAATTTCATCCATTTCTCTTGTGATAAATTAATGTGTTGTGACTAGCCATAGTCATCTAGGCAGCCATTTTGTGAACAGATAAGCCCTCCACAGCAGCCATTTTGTGACGGTGCCCATAACATGCTCATAAATTTCAGAGTTTAGAAAAGAACCTGAAAGAAATCAGGACTAAAAGCTGATCCTGTTACTTATTGTGTTTTGGAGCTTCACAGCTAGAGCAAGGAGAAAGAGACTCAAGGCAGATGATGCAGATTGCAAGGATTCTTATTAGCAGAAGACCATCCTGATCCCAAATACCACTGAACTCCAGGGCTTCAAATCACAAAATGATTTGCAAGTTGCAATCAAGTGAGAAGAAAATCAACATGGTGATTTACAGAAGGCAAGGTTATATGCACTTTAGAACTACCACCTGGAACTGTACCAAGTCTTCTGTAAAAGGAACCTTGGATTAAGAGAAATTAAAGCAAAAGAAGGGAAAGGAAGACAATAAGAATAGTAAAAAAACAAGACAGTCTAGGTTTTGAAAAAAGGGAGAAATAGAATAAAAAAAATCAGAGAAAAGGAAGGAAAATATGTAAAGAGCCAGCACATTTATTTTTCCACCCACCTCCCAGCTTTGATAAATAAAAGTTAATAATATAATATAATAACATAAAAAAGAAAGCAGAAAAAGAAAATGCTCTTCAAACAAGGGAACAGAAATGAAATAGAAGATTGGAGCTATAAAAACTTAGTAAATAAGAAAAAATAAGTAAAGGCCAAGTCTATAAGTATGAATGAATTTTAAAAAGAAAAAAAATGACCAAAAGCTTGGCCATTGTCTAAAACCTATTTGTTGGCTGGATAATTTATAAGATTCCCTTTCCCAAGACTCTAAAAGACTAAGATGCATAGGAAGGAAGGGCTGTTTTCAGTTGCGTCTTCTCAGAAGTATCTCTGAGTCATCTACTAACCAGGA
Source organism: Vipera berus (assembly GCF_964194415.1). Lineage (NCBI taxonomy): Eukaryota > Metazoa > Chordata > Lepidosauria > Squamata > Viperidae > Vipera > Vipera berus. Next base: position 105,167,632 of record NC_138203.1, read on the forward strand.
TCACAGTGAACTTTAAAAACTTATAGGAATGCTTAAAATGGCATAATTGTTCTCTGGAATTAATTATTAAAGAAATGATCAAGAACCTTTACATAAGATAGGCACCAATTATTGCAGAAGCAATATATTTAGCATATTTTTAAAAAATAGAGACATGTTTTCATACATAGTTTGCAAACATGGCCAGGACAGAGTTTAGGCTGGAACATGAGTGCAGTGAGCCTGAATGTTATACTATTGTTTTAAAGAAAGACAGATAGCTTTATACATGTTGAATTAAACCATTGAAATAACTATAATTGCATTAATGACAGTACACTTGTATTGATGTGATGTATAGTAATTACATTTGTAATGTACAGTAAAAAAGGTAAAGGTAAAGGTTCCCCCGCACATGTGTGCTAGTCGTTTCCAACTCTAGGGGCCGGTGCTCATCTCCGTTTCAAAGCCGAAGAGCCAGCGCTTGTCCGAGGACATCTCCGTGGTCATGTGGCCGGCATGACTAGACACCAAAGGCGCACGGAACACTGTTACCTTCCCACCGTAGTGGTCCCTATTTTTCTACTTGCATTTTTACGTGTTTTCAAACTGCTAGGTTGGCAGAAGCTGGGACGAGTAACAGGCGCTCACTCTGCTACGTGGCACTCGGGATTCAACCTGCCAAACTGCCGACCTTCTGATCGACAAGCTCAGCGTCCTAACCCACTGAGCCACCGCATCCCTTAATGTACAATAGTTGTAGCTATATTATCATATGTCCAATTTTTTTTCCAGTCACTGGCCATAACTTTGGAAAATTGAAGCACTGCTATTTCTTATGGAACAACTGAGTCAATCATACTGCCTGCATGGCTTTCACTATGTCTTTAAGAAATAATGATATACTTAAAGTAGTTTTTTTTAAAAAAAATATGAAGGCAACTGGGTAACCAGAAGAGATAATTCAGTGCTTAATTCAGGGGTGTCAAACTGCCGGCCCACGGGCCGGATGCCTCATATGGAAGCCACGCCCACCCTAATGCCGGCAATGGCAAAACTGTCCTGATACGTTGCACGAAGTCTTGTGACCTTGCGAGTTTGACGGTCTAAACCAGGAGTATCCAACCTTGGCAACTTTAAGACTTGTGGACTTCATATCCCCCAGAATCCTCCCATAATCTAAGCTACTGTTTCTATGAAAGATTCCCATGTTCTGATTTCTTCTCAGGAATGTTCAGGGCAGCTGTACCAAGCGGTGCCTCCACTGGCATCTATGAAGCTTTGGAACTGCGTGACAATGATAAATCCCGATTCCTTGGCAAAGGTAGGGGCATTAAAACTGGAATTACCAAACAATATGGAACAATTCTAGAGAGCACTGGTTGTTTATGCCTACTTGTGTGTCTGTGTGCACACATAGACTGCCACCTGCTTTTGAACTAGCAACAACAGCAGATGTTATGGTGTAAAATTTCTCCAAACTGAAATGACTCAGAAAAGCTGATAGACTCACAAGTCTCTCTCTATTTATTTTTTACTCTGTCTATGTGACTCTGCATCTTTTTCCTGTCTGTAGGAGTTCTGCAGGCAGTGGATCACATCAACAGCACTATTGCCCCTGCTCTTGTGAGCTCTGTAAGTTGCCCTTTAGTCTTAATCTTCTCATATTTTGCTTCTATGCGTGTGTTCTCTCCCTTCCTCCCTCCCCCCCCCACCCTCTCTCTTCCTAGCACTTTCATACAAGGATTTTGCAAGAGTTTGAAATCAGTTCTGAATTTCTGGGTTCCCATGATTTCAACAGCACTTCAGACACAATCTGATTCATTTTTGGCTTGATGATGATATAATTGAAATACTGCAAAACTGGGTGTGATGGTGATGGCTTGGCTTGGTTGGTTTTTGAGGAAGAGATACTTTATTTCTCCATTAGAGGGAACTATTGCTTTATTTTCCTCCTGAGCTTGGAGAAACACAGCTTTACATTTTATTCTCTATAACTCAGGTGAAGCACCAATCTTTCTTTTTCTTTCTTTCTTTCTTTCTTTCTTTCTTTCTTTCTTTCTTTCTTTCTTTCTTTCTTTCTTTCTTTCTCTGTGGAGTGGGGGTAAAAGGTTTTACATTGCTTCTGAACCTATAACACTCAGGATTGGGTAGTAATTTTTAATAATAATAATAATAATAATAATAATAATAATAATAATAATAATAATAATAATAATAATAATAATAATAATAATAATAATAATAAGAAGAAGAAGAAGAAGAAGAAGAAGAAGAAGAAGAAGAAGAAGAAGAAGAAGAAGAAGAAGAAGAAGAAGAAGAAGAAGAAGTAGTTGGGACCTTGGAGGTCATCTAGTCCAACCCCCTGCTCAGGCAGGAAACTTTATACCTTTTCAGGCAAATGTCTGTCCAGTCTCTTCTTAAAAACCTCCAGTGTTGGAGCATTCACCACCTCTGGAGGCAGGTTGTTCCACTGGTTAGTTGTTCTAACTGTCAGGAAGTTTCTCCTTAGTTCTAGGTTACTTCTCTCCTTGACTAGTTTCCATCCGTTGCTTCTTGTCCTGCTTTCCGGTGCTTTGGAGAATAGCTTGACTCCCTCTTCTTTGGGGCAGCCCCTTAGATATTGGAACACTGCTATCATGTCACGTCAAAATGCTCCTCATTTTTGGCCCTGCAGGCTGAGAGAAGTGGAGATAATATGGATTGCATTCAAACGGTTTCTGTAGATGTGGAGCACGAAAATGGTGGCAGTTGGAAGTGCTTTCTTCCAGCCTTCCTTTCCCCTCATTTTATTTATTGACAATAAATAAAGACAGGCATTATTAAAAGACTTTTAAAAGATTTCTTTCCAATGAAGTTCAATCAAACACTGAATGCTGTGCTACAGGACTAAATTTCAGTGAAACTAAAGGTACTTTACCAGGTAGTTTTATCCAGATTTCTTCCATTTAAGAGATTAACCTTTCTTTCTTCAGGCCCTTTCGGTTGTAGAGCAAGAGAAGATAGACAACCTCATGCTGGAACTGGATGGCACAGAGAATAAATGTAAAGCCAACTTTTTTCTTCATTAAAAAATTGGGGGAAAGGTCATGAAGGGAGGGCAAAAGAGCAGCGCACTCCGGTAAGACCAGGGGTCTTCAAACTTGGCCCTTTTATGACTTGTGGACTTCAACTCCCAGAATTCCTCAGCCAGCAAAGCAAAGCCAGCAAAGCTGGCTGAGGAATTCTGGGAGTTGAAGTCCACAAGTCATAAAAGGGCCAAGTTTGAAGACCCCTGGGTAAGACTAAGGCTGAATAGGGCAAGACTGGGGAACTGCAATTTGGAATCTGTTGCATTCCTTTCAATCCACATTCAAAAGTCAAAGGAGAACAAAATCATGATTAATTGAGAGTGGGAGGTTTTTATTAACACAGCTCATGAAAACCACTCCTTTCACATGGCATTCTTATGTCCCAGCAAGAAGGCAGACTGAGACTAGTAAACTGACAAACATCCAAAAAGTAAAGCAGGAGAAGGATTGGGACCAGCAAATAAACCCAGATTTTGAATGCAAGAGAAGAGAAGGGGCTTAAGCAAGGCAACGCAAACCCATTCCTTAAATTCCTTTATTTTCAGTTCTGAAAAAAAAATCTGCTTATTGGTATGATAAACAGAGCCCAAGATCAAAAAATATAAGGAGACAACTGGATGAAAAAGCAACGCTTATTTGAAGCTTACTTGTCTAATCCCTGTATACTTTGTCCCAAAAGGCACAATTACATTGAATGTGTTATTATTATCTATGCCACTTCCTACATTAATCTATTCTTTTTTTGCTAAGGCTGTCTATAGTTGAAGGCAAAACATTTATTTTTGTTTCTTATTTTATGCTTCCTAAACACAAACATATACTGTATACTATTTTGGGTTTGCTTTGACGTCATCCATTTTCCCATCTGACACTACACATCTTATCTGGCAATAGCAGTTTCTGTGTGCAGCTCTCACCATGCCACACAATGCTGAATATAATCTTGGTCCCAAAATAGATTCTTTCCCATGTTAGAGAATTAACAGGAAGAAGAATTCCAATTGAATTGAATGAGGCTGAATTCTAGATAGAGCTATCTAGAATCATTCTGCATTTTGCTTGATCTCTCACTCCTACATGAATCTCCTCAGTCTCCTTCACCACAATATAGATTTTGAGACAGCAAGGGAAATTTCTGGAATTTTTCAAGTAAAATCATGACAGTTGAAACAAAAAAAGATGAGAATTTGAAAAAAAAAAGATCAGATTAAAATAAGAAAGGAAATGATGAGTCAAAAAGGGAGTGGGCCCGTCCTATTTTTCACACACACTGAAATTAATGCAATTTATCTGCTGATTCTTTCCCTTCTTCCTTTGGATGGACTTAGGATACAAAGCACCGCCACTGTCTTGCTAGTTTTCTCTCTGCAAAGAACAATGCAAATAATTTATGTCTACATGAGGTCAATAGAAACACATACCGTAACTAATTCCACCAAAGCAACAGGGCAGACCAGTATAAAGCTGCTCTCTAAACTGACCTCTCTCTGTCTCTCTGTCTCTCTCTGTCTCTCTCTCTTGGATGCATGCTTTTGATGCTGGACTCCTCCTTATGGATTGCTTTCCTAGCAGTGCTTGGAGTGGATGTATTTTGGCAGGGTCAAATGCAAAGGCCTATCAGAACTGGCTTTGGAGATTCTACACAGTGGCTCCAAATCAGTACTGACTGAATGTTCTAAGTAGTTTAGAACAAATAAGCATACTCACAGGGGATGGGTGTTAGCAGAAACAATGAGCCAACGAGAGATCAGCAGAAATACATTTCAGGTATATGAGGGGAAACCTAGCGCACCAAGTGTGGACTCTGGCTGAAAAGCTTTGGAGAGCAGAGGAGGAAAGTGTTAGCCTCCCTCTCAAAACAAATGAACTGCTACTGTTTGCAGACTACTCTCGAGTAGAAAGCCCGATGGAAAAATTTGTGGCAAAATTAAAAACTACTATCTAAGCCAGGCAGGGAATCCCAGGCCAGATGAGTAGCAGATGCTGTGGGGTAGCTGGACGCTGGTAAAATCTTTGGGTCAAAGATCTTTGGTTGTAATCTCTGATTATGCTGTTTACTAATCAATTTTGCAAAATCCACAGCTAAATTTGGAGCTAATGCCATACTGGGTGTTTCCCTGGCTGTCTGCAAAGCTGCCGCTGCAGAGAAGGATGTACCCCTGTACCGCCATATTGCTGACCTTGCTGGAAATTCAGATCTCATTCTGCCAGTCCCCGTAAGAATCTGGTGATGTTTTCTTGATTTCACACCCATAAAACTGAGGTATGGAGCAGAGAGTGAGGTAACAACAAATTGAACAAGGGTCCAAAAGAGCTGGATTTTCCCCAATATGCCATACACCTTTATAGTCCTTTGCATGCGTGCTAATTTTAAGTCCATATTAAATATACTGCATGAACTTTCAAAGCTTATCTTTAGGGTTAGGGTTACAAACATGGTATTTTAGTTCTATGTAAAATGAAAATACTTCTAACAAAATATTCTTAGCCTCTTTGCTCACTCACAATACCTAGGATATTTACAGATGAAAGAAACCATTATAATTCAAACAATTTCAGACCATCATTTACAACTATTGTATGGTGCTTTAAGACATATCACTGACGATCTCCTGTTTGCTGTTACTGTTTCTAAATTCTTCCAGGCGTTTAATGTGATCAATGGAGGGTCCCATGCTGGAAATAAACTGGCCATGCAAGAGTTTATGATCTTGCCTGTTGGGGCTGAAAGCTTCCGGGATGCCATGCGCATTGGTGCTGAAGTCTATCATAATCTCAAGAGTGTGATCAAAGACAAGTATGGTAAAGATGCCACCAATGTAGGAGATGAAGGGGGCTTTGCCCCAAACATCCTGGAGAATAGTGAAGGTGAGAAAAAAAAGTACAGTACTAAGAGATACTGTGAAAGAGAGGTCTTTGAAGAGATGTTCTAAATTCTTTAAAGACATATTCCCTTCCTAAATAACTTGCCTCCATTTCTGCCTCTCAGCTTTAGAGCTGCTCAAGGAAGCCATTGAGAAAGCTGGTTATGCTGATAAGATTGTGATTGGCATGGATGTGGCTGCATCAGAGTTCTATAGAGATGGCAAGTATGACTTGGATTTCAAATCCCCTGATGATCCCAGCCGTTACATCTCTGCCGATGAACTGGGTGACCTCTATCAGAGCTTTGTACGGGACTATCCAGGTGAGTGACTATGTAGGGTGAAAGCCTTGCTTCCGGGGCTAAAAACACTGAGACTTCCTTTATTTGCATCCTGGGGTGTATTGTAATTTTCTCATTTCCCTTTGCAGTGGTGTCCATTGAGGATCCTTTCGATCAGGATGACTGGGAAGCCTGGTCAAAATTCACAGCTAATGTAGGGATTCAGATAGTGGGAGATGACTTGACAGTGACCAACCCCAAACGCATTGAGCATGCGGTTGAGGAGAAGGCCTGCAACTGTCTACTGCTTAAGGTCAACCAGATTGGATCGGTCACTGAAGCTATTCAAGCGTGAGTTCTCTTAAGCCACTCCATTCTCCAACAGCCTCTGTGCTATCACGTGCCCATTGGCCGTTCCAAAGATTATCTTCAGGAGGCAAATCCACTAAGTTATTTTAATAACCTAATAGGTCACTTTATTCACTTACAGCTGTAAACTGGCTCAAGAGAATGGCTGGGGGGTGATGGTGAGTCATCGATCAGGGGAGACTGAAGACACCTTCATTGCTGACCTGGTGGTGGGACTCTGTACTGGGCAGGTAGGTTTTAACTAGTGGAAATCATGTCTGGTCTCCTTTTGGGAAGAAGCAGGCCAGAGCTAGAATATTGCCACTCTTGTGGCAGAATTCTTCATAGGCAGATTGGATTTGGTGTCTGATTCAAATGAGCATTGTGAGATAAAAATGTACAAAAGTCTTGACAAAGAATAGATGTTTCAATAAATCAGATGCAAACTTTCAGTCACTGTAATAACCAAGATGATAGTATGTGTAACTGAGAATATTGGGTACTTAAATACAGTCCCAGCAGAATGGGGACCAATATCAGATGGAATATGGAACATATTGCTATGACATAACAGCTGAGGTAACTTTTATTCTTTATTCCAATGTTTTCCATACCAACAGCACTGGTGTGGTAAGCTGAGCAAGAGAGATAGTAATCAATCATACACTGAGATTTCATGGCTGAATGTAAGCTTGAATCTGGTCCTTCTTAGTCCTAATTTAGCATCTTAAACACTGTTTCTTTTTGTTCAGAAGAAAAGAACGATGAGGTGGGTAAGGTAAAAGACTGGGACATAACAAGCAGATCCATGAGGAAGCTGTATTTCTTGAAACCTGGGGAGATTTCCAGAAAAAAGTGATGGATGATGAAAAGGACAGAAAATGGCAGCAAATGGACTTGTGGTCAGCTTGTAGCATAGGAATAGCAGGGGGCTGGACTAGAAGACCTTAGGGTCCCTTACAACTCTTATTCTAGTAATCTCAATATCCTCCTCTAAAGAAATACAGAAACATGTCAGCTAAACACACTGTGCAGTGAAGATCCAGTTGTACCCACCACTCCGTTTCTTCTGACAAGCAGCTAGGCATCAAAGTTTTGTGGGTGAGTGGGGGGAAGTGATCCATTTGCTTCCTGCTGACAGTTAACAAGCTTGGGGCAGAATGTGGGAGCAGAGGAGAACAAGCAGGCAAATTTCTGGTAACAAGAGAATGGGCCCTTTTTTTCTCCCCCTCCCTCCCCCCTTTTTAAGGCAAACTTTTGCAGAGACTGGGCAGTTAGCAAAAAAAGCTTACTTTAGGTTTATTCCTCATCTCATACACCTTTGATATAACGACAGAGATCAGACAAGCACAGAAAATGTGTACTCTTGCTGGGCAGCCTTTGCCCATAACTGACATGTTTGTGTGAATCTCCATAAAATATTACTGAATTGACATTGACATTTGCAGATAAAGACCGGAGCTCCGTGTAGATCTGAGCGACTGGCAAAATATAATCAGCTAATGAGGTAAGAAATGTGAGGGAAGTAAAATGGATATGCTTACGTGTGAGAAAAGAGAGTGAGTTTGGAAATGGGAATATCAACCTGCATCATCTTCCAGCAGAGGTCTGTCCCACTGGATTGGATTAATATAAGAAAGGGGGAGTTTTGTTGCTAAAGATTCGTTGCATCCTGTTGCTACTGCACAGCAATGCACAGCACGAACACAGCACTAGAGCATACATGTGCTCTGGTGGTTGACAACATCATCAAAACAGTATGGGATCCTCAATGTTACCCTTGTATACATAATGCTTGTCTTGCCTTGGGCCCAGGCCATCACTGCAGCAGATTTATCTTGTTGTTTCTTGATTGCTACAAATAGCTGCCAAATACAGAGAGCAGCCAAGGGAATAAGGAGTAGAGATCTTTATGTTGCAGGTCTTTCAGGTGTCTGAACAAAGACTGAGTTCTAAGGATCATTCTGAGGCGGGCTTATGATGGAAACAGCAGGGAATCTCTTTCAGTTGTTATTCTAAGTCAAATTCTTAGGGGCCTCCAGAGGGAAGTCTTCTCGTAGTACCCAACAAAACATCCTGCACATCTGTTTTTCTATCCTTACTGCATTTTTTTTTATGGAAAATGAGATTTGTCAGTGGAAATCATAGGTCCTTAAGGACCAGCTCATGGAAAAGGAAGTGGTTAATGCTTGCCTTTCTGGCACAGGTAGTGGGGATAAAGAAGCAGGGGAATCCACCAATAGGAAGTCATAGTCAGCATCTGGGCAGAACACCGTGGCTAAAGTAGAAGAAGAGGTTACAGCCAGAAATGCATTTTTAAGTCAGCTTCATTTACAGCCAGTTTATGAGGTTTATGAGTCCAGAGGTTTAAGGCCACAGTGCAGAAAAACGGATAGTCATGAAACAAAAATTTGGAACAATAATTAATGTTCCCAAGAATTTTTATTCTGTCAAAATCACACCGAGAACATAGCACAAAAACAGGAGTCCTAAATAACACCAAGTAATAGCCAAGGATCCGCTGGCCTGTCTTAACTATAGCTAAAACCACTTCTTGATTTCATCATCAGAGGAGACCCGAGATAAAATAAGCTTCATTGAAGAATAGCATCATCATCAGACTCCACTGGAGGATCAAAACAGGCAAGATGGCACTTGCAACATTGTGACTAAAACTCCACTCCTTTGCACATGCATACAAAAGAGATGGGGCTTGGACCGTGATGCCACAACTGCTTTCTTGCCTATTTTAACTCCCAATGCATGCCTCAGAACAAGGTGAAAGCCATTGCTTGTTATGAATATTGATGCTTGTGGAGGCATGTTCTATGGACAGATGAGTTTAAAGGGGAACTCTTTAAGTAGCAAAGCAGTCAGTATATAGCAACTGAATATTCTAATACAAGTTGGCAACTTTTCCTGACAGTGAGAACAATTAATCAGTGGAACGGCTTGCCTTTAGAATAGCAATAGCACTTAGACTTATATACCACTTCCCAGTGCTTTACAGCCCTCTTTAAGCGGTTTACAGAGTCAGCATGTTGACCCCCAACAATCTGGGTCCTCATTTTACTGACCTCGGAAGGATGGACGGCTGAGTCAACCTTTAGCCAGTGAGAATCGAACTGCCAAACTGCTGGCAGCCTGCCGTCAGCAGAAGTAGCCTGCAGTATGGCATTCTAACCACTGCTCCACCACTGCTCTTGAAGTTGTGGGTGCTCCGTCACTGGCGGTTTCCAAGAAGAGATTGGACAGCCATTTGTCCAGAATGGTATAGGGTCTTCTGCATGAGCAGGGTGTTGCACTAGAAAAACCCCCAAGGTCCCTTCCTATTCTGTTATTCAGTTTTAGAACCTTGGGTCAATCCTGAAGCATGGCAACAGTAGTGGTTTGAAGAACCACTGATGAAAACATGGATTCTGCTTCGTATCAGAGAAGGGTATCAAACAATCTGTCTATCAACTGGAGCTGAAATGAAAGTAGATGTTTAGTATCACTAAAAGTGAAACTGATAGTAGAAAGCTTGATAACACTGCAGGACAGAAATATTGAACAAGAGAGTGTATGGAAAAGAACAAATTCTGTGTTTTGGAATAACCAGACCAAAGTCCATTGCTAAACCCCACTGAAATGCTGTGGCGGGATGTTTAGGATGAGCTGTTCATTTCTATAAAAAACCCCAATGTGACTGACCTGTAGCAATGCAGCATGGAGAAATGAGCAAATGTTCCTCTACAGTACAGCAATAATAATAATAATAATTAATAATAATAATGATAACAACAACAACCAATAACAAACAACAACAACAACAATAATAGGAAGAAGAAGTTGGTAGGGGTCTTGGAGGTCATCTAGTCCAACCCCCTGCTCAGGCAGGAAATCCTATACCATTTCAGACAAATGGCTGTCCAGTCTCTTCTTAAAAACTTCCAGTGTTGGTGCAGGAAATTTCTCCTTAGTTTTAGGTTGCTTCTTTCTTTGGTTAATTTCCATCCATTGCTTGAACGGATGAAAGACTGATCACTGCCTACAGGAATTGGGTTTTTCCCCTAGCACATCATGTGGCCCATTTTATAAAGTCAGGGAAATAGCTAACAAATTTAGTTGCTATTTATGTTCCCATATTTCCTTGATACAGTATATCAGGCCCCCATTTTTGATATCATTTACTGTAGTGGCAACAACAAGCAAAAATTTTAAAAAAATACAAACCACATTTTTCCCATCAGTACTGTATTTTCCTCACAAAGAGTTATTAAGAGCTTTGAATGTTAAAGATGGTTCCAGTTCATAGCCTGTACTTTTATAGTACACTGTCATTCATTGGGTTCCACAGAAAGTTGTGTTCCGACGTTAAATTTCATGTGAAATTAACTTTTTTTGGGATTGTATCTAATATGTGGCTGATACCCATAACACCCATAATATACTCCATTAACTATCTCTTTGTCTGCATTCCACAGGATTGAGGAAGAACTTGGTGATGAAGCTCGCTTTGCTGGACATAACTTCCGTAATCCAAGTGTGCTATAAATGCATGCATCCTGGCATACTCTGGCCACGCCTGCTCTTTCAGTGCACAGACTCTGAGTGCCCATTAGATCACATCTTCCATCGTTCTTGTTCCACACTCTCCTGCTCCTGGTCTTCTCAGACCCACTCACTGGAATTGCCCAGGATATGCAAAGACTGACGCTTCCTTTTGCCTGTCATGATGCAGTGCTGCAAGTCAGCTTTGTGTGTGTTACACAGTGTCTGCTGTTTAGACCTGCTTGAGTCATCGTTATACCTAAGTACAAAATGATGTCAGCATGTTTGCCCTGGTGTTTGGCCAGTATTTGCACATTTGGAGATTGTCCTTACGTTGGAGTCCAGATTGTATTTGCTTCTTGATACAAGATGGTGTTTTTGTGTTTTTGTCCCTTGCAGTATCAGCATCTATGTTTTGATCTCTGTGAGTTGTGTTTAAACCTGCGTGCTGCATATTGTCAATAACTTGTTGCTCCACTTGTATGTATGACGGGGAGAGAAAGAGAGAGAGGGAGAGAGAAAACACAAGTGAGATAGTATATGTTCTGACCAGCCTCAAAATACAATTTAATTACGAGCACTATGTGTATGTCTGTGTGTGTGTAGGTTGGTAGGTGGTATGGATCTGCATCTGTGGTTAGGCGCCCTTTGATCCAAAGTTGATTGCTGTATATTTTTTTCTGAATGTGAAGGGCCAGATGTCTGCTATGATACACTGCGTTAGTGTGCCATGTTTTGTGGGGTGTTGTGGGTCAGTGCATTGTGGGCATGCTCTTACAACCAGCACTTTGCTCAGATCTCTCTCCCTCTCATTGCTGCCTATATGTTTGGTCACATTCTACTCTCTGCCTCTTCCTCCATCTCCCTCTTGCTCTGCTATCATTTCGGCTTTAAGCCACAGAGGTTTCACATTCAGCGACCTCCTCACCCAATAACAAACAACAGATGAAAAAAGAGAAGAAAAACCAACATCCAGAAAAATAACCAACAAGTAAAACCTCAGTTCAATTAAATTCTGTTTCAACCCTGACTGTCCTGCCTCTGGTTGAATATCTGTTATGTATTGTGGGAACTGGGAATACTCTGAAAACGGGAGAAATACTCTAGATTGAGATGTGACTTTGACAGTTTCCAGAAACTAGAGACACAAAGATTCAAGTTGGAGCTTGTTGGCAATACCAGTGGAGCTAGTGGGACCAGATGGGGAAGGGTAGTCATGAGGAGAACCGGCTGATACCTGTGCTTCAAAGGTAGATCCTGCTAAAGTAATGCCAAAACATGCAGGGCAAATAAGTGAAGTTCTCACCAAGCCAGAGAGGAAATATTCTCCTGTTATTGTTTTCCCTAAAGGTAAAGGTAAAGGTTCCCCCGCACATGCGTGCTAGTCGTTTCCGACTCTAGGGGCCGGTGCTCATCTCCGTTTCAAAGCCGAAGAGCCAGCGTTTGTCCGAGGACGTCTCTATGGGCACGTGGCCGGCATGACTAGACGCCAAAGGCGCATGGAACGCTGTTACCTTCCCACCGTAGCGGTCCCTATTTTTCTACTTGCATTTTTACGTGCTTTCAAACTGGTAGGTTGGCAGAAGCTGGGACGAGTAACAGGCGCTCACTCTGCTACGCGGCACTCGGGATTCAACCTGCCAAACTGCCGACCTTCTGATCGACAAGCTCACCATCCTAACTCACTGAGCCACCGCGTCCCTATTGTTTTCCCTAGAGAGCCTGAAAAGAAGGCCCTCCAGATGTGCTCGCTATCAGTTTGCCGGGCTTTTAAAAAAGGGCCCAATTCATGGAAGTTATGGGGTCAGTGACAGCATTGTGACTACCTCCGAAAGCCTCCTGCTGGGAAACTAGTGGGCTTCTTTGTGAATGTGGTTGACCACCTCTGATAACAGATTAATGGACTAGATGAGCCAGGGGGCTGATCCAGCAGGGTCCTGCTTATGTTCTTATGCAATGTAAATTCTTGTAATAATGGCTTAGATCACAGGGCTTTGGGAACTTGAAGGATAAATATAGCCTAAGGAAGTTGAGAGAGTTGGAATTATTAAATTATTAAAAAAGAAAAAGTTCATTTTTATCCCTCAATGCCACTTAAAGACCAGAGCTCAAATCAAGTGCAAGGTGTTTGGAGCAGATCACAAATTGAATTTGCTTTAAATATTTCTATGAGTGTACTTCCCCTTCAGAATTACAAATGATGGCTATTTTGACTGTAGCCAAGACAAAATCCAGCATTAAATACAGTATGTTCTTACCTCAAAATGTATTCAAAATTGTAAGTCCTTGCCTTAAAATACCTTAACAACAGGCCATACTTTTAAAAGATGGTGGCCCCAGGAGATCAAGGAATGGTCTTTTTCTTTATAGAATAGAACAGAACAGAGAACAGAACAGAACAGAGTAGAATGGAATAGAATTGGAAGGGGCCTTGTAGGTCATCTAGTCCTACCCCCTGCTCAAGCAGGAGTCCCTACACCATTTCTGACAGATGGTGGTCCAGTCTCTTCTTGAAAGCTTCCAGTGATGAAGCACCAACAACATCTGAAGGCAGTCTGTTCCATTGGTTGATTGTTCTCACTGCCAGAAAATTTCTCCTTATTTCCAGGTTGAATCTTTCCTTGATCAGTTTCCATCCATTATTCCTTGTCTGGCCTTCAGGGGCTTTGGAAAATAGGTTGAGCCCCTCCTCTCTGTGACAGCCCCTCAAATACTAGAACACTGCTATCATGTCTCCCCTGGTCCTTTTCTTCACTAGACTAGCCATGCCCAGTTCCTGTAACTGTTCTTCATATGTTTTAACCTCCAGTCCCCTAACCATCCTTGTTGCTCTTCTCTGCACTCTCTCCAGAGTCTCAACATCTTTTTTATAGTGTGGAGACCAAAACTGGTTGCAGTATTCTAGGTGTGGTCTTAATAAGGCTTTATAAAGTGGTATTAGTACCTCACGTGATCTTGATTGAATCCTTTTGTTAATGCAACTTAGGATTACATTGGCTTTTTTGGCTGCCACCACACATTGTTGGCTCATATTTAATTGATTGTCCACTAGGACTCCAAGATCCCTCTAAGTCTGGTTTCACCCAATCTATATGAGTACTTTAGGTTTTTCTTGCCTAACTGTAAGACTTTACTTTTCTCTACGTTGAATTTCATTTTGTTAGATAGGGCCCAGTATTCAAGTCTGTCAAGATCTCTCTGGATCTTGAGCCTATCATCTAGGTCACGGGTCGGCAACCCAGCCGCCCGGTGCACACGCACCTCTTCGAACGGGCAGTGGTGCGCGCGCACCTCTCCAAATGGAGAGTGGCACCGCCCGTTTGGAGAGGTGCGCGCGCACCTCCCCGAATGGGCGGAGGTGCGCGCGCACCTCCCCAAACCTTTGGAGAGGTGCGCGCGTACCTCCGCGCAAACGGGCCGCGGCGTTGTTCTTTGAGGAAGCTGCCGTGGCCCGTCTGCAAAGCTGCCGAAAGCGGCAGCTTTGCAGATGGGCCACGGCAGCTTCCTGAAAGAGCGACGCCGCGGCCCGTTCCGAGAGGTGCGCGCGCACCTCCCCGAATGGGCGGAGCTGCGCGCGCACCTTCCCAAACCTTTGGAGAGGTGCGCGCGTACCTCCGCGCGAACGGGCCGCGGCGTCGCTCTTTGAGGACGCTGCCGCGGCCCGTCTGCAAAGCTGCCGAAAGCGGCAGCTTTGCAGATGGGCCACGGCAGCTTCCTGAAAGAGCGACGCCGCGGCCCGTTCCGAGAGGTGCGCGCGCACCTCCCCGAATGGGCGGAGCTGCGCGCGCACCTTCCCAAACCTTTGGAGAGGTGCGCGCGTACCTCCGCGCGAACGGGCCGTGGCGTCGCTCTTTGAGGAAGCTGCCGCGGCCCGTCTGCAAAGCTGCTGAAAGCGGCAGCTTTGCAGACGGGCCGTCGCCGTCGGGCAACCGGGAACCGGTTCCATCTCACTTTTTTAAAAAATGGCAACCGCGTGCGTCCGCGCATGCGCAAAAACCGTTTTGCGCATGCGCAAAACATTTTTTTGCGCATGCGCGTGCATGGACATATGTGCGCGGCTCCCAGTTTTTTTAATTTGTGATGGAACCGGTTCCCGGTGGCTCTTTTCCTTTTTTAGGTTGCCGACCCCTGATCTAGGTGTTGGCTATTTCTGCCAGCTTAGTGTCATCTCAAATTTGATAAGTTCACCTTCTGTTCCCTCATCTAGGTCGTTTATGAAGATGTTGAAGAGTACTGGGCTTAGGACAGAACCTTGCGGTACCCCACTGCTTATTTCCGTCCATGTAGAGATAGTACCATTAAGGACTATTCTTTGAGTGAGGTTTGTCAGCCAATTAAAAATCCATCTGATGGTGATGCTGTCTATCCCACTTTTTTAAAACTTTCCAAGTAGGTTATGGTCTACTTTGTCGAATGTCCAAGTGTACCACATCCGCAGCATTTTGCTGGTCCACCAATTTAGTCACCTGATCAAAGAATAAAATAAGATTGGTTTGGCATGATCTGTTTTTAACAAACCCGTGCTAGCTTCTAGTTATAACTTTGTTTCTAGAAGTTCGCAGATCTGTTTTTGATTATCTTTTCCAATATCTTCCCAGGTATTCATGTTAGGCTGATTGGTCTGTAGTTTCCTGGGTCTGTATTTTTCCCCTTTTTTGAAGATGGGAACCACATCAGTTCTTTTCCAATCCTCTGGTAGTTTTAGAAATTCCAGAGCTCTCAACATTTTTAGGGACAAGAATTTATTTCAATTTTCTCTTGGTGGCTTTGAACTTCATTTTTGGAATGGCAGATGGTGTATGATTTTAATTTAATTTAATTTAATTGTGGGACTTATATGCCGCCCTATCTCCCGGATTCAGGGCGGCTAACAACAATAAAACAACAATAAAAACAATAAATACAAATATTAAAAGAGATTAAATTTACAAAGCCCCACTAAAAACCAATAAAAGTTAAAACAAAATTAAAACCCCCATCTTGAAATAATTTTTGGTTGCCTTTCCATTCCAAGCTTCCCTGGCTGCCCATATGCCCCAATTGGAAAGATCTCCAGTGACATAGTCTCCTTGGGTTTTAACTAAAGTGAATCAAGCTAGAAAGACTCAAACTGCTAGACAGATGGTTACACAGATAGGGAAGGAGAGGGCACACCCTGAAGAGATATGATCTGATAACTGGAGAAGACATACTCCAGCATAAGGATTTCACTGAATTTCTCTTCTTGGAACTGATTTCTGAATGAGGTTTTGCCATCAGATTGAATGAAAATTGATAGCAAATATACAGAACTTTTTTGTCCAACACTAAATTTATTTTGACTCAATTTTTAAAATAGAAGCATTGTTAAATGTGAAAACATTTTGTTAATCTGCATCATTCAGTATGACCCTTTTGCTGTATCTTTAAGCATCTATCAAGCAATCTGCAGAAAGAGATAATTGAAAGATTTCTCAAAATGTCTTCTCTCCAAGAGACTCTTAAGCTGAGAGTTGTTGCTTAGGAACAAAGCTGGCCTTGCAGTTTCTTTCAAGATGTCTTTTACCCAGAATAGCTTGCAATTCTGTGACTCTTGTGGATGTGACTATTCATAAGGAATAGAAAAGGCAATAGCCAATGTGTTTGATTTGATATTGGTAAGCCACATTTATTATATTTTAGTGAGAAAATGTTTTTTTTTAAAAAAAATGCCTTTGTTGAGTTGAACATATTCTATTTCTACAGTAGATTGACTACAGATCTGGGACCAGTTGCTCCAAAGTATAGATAAGAACCTTCTGTATTTTTTGCCAATAGAGGTATAGGCAGTACATTGTACAATAGGCAGTTGAACACAAAGAAACTAAAATGTGGGTCCCAGAACTACAACAGAATGGAAAGGAAGCTTGGAACCATCTATAGGAAGGCAATGAAAATGTGCAAATACTTGTGTTGAAGGAAAAGTCTTCATCATGGTTCAGTCCAAGCCAGGGATAAACAACATGGAGACTGCTTTAGAAAGAAGGTTGCAGTTTATTGAAGAGGAGAGCCAGATAGGAAGATGGCTCTGGGGAAAAAAGGGGTGAGCACATTTTTTATACCCTCTGGCACTCTTGAAGTTATTTCCTGTTCCTGTTTGAGGCTTTGTATTTCTTGTGTTATGTATTTTGACCTGAGTCTGGGTGTGCCCTTTGGCATCTTTAAGATCCTTTGCGGAAATATATTTTTCTGCCCTTTTAATATTTTCTTTTCTGGGGGGCTGACTTCCCGCAAATCCCTCCTTTGTGCCATGAGTGTGTGAATGACACATTTACTGGCACAAGATTAAAACTTGATAAATAAGCTTTAAACTGTTAAGCCAAAAAAAAGAAAGAAAGGGGAAGGGGCCTGGTTCTCTCCCACTTGGAATTTGCAGGAAGTTGTCCCTACAAAGTTGACACAGGGCAAGAATCAGGCTGGAGCTTTACTGAAGGTAAGTGAAAGAGATAGACTTAATGTGATTCTGAATGGTGTGTGTGCATCTCTGTGTGTGCAACTACTAATATACAAAACAGGCAATACAGACATTCTGGATAAATTTTCCCTCCCACCGACAGAAGTCCATGGTGTTCAGTACTTGCTGTGCCAAATATTCCCAAATGCCATCACTCCATGAATCCATTCAACTGGCTTATTACAATACAAATGGGGCAAGAAAGGAAACTTTACAATGAATTTCCACCCTTCCCCCATAGTGTTCCTAGTTTTCTTCTGAGGCTTCATGTGGGAACAAATGGCTCCAGGACTCCTTCCTTCTTCTGCAGCTTTCACAGGCATCTGGGGGAATGATAGGACTTGGGAAGATCTGTTCCGCTCAGGTTGCATGGTGGCTATTTGTGGATGGCTGGATTCAAAACCCAATTCTGTGGCTCAAATGGATGGAGGCAACATCTGGGTCAGTGTGTTCTGCTTCCAAAAGGTTGGGGGGGCAGTCATCTGTGTAGGGCTGAAAGACATAAGAGCAAGATCTCCTCCCCCCTTTCTGGGTGGACTCTCCCAGGAGAGAAGACAAAGGCACGGAGAACAGAGGACAAGAAAAGGAGAAGTAGATTGGGGGAGTGGGGGGGGCAGCTTGCAAGCAGAGTTTGAAAAGGCATTAATACTGCAGTGATTAAAGAAACTGATAGGCAGACAAAATGAGGACATCACAGATGAGGACAAAAGAAAGGCTGGATTCTGGTAAGAGAACATAAATGAAAGATTTCACTTCTGAACTGAACATTTGAAACATGTTAGGACTTAAGGACTTGCAACTTGAAAAATGCTGGTCATGTTTCAGGAAAAGGATGGACAGATAAAACCCATTTACAACACATACAGTAAATGCAAGAGTGAAACTTTTTCAGCAGATGAACTTAAAACATTCCCTCCTGCTAACTTTGGGCTGTACAGAGAGAGAAAGGGGAAAAGAAAAAAACAAACACATTTTTTTTCAGTCTGTTTGTTGGCCAGACAAACAGAGTGAGGGTATTTTCCTTTTTGGTCGCTTATTTTAAGGAAAATTTCTAGCAGAATTTTAAAATTCTTTTCTCTTTGAATTAGAAACAATTAACAATTACATTTACCTCACACACAAAGACTTTGCCACACATATATACACAAAGACAAAGAAAAGAGAACAGAAAAGGGGAACAGAAGTCTTAGTTTTACACATCCTAGTCATCTCAGTTTACTCAAATTAGGGAAGGCACAAATCTTAAACATACTGTGTAGTTGGAGAGAGAGAGAGAGAGAGAGAGAGAGAGAGAGAGAGAGAGAGAGAGAGAGAGAATCACTATTTCTTATTTTCCCTTTAAGTACCTTTATTTAGCCAAATTGGTTTTCTCATCCCACACCTCAAGCAAATCTCCAATAGGTGACCTAATTCCCACCCTCGAACTACAGCTAACCATGTTCCCTTTCCAATGTGGGGTTCAATCAGCTTAATCGGGTCCCTAGCGGCACTTCCCAGCCACTCTTAGCAACACTACCCTTGCCGCCCCGCCTGTCAGCTTTTGGGCACTAAAAAAAATTGCCCAGGAGGACTTCGGTTCCCTAACAAAGTACGGGACCCTCCTACCTAGGGAACTCCCTGCCGTCACTTTACAGACCAAAAAGGGATCTGAGGAGGACCTGCCGCAACAGGTACATGACCTCCTTCTATCACCCTGCCTTCAGTTTTCAGTCTCAGGAGGAGTCTGGGAGGACCTGTGCTTTGTGCACTAGTATGAGCCTCTCCTACAGATGAGCTTTGCTTACAGGGCCTTACCAGCTGGTTGCCCAAATCCAATTCTCTCATTCCATTCGCACACAGCCTCTCCCTTTTTCCTAACAGAAGGTCCTGTACTCTGTCCAAACCCCCATGCTTTCCAGGGTCTGCCACTTAAACAGATCCTTTCTGAGGTTAAGGAAGGCCAGAGGAAGCAAAATCCAACTGTGATTGGGAAAAGGGTCTTCTCACTCTCACACACAGAGACATACACACATTTCTCTCACTCCCCTGGGCTTTAAAATTAAAATTTAGAGGTACTCACCTTCACCTTCTTTCCAAAGCAGCCCTTGAGCTCAAACCCAAAACTCTCTTTACTATCCTGGCTCCACATGGGCAGGGCCTGGGAAACCCACCCACAGACACAAGGGGTCTGCTGCCCGCAAGATGAGGCTTACCAGTCTCAGTCCATTGGAGAGGTTAGCTTGGAGTCCCATTCTGGGGTGCCAAATTGTTGAAGGAAAAGTCTTCATCGTGGTTCAGTCCAAGCCAGGGATAAACAACATGGAGACTGCTTTAGAAAGAAGGTTGCAGTTTATTGAAGAGGAGAGCCAGACAGGAAGATGGCTCTGGGATAAAAGGGGTGAGCACATGTAGGGAATGGGTTTTTATACCCTCTGGGCTCTTGAGGTTATTTTCTGTTCCTGTTTGAGGCTTTGTATTTCCTGTGTCATGTATTTTGACCTTATTCTGGGTGTGCCCTTTGGCATCTGTGGGTTAATCCTATTATGTCCTGTCTTAGAGTTTGGGTGGGGTATGTAGATTTTAGGTGTCTTTGTCTTCCTAATCTTCTGGGGGCTTCCAACCTTCCTGCATGATTTACATCTGTATTTCTATAGAGCTGGCTTCTGCTTGTGGGAGGGAGACTTGGGACTATTAAGAAAAAAACTAGGCATGCTTTTCTGCCTCTTTAAGTTCCTTTGAGGAAATATATTTTTCTGCCCTTCTAATATTTTCTTCTCTGGGGGGGGGCTGACTTCCCACACTTGCAAATGAAGATCAGGAATTGGGAAAAAGCTTTAAATAAGATCCAAAGCCAGGCTCAGGGATTACAGACTGGGAAATATGGAATAAACCTTTTAGGTCAAAGCCAAGTGGAATTGAAGACAGTGGGTTGTTTGGATAGGAAAAAAAATGACAGCAGAGACATGCTGGAGCCCAGTAAAATAATACTAGTATGCTTTTCCTTTCATGTTTTAATAACTTCAAGGAACAGTATCAGAAAACAGGAAAAGATTCTCCAACCTGGATTTCAGTGAGTACTTTGAGCAAGCCATCAAGAATGAACAATTGTATATCCATAGGTAGTATTATATTTCATTACAATTACAGGATATAAATTGTAATTTTCTAGATGCTTTGGGAAGAAGTATAAATAAATAGATAAATTCTACAGTCTCTAAGTCTGTGTCCTTTGTTGAAAGTGTTTGAAAAGAGTAGGACAATTCCCTCCAAATCTTTCACAATTAATCCTGCTGTCTGGTCTTGGCTACATTATCTAATGCATATAAATGGATGGGAATTAGAAATGGATCTTGCTATTAGTTGCTAAACAATATTGCAAAATTTATTTTATTTATTTATTTATTATTGGGACTTATATGCCGCCCTATCTCCCAAAGGACTCAGGGCGGCTAACAACAATAAAATACAATAATACAAAAGTTAAAAAGAAATTAAATTAATGGCCCCAGTAGAATAAATTAAAATTAAAATTAAGTTAAAAATTAAAAACATAATTAAAATCCCTGTCAGTCCAGGTCAGCCTGATGGAAAAGGAGTGTTTTGAGGCTGCGGCGAAAGGACCGGAGATCTGGGGCCATCCGAAGCTCAAGGGGGAGTTGGTTCCATAGGGCTGGCGCTCCCACAGAGAAGGCCCTTCCCCTGGGGGTCACCAGCCGACATTGTCTAGCCGACGGCACCCTGAGGAGGCCCTCTCTGTGTGAGCACACTGGGCAATGGGAAGTCGTTCCCGGCAGCAGATGGTCCTGCAAGTATCCCGAGCCTAAGCCATGTAGGGCTTCAAAGGTAAGTACCAGCACCTTAAATCTCACCTGGAGGACAACTGGTAACCAATGCAGCTCACGCAGGAGGGGTGTAATATGGGAGTATCGGGATGCTCCCATCACTACCCACGCGGCCGCATTCTGCACCAGTTGAAGCCTCCGGGTGGTCTTCAAGGGCAGCCCCATGTAGAGAGCATTGCAGTAATCTATACGGGAGGTAACGAGTGCGTGAGTGACTGTATGTAGGGCATCTTGGTCCAGATAGGGGCGCAACTGGTGCACCAGGTGAAGCTGGGCAAATGCCCCCCTGGCCACGACTCCAATATGATCTTCAAACTGAGTCGTGAATCCAGGAGGATGCCTAAATTGCATGCCCTATCAACGGGAGGTAACACCTCTCCTCCCATAACCAAAGATGGAACCTCTTGGACTAAACGAGATGCCAGTACGTAAAGCCACTCAGTCTTGGCTGAGTTGAGCCAGAGCCTGTTCTTTCCCATCCAAATCTGTACCACTTCCAGGCAATGGGACATCACATCGAGGGCATCACTGGGTTGGTTCGGGGTGGAGATGAAAAGCTGCATATCATCAGCATATTGATGATACCTCACCCCAAAACCACGGATGATCTCACCCAGCGGCTTCATATAGATGTTGAACAGGAGGGGCGAGAGTACCAACCCCTGAGGCATCCCACAACTAAGGGGCCTAGGGGCTGACCTCTGCCCCTCTGCCAACACCGTCTGCGAACGGCCCAAGAGGTAGGAGGAGAACCACTGTAAAATGGTGCCTCCCACTCCCAACCCCTCAAGACGTCGCAGCAAGATACCATGGCCGATGGTATCAAAAGCCGCTGAGAGATCTAATAGGACCAGGACAGAGTAATAACCCCTATCTCGGGCCCGCCAGAGATCATCCACCAGTGCGACCAATGCCGTCTCCGTGCTGTACCTGGGCCTGAAACCCGATTGGTACGGATCCAGATACTCAGTTTCCTCCAGGACCAAAGGGAGCTGCCATGCCACCACGCTCTCAACAACCTTCACAAGAAAGCGAAGGTTGGAGACAGGACGAAAGTTATTTAAAATAGGTGGATCCAAGGCAGGTTTCTTGAGGAGGGGCCTTACCACTGCCTCTTTCAAGGTGGCAGGGAAGCACCCCTGACTCAAGGAAGCATTGATAACTGCTAGGAGCCAGCCTCGTGTAACCTCCCGAGCCTCATAAACCAGCCAGGAGGGACACGGGTCCAACAGACACGTGGCAGCACTTAATTTCCCAATGATCCTGTCCACTTCATCCAGAGTCACAGGGTCAAACTCTTCCCAAATGTTCTCGGCCAAACCCATTGCTTCCCCCTCGTCAGATACCGCCCAGTCAGAGTCCAGACCAGCCCGAATCTGAGCGATTTTGTCCACCAGATAATCATCTTTTATTGGATCTGTGATATTCAGGTACTCATGGCTTTTTTTCTCATAGAACGCTCAGAACGGCAATCTGGCACCTTTTTTTGCAAAAAAAAAGCTCCCTCTATTGGCTTTAGGAGTAGGCAATCTTGGCTCTTTTTTATGACTCGTGGACTTCAACTCCCAGAAATCTTGAGCCAGCTACGCTGAGGGGAAAGAGAGAGGTTCCCAAGCTGAGCCATGCTGACTCAGGAATTCTAGGAGTTGAAGTCCTTGAGTCATAAAAGAGCCAAAGTTGCCTACCCTGCACTAGAGGAGGACATTAAAATTATTTACAAGGTTACTTCTTTAGGAACTAAACATTTAGAATCTAAAACAGCTAATTCAAAAAAGCCAACAGGAAACAACCTCACATTTTTCATCTGCTTCTGTCTTTTGGAAGGTAAAATTAGATAACAAAATAATCTATTTCCTATGTTAACATCTCTGCAATGAAATCAATAAAGGTAACAGGAAAGAAATGAGAAACATTTTTTCAATGTAATATGTCTAATTTAGCTGATGCTAGGAAAAATATAGTATCTTTTGTACGTACTCTATTATAACTAAACCACTTTAAATTAAACAATTCTTAAGAATGAACTATTCTTAATTTGGACTTTACTTTTACTGTTTGGACTCTTGTGTTCTTTGAAAAATAGATTATTTAGAATCTAGTTATGTTGCACTTCAGTCTTTAAATAATTAACCTAGTATATACATAACAATATATGATGTTTTCCATAGTGAGCTTAACATCAATAACAACATTTACTAAAAAGGCTAAAATAATTTCTGGCGGTATTATCTGTACATTAAAATTTTGTTTAGTCACAATCTTTCACTTTTCACATTCTGGACAAGCAGTGGTCATGTATCCTAGCAAAAGATGTTACATATGTGCTTAAGTGTAGTCAGTAGCATATGCCTTTTAAAAAATATCAAACATGCAAAGAAACAAAAATAAGTCCAAAATATCTGTATTACATCCAGAAATGACAACTTTGCAACCAATATTTCTCATCCATAACTATGGCACCCTAAGGATACCTGCATACATGCAAATGCTTCTCTGGGATCAGTAACACAGCAGGGTTTGCTTTTTCCTTCCAGTAACAGATTGCTGGGAAATACCAAACATGGCCTTGAGAATTCCAATGTTTGTTACAAATTTTTCTGGATGTGGTTGGAAAGAGGCTGTTTGGCACCAGAGACCACTGCCACGAGGAACACAGCACTGGGTCGGGGTTCAGAGCAGCTCTGGGTGGGGGCTCAGCACGGCTGCGGCGTGGCAACTGCGGGGAAGGGAATCCCCACGGTTGCTGTGGGGAGGGGAATCCCCACGGCATGTGGCTCCGAGCCGCAGGGGCGGGGATGCAAAGGATGGGCGGCAACATCGTAGCAAGACACTGGCATCACTCCCAGTGACAGCACCTCTGAGTTCCGGCACCTTTTTTTTTTTTTTGAAAAAAAGCACTGCAGGTACAATATGGGAAACTGCACTGTGAGAAAAAAATAACACATAGTATTAGGCTCCAATGAAGGTTACATTTAACCAAATCTAGTCAATTTATATTAATAATTTTCCTAATGGATTACTCTTGTCTGAATAAATATTCTTTTGGTTTTATTATAGATTATATGGATGACTGTGGATGTCTCCTCAAGATTACAATTTATTATACATACTTCAAATAACCATACACATAATCTCACGTCTTTCTATTGTTAATCTTTTGGTGTAAGTGCTGAATTTTACTTTTGTAAATATTTTTTAAAATTATATTTTATGATAAAATTTTTGAGAAAGGAATCATTGGTATTGGCAGGGCTTTTTTTGTCATAGAACACCCAGAACGGAGTTCCAGCACCTTTTTTGGATGGAACCTTGTAGTGTAGGCAAGGTGGGTAGTAAGACACGTGTGAGTTCCGGCACCTTTTTCTTTTACAAAAAAAGCACTTGGTATTGGCAACTTTCTTATTCAATTTTTAGACAATTCTGACCACATTCTCTTGTACATTTTATTAATCCTATTGACAATAAATGTTACTAGAAGAGGCTTTTATTAATACCTTCTTTAAAATGCCTAATGCATACTTCAAAAACATTAATAATTTTGCATTACAATTTGCCTTCTCCCATCCTTCAATATACGGTATATTGATACTGATCCAGCAACAACATTCTGCACAGAAAATCAGTGTTGGATGCAAGTGCTCAGATTCCATATCCAACACATTAGCATTGCATGTGTAAATCACTAAAGTTGGACAATGTGCATAACACTGAAATGGTCAGCAAATGTTAAATTTGATGTATCCTTGATCTGAGCCAGCAGGGTTTTCTTTGGTGTTCAAATGAGCTGCATATTTTGAACACATTTTCTATACATAACATATCTTCCCATTTGAAATACTGTCTTTGGAAAGGTTCACTTGGAAGGACAAAGTATATTTGTAATTCAGATATTAAAATCCACTGAACAAACATCTTGTTGCTTTTAAATCAATCTATATCAGAGTTGTATTTCTGTTAATCTTCCTCAATCCTGTCTAGTAAAAATTTCTGTTTCCTGCTCTACTCTTCCATGCCTCCATCACCTGTATTAAGAAATTTCAGTGGATACAGAAAATAATCTTCTAACAGTGTTTCAGAAATATGAGTGCTCAGGCATGTTTGGAGAAATAAGAAGACATATTAGCAAAAACAAGGCTTTTCTATTTGTATAACGGGTTGAATGAAATGTTCATTTCTCTGCACTTTAAAATCAACGCAATGCCCATATTAGTTTTGACCACAATGTGTGGCATTTTTATTGTGCCAATACCTAATCCTATTGTTTTCCACATTGCTAGACCCCAGATTCTCAAGTCACCTGGCTTTATGCCAGGCACAGGTGCCCAACTTGTAGCTTATTCTCTGTGCAAATCCTTGAGTGTAATCCTCAGAAACCTTCCAGACATTGTTGCCAAATTGCATTGTATAATGTGATAGAACAAACATCAAAAACATGTGGGGAGTAATTATACCAATTGTATTTATCTATGATTAAGTTGAAATTAAATTAAATTCCTACCAACTGCTTTGCCCTTGCCCCACCCAAGCTTTGGCATGGGGCCCCCCGACAGCCCTTAGCCCTAAGAAATTGCAGATACAAAGATGTTATTGGTTCATTTTTGAACTAATATTGCCCAGTGGGCAATTCTGCTCTGTTTTATAAGGTGTCACAAAGGATAATAACAAGGAGCATTCTGGGAGCTGTAGTTCAGAGAACATTGTATAAAACTCCATTTTATTTCTGTCTCAGTCTTCTCGCTTCAAAATGTGATCCGTTCAACAGGTAAGGAAATGAGGAAACGTCGTTGCAGAAGGCAAGGAAGGGGCCCTTATACCTTCCACTAGAGGGCAGAGGCATGTAAGCACAAGATCTTAAGCATGACCTAATAAAAAAAAGGTGAAAGAGTTAATAAATGGATTGCTTTGTAATTGACAAATCTGAAAATAAAGGAGGGGTGTGTGCGCCTGGGCTGGGTGGGTTTGAATATTGTTCTAGATAGGGCCCTAGGCCAAATCTGAACAGTTCAAGCACTTCTAATGGCTGTCGTTTTGAAAGAAACTAAACTGAGGTGAGGTAACAAGTCTAAACAATCCATAGGATTGAAGGGAAATAATGCTTGATGCTGTTGTTGGAATGATATTTGTGGCAATTTTTAGAACAGTTTTGAAGGCAATTATTTTTGCAACAGAGGTTCTTGTAAGTAGCAAAAGGCAACAAAGGGATATGTGGGACAATTTCAAGTAGTTCAAAATAGGATTCTTTTCTGCAATACAAATAGATTTTCTGTTGTATTTACATTTTTCTCTTCTCTCGCTGTCCCTTGGTTAAATAGGTTTTGTAGGTTGTTATAGAAGGCTAAACTTGTTAGCTCTGCTTGATCAGAGCAGATAATAAAAAAAATGAGGTAATTGCATGTACCAGAAAATGCAAGTGCTCCTGACCCTGCTGTTCCTCTTGGAAAAAAAAACTTTTGTCTCCTAAAGATTTGGAAATGTAAAGGAGAATGTAAAGGTCGGGAGTGATTTGAATACTGCAAGAGTAATTATACTTGTGATGTGATGCTCATCCTGCTTTAGTATTTTATAATTTTTTAAGCTTTTGGA
The DNA here is from genome assembly GCF_964194415.1 of Vipera berus. NCBI lineage: Eukaryota > Metazoa > Chordata > Lepidosauria > Squamata > Viperidae > Vipera > Vipera berus. The sequence continues at coordinate 105,194,584 of NC_138203.1, forward strand.
TTGTCTCAAACTCTGCAAAAGCTGTTTGATCACAGTGAGCACTGGGACAGTATTAATATATGTGCATATATCATGAGACTGTCTCTTTGAAAGCTCTTTCAGCAAGTCTTCAAAACTATTGTTTCTTAGTCTGGCACGTGTACAGATAAACTAAAAGTACTTTTATTTGGAATTAGGTCCCTGAGTGGGTCATTTTCTTCAATAACTGCAGATTTATCATATGGTATGTAAACAGGAAGATGAAATGCATCCTGAAGTTGGTTACAGAGGAATGTGTTCTATTTTTAATGCAGGTATTCTGGCATAAGCAATTTTGATAGCATGTATATTACTATTCAGAGCTTGTCTAAAACAGCATTGATAAATATTTAGGTATGGCTTTTAGACACTTCCTGTAACCTGGAGAGTTTTAAATAATTAACATTATTCCTGCATTTTTCTACAATCTTTTGCTCCAGATCTAGCGGCATCTAGGTTTGGTCTTAATATTAATTCCACTTTACAAACACTGCTGATATGTAAGTATTTATGCATGCATGCAGACACACAGATACAGAGGAAAAATACATACAAACTAAATGTTTTTAATCATTATTATGCATTTAATGTACAATAAAGTAGAGTAAGGGATGATAGTTCAAACATCTGAAGGGTCTGTGGATTAGTCACGCAATGTATGCTTTTTTTAGTGCCTCACAGATGCAAGTATAACAACTATTACTTTATAACTGAGTTACTTATAAAAATAATAAAATCAGTGTATAAATAAATAAAATATTACATTAATTAAATTAATATTTAAAGTTAAATTATTAAGTAAATGTTATGAACATGACATCAAAAAGTCATTTGCTACCTTCATTTTCTATTACTTTGCTATTCTGTGATTCCATCAATCCTTGCTTGCAGACAAATGGTATTTCTTGCAGATATTCCAGTGTTCCACTGTTGCTACTTTGTCATGCCATTTTTATAGTAAGTTTGTGTGATCTTTCAGCAGCTAACTAGGAGGTCCACTGTTTTGTCAGCTTCTTTGCAGAGGTGACATTTGCTGTCTGTTGCTGTCTTCTCAATTCTGGCTTTGTATACATTTGTTCTTAAGGGTTGGTCTTGTGCACCAGAATTAGCCCCTCTGTTACTTTCTTCAACTTTCCTGCTCTTAGCCATTGTCAGATCTTGTTATCTACTTTTCCCTGCTTTTTTTAATGTACTAATCATGTAATGCTTTTCCTTGCCATGCCTCTTTTCTATTCTTCCTTTGGTATTTCTTACAAGAAAGTTTGGGCTTTCCAGTACTTTCCAGTTTGGGGTTTCCAGTACTCAATAAGCCTTCATAGTATGCTAGCTTCAGTGCATCTTCTTCATTGTCCTTCAGATATTCTTCCAATGTTCTTTTCTCTTCTTCAACTGTCTGGTACACTTGCAACATTCTTTGCCCACCTATTTTCCTTGGTAAGTAGAGTCTGTCAACACTGCTGCCTGGATGAAGAGGCATTCATTGTCATTATTTTTATAGTTTCCTGTCTAGGGCTTTTGGTTTTGTTTGAGTCCAGTCCACTATTCCAGGTATTCATTGCTTTGATGGTATTTCCTCCATTGAGTTTAGACTTTAAGTTCTTCACTTTCATAAAGTATTCACTTTAATCTTCTTGACTTCATATGCTTGATGTTGTTAGCTTGAAGGATGCCTAGTTATTTATAGTCTTCATCCAGGCTCTTCATCCAAGCTCTTGATGTTATTTCCATAGGGCATCTTGATTCCTTCTGTTTTCACTATTTTTTCCCTGTTAATGGTAAAGTTGATACATGTGTCCAGTCCAAACTCCATTGCAATATCTTGGCTGTATGTACAGACAGTGCTGACCAGCGATTCTATTTCACATGGTATTTTTCCATAGAGTTTCAGATCAGTCACATAAAGGAAATACAGTAGGATAGCTTGGAAGATGTTTTTGACGTTTGATAGCCATGGCCTGACAGAAGAATCTGCAATGATAAACAGTAGTGGCGATAATGAGTCTCTTTGAAACATTCCTCTCTTGATATTAACCTCTCACAGTCCATTGACCAGCAATGAAGTCTTCCATTGTGCCATTGATATTTGCACAAAGCCTTTGATGTTTCCACTGTAAATGCCTTCTTGTAGACAATCCATGCAACATTCAAGTTGGTCTTTCTTCTCGTAGTTTTCCAAAAACATTTTGTCAGAAGATTTATATGATCTGAAGAAAAACCAGAGTAAACCCAAAATCATTTTGTCAATTAGGAGCTGATCTTTTGTATCTCTACTGTTTGGGAGTTCAGGTGGAAACAGCTTGTTGTCAACTAGATGCTATCTGATTGCATCAGCTACCACACCAGTTAGCAATTTGTAAATTGTTGGTAAGCCTGGTGCTGCCCCTTTTGTTGAATCTTACATTATCAGGCAGGTTTTACCAAATGTTAAATCGTAACTGCCAGTTCTTTTATCTATTTATTCATTTGTAGCCTGCCTTTATTATTTTTTACAAATAACTTAATGCTATGTTATCTTTCTCCTCCTATTTTCCCCACAACAACAATTCTGTGAGGTGAGTTGGGCTGAAAGAGAATGACTGACCCAAAGTCACCCAGCTGGCTTTCATGGCTACAACAATAGGTATAAGTGAGGATTGGTTGTAAGTCACTTTTTTCAATGCTCTTGTAACTATGAACAGTCACTAAACAAATGGTTAAGTTAAGTTAAGTTAAGCAATAACTACCTGTACCTTCTCAAAAAGAAAATTAACAATAAGATAAACCAGGAATTACGCAGAGCTTGTTTCCCAGCAGGGAGTTATATTTCCCCTCACTATTATTTCTTGCTTCTGCAAAAGATCTATAGCTTGCTTTAGGAAGGCATAAATTTTGTCCTAGGTTGGAAGGTGATAGTGGGCACCAATAATATTGCTTATATTTATCCTTTTCTTGTGGTTCAACCCATATTCTGTAAAACATTGCCAATTTTATATGGATTTTTGAGCAGCAATTATATCAGGCTAGGAACTGAAAGACTGTAAGTCCTAGTCCCATCTAAGGCACAAGGCCAGCTGGGTGACCTAGAGCCAGTCACTTTATCTAAGCCCTAGGAAGGCAGCAATGACAAACCACTTTTGAAAAAAACCTTGCTGACAAAACTACAAGGACTTGTCCGGGCAGCCTCCAAGAATTGGACATGATTAGACAGGGGAAAAAATTAAGAACTCAGTTTTATCTTGGTTCTTTCACATATATTCTTGAGCATTTGTATTATGATAATAAAAGCCAGGAATATAATCAACTAATGATCTTTTTTATTTTATCTGAGTGACTCAATTTCAGCAATACTCGGACTTTTTGTAGTCTCCAAGATCTTATTTCATGGATTTAGTTTTTTATTTTCCACTAGATTCAATTTAAAGTTCTCCTAATGAAGCTTGCCATGTTTTGGCCAAACACATTTTTTTCTAGTCCTTGTGAGGTGCAATCCTTCTCATGCCAACACTGGATCAAGACTATTTCAGACCATGGTCCAGAACCAGATTTCTCCAGATGACACCATTTTCATAGCCAGAAATTGATCTAGACTATTTTTCCCCCATTGTGGTAGGGTAGAAGGATGGATGGGAATTGATTTGAGTCCCCAAAGTGTTCTGCAATGTCTATCAGAGATGTCCAAAGTCTGTTGTTACAATTATTCCTTGTAGTATGATTAGTCCACACATGTATTAGCAAGAAGGCATAATTTAGAGATCTATCATCTTGCTTTCTATTCTTCATTATTTCATTTTTTTCCCCCTTGATTGCTCAGACCATTCACTGCTCAGATTTTTGTTAGGTCTCCCTCTTTACTTGTTCAGTGATGTCACTCCCTTGAATCAATCTGCCTTATATTTCTATTCCTATTACCGCAAGACATTTCTTGCAACCAGCAGTTATTGAGAACATAATCTTTTCGGCCCACAAAGCTCATTGCCAAAGAGCACAACTTCTTTAGTCACTCTTTCTTTTTACAGTTGAACTGCTTAGGGAGACTCCCTGTTGGCCTCTGCTTTTTGCTCACTTTGTCTCCTATATTTCATTTTCTTTTTACCTTTCTTTTACTTACTTTTGCCTCACCCCTTTATTAAAATGGATGACTTCCTCAGAATGTTCTTTGGGACATTTTCTATACTGTACTATTGGGATTGAATTGATAAATGTACCATTCGTTGGTCCATTTTGTATGGGTTGGGTTGGTGGTTCACAGTTATGAATGATAAAGGGAGGCCTCAGATGCACAATTGTAGCTTGTTTTTCAGACTTTTGAGATGGATCAAAGATGACAATAGGAGTGATTTGCCTTTCTCCTATCCCGTTACTTTTGGGGGAAAAAACAAACCAAAAAAAGGGAAAAAATATATTGCTTACTTTCAATTACTTTGTCACTAAATTTCAGTATGGTAGCCTCAAGTAACTAGAGCAATTGTTTATGGCAGGGGTCCCCAACCCCTGGTCTGTGGACCAGTACCGGGTCGTGGCATGCCAGCAACCGGTCCGCACAAATCAGCAAAACCCCATCCGCAAGATGCAGTCAGCACACTGAACCACACACCCTCTGGTCCGTGGAAAAACCTTTCTCCACGGAACCGGTACCTGGTACCCAAAAGGTTGGGGACCTCTGGTTTATGGGCTTGTTATTGAATGTTGGTTTAGGACCCAAACAACAAAATAATTTTGTTTCCTGTTATATCTGACCTATTTGTTACATTCTACTGGAGAAGAGCTCTTGAGGGTGCCTATTTTGCAGGCTGTTCAGCAGTCCAGTAGAGAATTTGCACTTTATATACATACATGCCTTGTCTTTAAAATTCCTTCCCTTTGCTGTCAAAATTATTGTACATCGTATTTATGTATTTATCAATTTTATATGCTCCCCAAACTTCCAACAAACTCTGGGTGGTGTATAATTTGTAATTTTGTAAACTCTTAGTATTAATTGAAATTCTGTTTGTTTACTCCAAATTTTTACTTAATCTATGCTATTGTGTTCCACCTCTTTATCTAGATATTGCTCTTATTTTATGGTTTTAATCTAAAACATTTTATTTGGGTTCACCGTTATGTGAAGTTAAAGCTGCCTCCAAACTGGGTTGATTTTATATTGAAAAATAGATTTTAAATTGAATGAATGAATGAATGGAATGAATGAATGCATGAAGTGCGGTTGCTAAAGTTGCTAAATGTTAACATAGAGCATTGTGTGTGAAAATGTTTTCTTAATCATCCTACAATGTTAATTATTGTCAGTTAGTTTAATTGGAGTTTCTTTTATAATGAAATGAAAATAATTTATTCCATAATTTGATAAACATAGTTTCCTTATCTCCAATTATGTTTTTCTCTAAGTTAAAAGAACTGAAACATTTTGTCCTTTTATTTGTTGAAAACAGAATATTAATCAAGGAAAACATGAAAGGTCTGAAATGTTTGAGCATTCATCCAGATCTCATGATCTGGGTACAAAGCATAAAGTCAAAGAATTTGCTACTTTCCCATGTACTTTTAAATTGGAAAGTTGCCACTCCAAGAAATTAGTAACCAATTAGCTCAGGGCACATTTATATTTTCACCAGTTTTAACTCCTGTGAAGGTGACTGATTAACAGGTTGCAGGTATGAAGATGCTCTGCATTTATGACCTGTCAGTATACTATTCTGATGCTTTTTTGAAACACTAAACTCATGTCCACAAATAGCTTGGTTGACATGTAGATACGGAAGGGATGTGTGCAATGAAGTGGGGAAATGATTGATAACAAGCATGCTCCGTCTCCAATTAGTGCTGCAAAGAATAGCAATGTGGGCAGTAAGTGGCCATGATCAGGGCATCTAGCAATAGCTTCTAGAATAGTTTCTGCCACCACGCCATCCCAAACTAAAGATAACATGCGCACACACATGCATACTAAATAGTCAGTCTATACAATCCTTCATGTGGCAGAAGTGGTAAAAAAAATTACATAGTAATGCTCTGATTGGTAACAGAATAGCTTAAACCTGTGTAAATAAGGAGCCCAGGTAATATTTGGAAGAGATGATAATATGATAATGATAATGCCTGAGAGATTTTTGTCTGGCCTCCCTGGGCTGTTGCCCTGCTGCAGCAAGAGCCACAGGATCTCCCTGGGCAAAGTGTGGCAACTGACTGTTGGAAAATATTAGACTCTTATTGGGCTCTATTATATCCTGAGAATAACTGGGTAGGATCGGGGCACAGTTCACAGAATTCTCTTTTAGCAGGTACTGAACTTCCGAGCTTGAGGAACCAGGAACTTCTGCAAGCTTGAGGCTTCCTGGGAGCTTTTCACTGACTTCCTCCTCAACTGACACTGTCTGACAGACAGCAGACACTGAGGTCTGGTCCTCTTGGTCAACTCTAGAAAGACCAGCATTTTGCCCTGAGGTAGAAATTTTTTTAGGAGAAAGTCAAGGTCCCGATAGGCTTCCTCATGCTCCTGCTTGACATGTTGGATCCCCTCAGGTTGGTTTACTCCAAGAACTCCAGAGATGGAGTTTCGGGGCAGTCTTCTGTCTTCCACCATTGGAAACTTTCAGATTGTATATCCTGCAAATGGTTAAACCCTCCCAGGATACCAGCTGGGGGTAACACAGCCTCCACAAAAGCCATGGCTTATAAAAAGCTATATCCCTTTTACTTTAGGTGTTACCATCAATATTTTTCTTCTTTTAATTCTTTCCTTCGTTTGATTGGGAAGCACAATTCGGACACTCTGAGGAAGCCAGGTATGTGGTCTGTCTAGTACCCCAGAGCAGAATGATGATGAATGGTAGAGCCTAGCAGGAGAAACATAAGAAATGTGGAGCGATCCCAGGTTTTGACTGCATCAAAACTGTTAATTGTCCTAGCACTGTCCATGGCAAACATTTGTCAAGAAAGGAAATTATATTTTAAAACTGAACAGATAAAGATGGCTGTAAGCTGCCTCAGCTGCAGCAGCTTTATAAGGGCTACATCATGTAGATATGTTGCATGAAAATGGTTGCCAAGGCATGCTCAGGGAGCAGCTAAGGGACATGACAGTGATCCCACAGAAGCAGAGATTTGAAAAGCTATGCCAACATAATATTAATGTGACACCAGTAATACCTGCAATTTTCTTGCAAACACTGATGGATACGCTGATACTAAAACACAGATATTTAAGATTGTACTTCTGTATAAAGGTTGCCAATCCCATCCATATTGATGGAGTTGGCATCAGGAGTTTCAATATTGTAGAACCAAATTCTGAACATTTGCTAATGCAAACATTTTAACAGGTTTTAAATTGCTTGGGCTGAATTGAGAAATTGTCCTTGTAGCTTATTAGCTGAACTAGGTTACTTCCCATTGGCAAAGTGATTGTAGAATACAATATATGTTCTCTGGCTGGAGAAGATAATGATTTTACTAGATAATCTATGTAGTGGACATTATCTTTTTCACAGCATTTGACTGCTGGATAAATTGATTGGCGACAGTATATTTGACCAAGTTACATTGGTTACTTTTGAATGACATGAAATGTACATCCTTGCAGAATGCTCATTTGCATTAATACCTTTGAGTTAAGGATTGCCTTTCATTGCACAGAAACATTTGCCACTGAATTATATGCTGATTTGGGGGCAAAGTATACCTTACCATTGGTTGCAAATTTATCTTAATTCTAAAATGTGCTATTGTAGTCCTGAACTTACGACTGGTCACTTAATGACTAATTTACATTTATGACAACTACGGAATGGGTGCTTTATGGGCCATAAAGCACCCCTCTGACCATCATAAATGGTTGTACCACCCTCCTGATAGTCACATTTGCCACCAGTCACACCATTCTGTAGTCACATGACTGTGATTCGTGATATTTTTTGCCAGGTTCTGGCACTTTTTCAGTTTATCATTCCTATTCAAATGAATAGTTCACTTAATGATGACTGCTTTAATAAGCATGGTAAAAAGTAAACATTTTGTAGTAGAGAATAGAATAGAATAGAATAGAATAGAATAGAATAGAATAGAATAGAATAGAATAGAATAGAATAGAATAGAATAGAATAGAATAGGAGCTGGAAGGGACCTTGGAGGTCTTCTAGTCCAGCCCCCTGCTCAAGCAGGAGAACCTATATCTCAGACAAGTGACTGTCTAGCCTCTTCTTAAAAATCTCCAGTGATGGAGTGCCCACGATTTCTGGGGGTAAGCTGTTCCACTGGTTAATTGTCCTCACTGTCAGGAAGTTTCTCCTTAATTCCAGATTGCTTCTTTCTTTGATCAGTTTCCAACCATTGTTTCTTGTCCTGCCCTCTGGTGCTTTGGTGAATAACGTGATCCTCTCTTCCTTGTGGCAGCCCCTCAAATACTGTAACGCTGCTATCACGTCTCCCCTATTTCTTCTTTTCTTTAGACTAGCCAAACCCACATCACAAATTCACAGACATTTGTATAGGACTCCCCAACATCCCAGCCCTATTACTGTTTAATGGAGGGGACCTGGACTATGCCTACTCTGTTGGATCTGGTGTAATGGGCAGAAGCCCTTGAAGGTAGGCAGCCCAGGAAGTAAACTGATCTATGCCATGACTCTAAATGTGATAATCAAGAATTCTTTCAGAGCTGTGTACCTATCTGAATAACCTTCTCTAAAAAAGGGAGGTTGGAGACTGGATAAAAATACTCAGGGTCAAACAATGACTTTTTGAAGAGGGGACAAACCACCATCTTTTTCAAAGTATGTGAAATGAACCTCTCCTGCAGAGAGGCTTTCACCCCCATTCGGAGCCAGCTACATGCCATCTCCTGGCTGGTCTTGACCAACCAGGAAGGGCATGATTCCAGATCATCATTTATTTACCCAATATTACCTTGGTGATTTCTGTATCATAAAGCACCCATTTTTTCTCTTTAAGACATTGTGGTTGGTTGCAGCATCATATGTGAATAATTAATGATAATTCCCATTTTATTCTTGGAAAATGCCTACATTTAAGAGAGATGATAGACATGCCATTGACTATTTATCAGCCAGAAAAAAATGTCAAAATATTCATCTCTCCATCTTGAAGAGATGCATTTAATTAGCCAAGGAGAGTCAGGGCAGCAGGATAATATATTTCCATAGCAAGAGCTGGGTGACATCTACCTATCATGCTATTGTTATATCTTTACAATTCCATGGTAATATAATAGTAACGCTGTAAAAATATTATCTTAATGCAACAGAAAGATTTGTACCATTATGTTTTTTTTTTTCAATTTTTCCAGACCCCTTTTTTTGTCAGAGCAATAGACTTTAAAATCAATCTGCTAGTCCTAGAAAGCTCTTTTTAGATATCTTTATATGCAAGCATGTTCCAATAGCAAGAAAGTGAGAATCAGTAGCAAATAAAAGGAAACAAACTTGGCTATTATCCTTACTGTTCCTCTCGGTAGTTTTGACTTCAGTAACTAACATTAACATGCAGTTAGGGCCAGTCATAGTGAAGCTTTGCTTACCGACATCTAAAAGAAGGGGCAGTATGAAAAGCAATCTGAATTTGGGGCAAAGAAGCTATCTCTAAAAAATCTGTTCCTTTGGGGGTCCTATTGTAAAGTCTAGTGACAAGCTTTCTTACTTTCTACCAGTTCAATCTATACATTTCTTAATTATATACACAGTATATAATTAAATATTATAAGGGCAGTATTAATCTCAAAAAGTTATGTCACAATTTAGAAACTGACCTAAGAAAACAAATACTTTATATCTTTTTTTAATGATGGGCAAGAATAGAGCTCAGCAGGGTGATGCTAAAATTTCTCTATATTTTTTTACTCCTATGTTAGAGATGTCACAGTAGATTTCAATCTGCTTTTATCCGGGAGTTCGTTATGCTACTATAGATAGCTCTTGCCTTTTTTGTCATGAAGTTTATTTTTTGTAGAAATTTAAGTTGTTGGTCATACCGTCATAGGTGCTGACATGAAGTTATTGGAACATAACTTCTTACTGTAGGGACAAACTAAATATTGTACGTAGAAATGTGTAATGATCTCACAACCCATTTTCTTTTCTAAAAGCTATTATTTTTTAAAAATAAATACTATCTCAATTTAATGACTAGCAATGTGCAGAGTAATTTCATATAAAAGGTTCTCTACCGTGCATAATTACTAGAACAGTAACTAAAATAGGACTCCCTCCCACTCATTAGGCATCAGGACCATCAAGTGATTATGGTTGGTGTTACTACACAGATGTTCTCTGGGAGGATTTGTCTCCAACTTGGTCCTTCAGGTCTTCCAATGGTGCACTCGTTGCCATTGTTATTGATATGACTATCTCATTTAAATATCATTTAAAATCAGCAATAAGGGAAAATTTCTCTAAGGGGCAACATATTCCACAGCAGCAGAATCAGTTCCATTGAAAACATCTGACTTTGGACCGATGCCCCTCTTACCGGATCTGGGACAAGACATTAAGCAGAGCCTCGCTGACCATCTGACAGAATTGTTTTGAACAAGATGGATATTTTAGCACGAGGCCTTAAATTTAATAATGTCTTGGGTTTATAGTGTCATGTAGTAATGGTCACAAAATTAATTCCCAATTTTAAGGTAACTGACTTGAGATTGATTGAAATGGTGAGCTTTCAACTACCTCCTAAATTCCTCCCTCTCTCTCTGAGCTTCAGTATAAGAATAAATCAATGTATGATAATAACATTTGGAATCCTTCTTAACTTACATGGGTGCTTTTCTTTGTGTAAACTTTGAATTATCTTGGCATTAGTCCCATAGCTTAACCACAATGCCATGCTGAAGTAAGAGGCAAAATACTTCAAGAGATTCACTATCTATCTATGGCTGCTTCCAGAAAAGCAATTACCTTGCCTTCTTTTCCATTCCAGATTGCCTTGCCACTTTACATCAGATCAGGTATCATTGCCTTCCATTTTTAACTCCACTTCACTTTCCTACCATTTCCATTTTTTAATGAGGAAATGAAGGAATAACTCCATAAGTAAGAGCCCTCTGCTTGGAAACATCTTTAGGATCAGCCATGTGGAATTATCCTAAAATTCCTTCATAAAAAACTAACTTCTCATTCAAGAATGTTAAACTAAGTAATTCTACATAGATAGGGCAGCAGGATTGAATGAATTAGCTCTGTCATTACCATGTTGTTTTCATAATTAGCAATCTTCATGTATATGCTGTATTTGATTGTTGTAGCAAAAAACTATCTGTAAAGCTTTCCAACATAGCTAGAAATAAAAAAGTCAGGGTTTTCAGTATATAGGAAACTAAACCTCATGGATTATGAAGCATTTCATTGCTGTCACTGTCTCCTTATGGTGATCGGTGCAGAAAGCAAAGCTAGGGTCCACATTCACATTCATTTTCCTCATGAGCAAAACTGACACATCTTTAAAGTGTTTAAAGGAAGCTTAATTATGAAGCTATATGTTTAGAAGTTGCTTTTGTTGCAACATCTAAACATATACACACACACATACTGGTTCTATGCAGACCATAAGAAGGGGCCACATTATGTCTAGCTGATGTAGATTGCCAACTGTGTTATTCTAGATAAATTCCTTATCTTTGCACTTAGCTAGTAGATTAAGAGATGTCCAATGTGGAGATGGAAGCCTATTTTCTGTTCTTTTCTATTCTACAATTTAAATTATCTTTCCTAGTTCAGAAAGAGAAGGCAGGATTTATACTCCTGATTTTCCTTGTTAAATCAGACAGGGAGGGCCAGAAGATTGGAGAAAAATAGGACAAAACTGCCCATTGGGCCAAACAGCAGGAAATCTTTCCTTTTAAAGCACAGCAGGAATACTCCCATGAGATGTTAGGGAAATGAAGCCCCAAAGAGAAACATAATCTCTGCAGAAGGTGCTGCAAAACCAGGCAGCTGCTGGCACCATCATGCACCAGTTGTGCTTGATGGATCGCTCCTGACATTGTGGATGATTGGAGTCCCAGCTAGGACTTAAAAGTCAGAGATTACTGGGTCTTAGGGATAGGCAAGGTGTTCCATGTACAAAGGGTTCTGTGCACAGAACAGGTAATTCTGGATGAGCTGTGGTCAACTCAAAACAAGAATGTTTCAGCTGTTTTGGTTCATGCATAGAATGAAGTGTGCAAAAATGATTTTAGGTGGAGGATGCAGGGTAAAAAGAAAGGACACTGATTACTGAAGGGAGGCGGAGGAGGAGGGAACTGATATATTGTACTGTCAGAGACAGTAGCTAAGAGAATCAAAATTGCTGGGAAGATGGTGGTGGGTGGTCCAGAGAGGCTGGCCATTCTAGGAACTCGTGAGGGGGGAGAGAGGAAATAATTACAAACTTACAACATACAGAATTTTTTTAGTCCAAGATATGGTACTCCCAGACATTCCTGTAGACTAGAAATTTGAAACCGGAGGAAGATATGAGAGAGCTGATGAGAGATTTGGACAATAGAGTGTACCATCCAGAAACTCAAAATAACCCTGCCTTGATTTTGTTTAGAATAAGATGGGTCAGAGGAAAACTTGGACAAGCTTTCAAGATTCTGTTAAAATAATAAAACAGCATTTTTAAAAATCCCTGCGGTGTTTGTTTCTTGACCTGGCCTACCTTGAAGGGCTGATAATTCCCTTCAAGGAACTGTCCAGCATTCACTTCTCCTGACGTATGACTGGCTCAAAACAGTTTGGCAGCATCTCAAGAACCAGAGAGTTGTGTTCCAAATTCAAAATAAAATATTTCAATTTTATGCACACCTGTTCTAGGCCTCCTTGTTTTATTTCTGGCATACTCTATATCAGGAGTCTTCAAACTTGGCCCTTTTATGACTTGTGGACTTCAACTCCAAAATTCCTCAGCCAGGCACGCCGGCTAAGGAATTCTGGGAGTTTGAAGTCCACAAGTCATAAAAGATCCAAGCTTGAAGAACCCTGCTCTACGTATATGGATGGCTTTTGTTGGATACATGTTGACAGACCCTTTGTGTTATATTTGATATTGTGTTGTGTCAGCTGCTGTTGCTGAGTAACTTGCAGTGTAAAAGTCTTATACTTTATAGGTTATGCTCAGTTAACAATCCTAATTGGACTACGTGAAATAATTTTTAAGCAAAATGTCACACGACTGTCCCACTTAGCGATGGCAGTCCTGGCAGTCCCAGTTGTAGTCATTAAGGGAATAATTCATGATTGTTAAGCAAGATATCATGTAACCACAACTTGCTGGTTCATTTGACTTTGCTTTGCTGGGAAGGTTGCAAATGGTGATCATATGACTATGGGAAGGTGCAACTATCATAAATGTGTCACAGTTGCCAAGTGCCTGAATTGTGACTGTGGAAATGCTGTAATGGTTGTGAGTGTGAGGACCAGTCATAAGTCATCTTTTTCAGCACTGTCATAACTTCAAACAATCACTAAACGAATGGTCATTAGGGGAAAGATGAGGATTTCTTCATTTGTAATCAATAATCAGCAAAATAAAAACATGGAAGCATTGACCAAATACAACAAAAACAGTGTATCTCTCATATACTACTGTACCTAAAAAAAGTTGAGTTTTTTTTTAAAAAATTAATTGAGAATGTCAGAACTCCAAGATTAAGAAATTTATGTCTTCTTATAGAAATCTCTGGAGATAAAAAGTGGCAACCATCCGTCATCCTCAGGCTGGTGGCTTCAGCTTCCTTCTTCTTGGAGAAGCATGTGGTAGTGGCTGTTTGTTCCTCTTTTTTAAACTGCCAGAGGGGGTGTGTTCTGTGGGTGGAGGTGTGCTCTGATTGGGTGGGGGATTCTGGTATCATTCTTTTAACAACAGAATAATCAGAGAAGCCATTGAGATAGAAAAACGCCCCCACAGCATAAACAAACGAGACGATACCTCTCGCCTACCAGCCATTTGGAAACCCGCCTTGATTGACAGACGAGGCCCAACCACCAAGAATGATACCAGACCCAAACTCATGATAACATCACATGACATCACCACCACACAACCATTCAAAAAGCAAATCCGAACCCACAATGATAACGAGGCACAACCACAAAACAGAAACCTAACTACAGCTGCAACATCAGCCACTTTAAACCCCTCCAAACCACACAATAAGCAAACTGACACCCACTATAAAAACATGGCACCACCACAAACACGAAGCCGAACAAAAGCAGCACAACTCACCAGCTCAGGTCTGGAGCTGGCAGCTGAGACCAGCCCATCCACTCAGAACACACCCCCACCCAATCAGAACACACCCACCATTCAAAACACACTCCCACCCAATCAGAACACACTTGGTCCCCCACCCAATCAGAGCACACCTCCACCCACAGAACACACCCCCTCTGGCAGTTTAAAAAAGAGGAACAAACAGCCACATGCTTCTCCCAGAAGAAGGAAGCTAAAGCCACCAGCCTGATGATGACGGATGGGATTCCGTCGAAACGTTGCGCCTACACCTTTAGTTCTACGTGGGGAAAAACCCGAATAACCAAAGATCCATATATATATATATATATATATATATATATATATATATATATATGTAGATCTAGAGTCTCGGGTTTCTTCCCGCGTTCCTTTCATCTTCAGAAAGTTGTGGCGACGTTTCGACGAAATCCCATCCGTCATCATCAGGCCGGAGTGTTCCTCCTGCTGCTTCCAGGAGCAATGCTCCTGGAAGCAGCAGGAGGAACACTCCGGCCTGATGATGACGGATGGGATTTCGTCGAAACGTCGCCACAACTTTCTGAAGATGAAAGGAACGCGGGAAGAAACCCGAGACTCTAGATCTACACATACAGACACCCGCGAGAATCTACGAAAACATATATATATATATATATATATATATATATATATATATATTATATAAAAACTGATAAACTACTTTTGTTATATTTATGTGCCTATTTGTTTTTTAACATTGCTGTAAATAAATAGCCAGGGTTGTTTTATATTGCTTTTGGTTTATCCAAACTTTTATTCTGGAAATATGAAGGTTCTTGCCCATATTTTGTCAACTTCAAATCAACATAAGCAGGTTATTAGAATATTGGAATTATGAGCTTGCCCAGTCTAAATGTGTAATGCAGCTTGTTTATTTTTTTATTTTGTATATTGTCAGCTGCTTATGGGGAAATGGATAGGATATGGATGAAAATGTGCTAATAATTATTCTAGGTATCAGATTTTTATTGCCCATGTTCAGTCTTGATCTCTTGCTTTCAAACGGTAAGTACAAGTACTCCTTGACTTACAACAGTTCATTTAGTGACCATTCAAAGTTACAGTGGCACTAAAAAAAGTGACTTGTGACTGTTTTTTTACATGACTGTTGCAGCATCCCCATGGTCATGTGATCAAAATTTGGACGCTTGTCAACTGGTTCATGTTTGTGACAGTTGCAGTGTTTTGGGCTCATGCGATCACCTTTTGCGAACTTCTGACGAGCAAAGTCAATGGGGAAGCCAGATTCACTTAAAACCGTGTTACTAACTTAACAGAGGCAATGATTCACTTAACAAGAAAAGTGGTAAAATGGGGCAAAACTCACTCAACAAGTGTTTCACTTAGCAACATAAACTTTGGGCTCAGTTGTGGTAGTAACTTGAGAATTATTTGTACATCAGTTTTTAAACCACGATGAATTGGGTAGTAGGCATTCCAGTCTATTGATAATGAGGGCTGAAATCAAGGAAATGGCAATAACAGCTGTTTTTTCCACTTAATATACTTAAGATTTGTTTTGGACCAGATTTTTGTTTAGCCTTTCCTTTCTGAAACTGCCACTGCTGAGGATACTGATGTCGTGACTTTACTACACCAACAATTGAATTATTATATATAATAACTATAATAATATAATAATTTAAACATATAATAATTTAATAAGTGTAAGTGGGATAATTTATTCTAAATCATTGGTGTCAAACTGCCGGCCCATGGGTCAGTTGCATCATGCGGAAGCTGCGCTCACAGCTCTGGCGATGCAAAAAAAGTCGTGATATGTCACGTTATTTCACGTCACGTCACGTCATGTGGCGAGTTTGACACCAGTGTTCTAAATCATCATTCAGTCCTTCCCATAAGTAGTATTTTTTACTCACAGGCTGATCTTGTTTTCCCTCAGTAGAAATGAAGGTCCCAATTCATAGAACTTAAAATTTTAAAAGGAACTACAGGCTTTAGTGACTAGAAGTCTCCTTTTGAAGCCCAGGACTTCTTCTGATGGACAAGTATAATTTTTAACTGGGTGTCATAATTTCTCACGTATGAAATATTAAAGAGTTGAATGATAGCACTATTTTTCCAACAGAAGCAGAAAATGGAAAGGTAGGGTGGACATCAATACAACGTAAGCTCAGATTTGGAGAGTTATGACTTTAGTTTCTGGCACCAACCTATTTGTCAGGCATATCTTTGTGCTTTCTGTTCCCGTGAGAAATTCTGTACCACCCTCTCTGTAGAATAGAGGATTTTCTACATATGTTGGCCTTTATGCAAAACTGTAGAGACAGCAGGGTATGTGGCCACCTGGTGTGGTGACAGGGACAAAGTTACTCTGTGGGGCTCTATGAACTTCCTTTTCCACACATTCCTCAAACGCATAGGGTGTGAGGTGTTGCTATCCTCTTTTGGAGCTTTAACCAAAAATTCCAAATGGTACCACTTTGTTTCACTGATTAACATGAGGTACAACATATGGAGAATGAAGGGTGGGTCCCAACAGCACAGTATGTTGTTTAGCCATTCCATCTTTTCCTAACAAATGGGTGGGGGATACCAGTGCAAAAGAAAGAATAAAAACAGTAGGCAGACTTTAGAGTAGCAGTTATGGATGGAAGACAGAATAACTCGGATCCTTCTTCACCCTTTAAATTCTGTGAATGAGCCCGAGTTCCATGAAATCATCTAAGAACAGAGAATGTCCACAAGTAACCCTAACCACCAGGGCTTACAGAGCCTCATAAGGGTTGTTGCTTTTGCAAAATGTAGCCCTCTTTTCTCAAGTTAACACTTTCATTGCGGCAGCTTATTGCCAGCTCTCACTTATTTCTGGGAAAATGCCACCGTATATATTCTTCTAGCCAAAACATCCAATTGTTTTTACAAAACAGATGCATAGCATGGCTGTACAGAAGAGCAATAACAGAATAGTGAGGTATCATTGGCACCTCCTTTCCAGGCCCAGTTTGTAAAGTTTTATTTTTACTTTTTAAGCTCCCGAGCTAGACCTAGGTGACTGGCTTTTTACTCAGCTATGCAGTGCTTGAGTAACCACCCAATGTTATTAAAAGAAAGAGTGGGAAAGAATCAGTCCCCTACTTTCAGCTAACATTTAAATAATATTTATAGAGTTTTAATAACATAATTTTAAAAGCATCTGGCAGTATTGTAGCTACCACCAAAAAAGCACAGCAACATTCACACTAGACTAGAGCAAAGCTTCACATGAGGCTGAGATATCATTATTGGAACTGATTCTGGTAAAGATAAATTTTATATTGGGATGACGCCCAGGATGTTCTGTAGATATGTTCATTAGTTTTAAAACTTCCTTTAATTTCACCGAGATTTATGTGGAAGAAGCTTCTGGGGGTTTGGGCATAAACTCTGCGTTTAAATTGCATCAGGATTTAGTAAGCCTTAGTTATGAGAACCTGAAGCAGACAACAGAAGGCCCTGCAGCTTTTGTCTGTTTTCTTCTTGTAGGAAATATCTGAGGTACCTCTGATAATTTACTATGTTTGGCCCAGGCTTGAAGGAGAGAAGATACGGCTCCACAAGGGTCAAAGCAGAATTATACTGTTCGCTTTCAAACATTGCGTCCATGCAGTACATTTCTATAGCTTGTAAACCTAGTAAAAAGAAGAAGATGGTTATTGCCACATACTAGCCAGTTTGAGATCTTATTGGGAATGGAAGCTTTATTTAAGCTATAAATGTTAAGTTAGATGGTTACCTGCATTGTTTTTGAAATGGTGTAAGGACAGATGACTGTATTTTTAAGAGGGTTGCGGTTAGAATTTAAGACTTCCTAGGAATCACGGCATCTAATCATACAAGGATCATCTCATTAATGTTAGCATGCTGACAGTTTATTCAGTGATGGATAAATACACCCTGCACATGTTCAGATGTGCTTGGGTTAATAAGTAGCATTATATTATGCATTTCTTGTTAAAGAATCTCAGATAGAGTGGGATGAATTTTTTTTTTAAAATTGCAATGCTGGAGCATGACTAAGTGATTTTACTGAAGATAACTCTCTCCACCCCTCCATATATAAATGTGGCAATGGTTATGGCTGTTATAAGGGGAAAAGAATTACATAGAAGACATAACCAGAGTTTTCAATCACAAGCTAAAATGCATGGCCAGCCACCGCTCCATAAGCCAAGCTTTTGTGCTGTCACCTGCAAGTTACCTTCTTTCTAATTTAGTAGGTGTTACTTCTTGTTATTTTTCTGCTACAGAATTTAGGCTACTTGCCCTGGCTGCCCTTTGTGTAACATGATCGCTGGGTGTTCTTCTTTCCCCAGCAGACCCCCCCCCTCTCCCCATTTCAACTTTCAATAGGTTTTTCTCTCAAAAATTCTGTGCTTGCTTTGCTGGAGGAGGCTCCAATTGGGTTACATTACATTCTCTTCCATTCTTGCAAGGGCTCAGGGCCCTCTCTTGGCCTCCACACTAGTTCTTTCCCTTTGTGCCGTTGCTTGGTAACCAGGAAAAAAGGGGGGATGGGACAGGCTCCAGGAGGGAAAGATGGAGAGAAGCAAAGTAAAGGGGGGGGGAATGGAGAGAGAAAGCAATTGAAGTGTGTGCAGTTTGTGTAATCCTTCAGGCAAGGCTCTGCATGTTGATTAGTCGCAGCCCGGTAAAACCAAAGACCAGGCATGGAGTCCTGACCTGTTTGCATGGAAGGCGCTGTACAACCAAGCGATTACAGACAGGGGAGCCATGGGGAGAACATGTGCAGGATGGCAGGCTGTGGAGCAGGTGGCTCAGTAGGGGGCACTCTCTCCCCTGAAAAGAAAGTAGACTCCAGCATGACTCACAACAGTGGTTGCTGTGGGTAGACTGCAGCTAAAAATCAATTCACGTGTATTTGTTTTCATGCATGCCCAAAATGAGGTTATACATAAATCTTGGCCATTTAAAGAAGGGATTTGGGAACAATCTGTTCTAATATTTTTAATTTGGGTATCACATACTTTATGCTACTCTTCCATGTCCTTTTTTCTGCAGTTGACATTAGGGGCCAAATGGAGCCACTTAGTGCCTATCCATCGCCATGGTAATATGTTGTCCATCATCCTTGAGCTAGCAGAAAAGTATTTCTACAGAAATTGTGCTGCCTCCTTTGCTAGTTCCTAAGATGCAACAATAGTGGGGCTGGTGAAGGATGCTGTCCTTATGAATATATTACAGACCAGGCTAAGGAAAGTTTGGTTTCCCTGACTTCCTCTCCTGCCTATTGGAGGGAAAACCACCACCAAGCACTCTCTGTAACATGGACAGAAATATGTGGTTGGGCAAGTATATACTGAGCCACTATGAAGTTGCCCAACTAACCAGATGAGTGAAATAGTAGGAAGCAGCTTCAGTGCTCCCATTCAGTACAACTCCGCCATGTCTATAAACAATCAATTGGTCTATTTCTGAGCATGAATGAAGCACATTTCTATTGCAGAGTGAAGCACAAAGTTAACACAACAAGCAAAACTCCATCTTTGCCTCATGTTGCAAGGCAATGAACACGACTAATCAAGGAGTCCAGATCTGAATTTGTGGCTGGCAGCCCTTGGTTCAGCCAAAGTCAGAATGGAACATGCAAAATGGTACTGCCCAACTTTCCCCAAAATCATGAAAATAGTAAACATGCCAGCTGGTAAATCCTCTTGTTGGCAGATGCGGCAGAAAACTTGAAATATACCTGCAATGATGGCAGGGCGGTATACAAATCAAATCAAATCAAATCAAATAAATAAATAAATAAATAAACAAACAAACAAACAAACAAACAAATAAATAAATAAACTTGCAACACAGAGATGGCAAAACCAGACTTTTTAAATGAACCTTCTCGGCAGAACAGACGTAGTCCTGTTCTTTAAACACAGGTGTGAAGGCTCTCTCAAAAGAGTTTAAATCTATTTTTTACAAAAAGAACATGTAAGATCTAAGAGATAAAATGGTAAGTAAGTGTAATTTCATTTCAGTCGGGTTTATGCAGTCAGATGGCACAATGGAGGCAGAGAGTAGGTTTGTCCTGCATGTGATTCTGGAAGGGCAGTTCCAGCAACCAGAGCAGGTCAATTGATCCTAAAGTGGCAATAACTGGGCTGATCCCAACCTTGACTATATCAGAACCCCTACCGTTAAGTGAAGCCAAGTTGTATCAGTGACCAAGATTAGGTTGGGATAAGAGGAAAATGCTATTTGAAAACTGGGAAAACTAGGGGTGACTTTTATTTGCCTCATCTGTGAGATGGGGATGAGATGAAGGCAATGGTAGAGAAAAGCAGTTACCAGAGCAGATTTGGGCAGTGGCCAGGAGACGTGTTAGAGAAGGAAAGATATGGCAAAAGAAACCACAGTTGCTAAATCTTAACCTAAGGTGAAGCTGCAAATAGTGGCATATTTTACTAAAGATACATTGAACACACAGTTAAGTGTTACTCATACTTAGGCTTATAATCTATTGGAGTAAAGCTCCATTGAAAGAGAAGGACAAAATTTATAAACTATGAACTGTACTTTACATGTAATTCATATATTACATGCATGTTTGCTATTACTGGTACATGTAGTCCTCAACTTACAACAATTCATTTAGTTACAACGGCACTGAAAAAAGCGACTTACGACCATTCTTCACACTTGCAACCATCGCAGCATCCTCATGGTCAAGGGATCAAAATTTGGATGCTTGGCAACTGGTTCACATTTATGACAGCTACAGCATCCCGAGGTTATGTGACCTTCTGACAAGCCAAGTCAAGGGGGAAGCCTGATTCACTTAACAACCATGTTACTAATTTAACAACTGCAGTGATTCATTTAACAATTGGTAAAATGGGGCAAAACTCATTTAACAGCTGTCTCATTTAGTGACAAAAATGTGGGGCTCAATTGTGGTCATAAGTCAAAGACAACCTCTAATTCTTGATTTATTAGCACAGATGGGACCAGAAAATTTGTTAAGTAGCATAATCATTAAGTGAGACATCACATGACCACACCTAATTTTGCAATCCTTTTTGCTGCTATCATTAAGCAAGGTATCACCTGACTGATTTGCAACCTCGTGCTTGTTTCCCCATTGACTTTGCTTGTCAGAAGACAGCTGGGAAATTTGCAAATGGCAATCATGTGACCCAATAGGCTGCAACCATCATAAATACCTGCCACTTGCCAAGTGCTTGAATTGCAATCAGGTGACCGCAGGGATGCCACAGTAGTCGTAAGTGTGAGTATTTGCATTATACTTCCTAAGCCCACATTCTAGAGTAGGTACTATATTTTGTGTCCTGTATTTTGATTGGTTGGTATTCTTACTGTGTCACAGCAGGTATTTCACCTCACTGGGCTCAGCTGATCCTGGAAAAACTAAGCTGTATCCGATCTGATTAGTCCTTGGAAGACCAGAAAATCTGAAAGCTATCAATTACATTGGGAAGTTGAGCAAACATTCCTGAAATGTGTCAAAACCACTTACGTATTAAAGGTGAATGACAAGAAAAAGTAGCTGTCAGAATTTCTTTCTGGATGAGGATGTTTTAATTTGGCACAACAAATAATTAACAATTGTACATCTGTTGTCCAAAGAAGATAATTATGAAAGGCCCTATACAGGGTTTGACAAGCAGTTTTGTGACTAAAATGCATTTAATTTTAGGTTTTAAGTAGAGAAGAGACGAGACTCTGGACCTTTTGACCATCAGAAATCTTAAGATGCACGGACTTGGATAGTGATGTAAATGATAGGAATTGTTTCCATACTGGGTTACAACCTACTATGTTAGATTATGACCTGGCTTAATGTAAGTTTCCTGTTGGCTCCTGTTGGCTCCTGTGAATAGCAGTAAAGGCTGAGGATTTAGGGAATAGTTGTGCTTAAAATGAACTACATATTCATATCAGGATTTTCTCCAGTAGCAAGCAAAGATAGAGGCTTTAAAGGCAGAATAAGATGAGAAGCGAGTAGGACATTTTACAAAGAGAACATGCTCTCTAGTTAGGGTATGTTATATAATGAAACATCTGCAAGAAAACAAGCAAGCTCAGAGAGCACCAGAGACCCCTCAGAACATGCTCCGCCAGTTCAAGTACAGGTAAATAGCATTTTAATTTGGCTATGGGGAAAGGCTTTTAGTTTACCACCTGCATTACTTCCACTGTTCATGGTTTAGCAGTTATAAAAATTATGGACTGAGATAGATTGTAAGCCATGTAGGAACATACACGTGTGCATCACAATGTTTGAGTTATATGTACATGGCTCAGGATTCATTTTGAACATTTGTGCAGCACTTTCCAATACAACTACACTATTTGGGCTGCCCAGTATAGTAGTTGTCCATGGAAGAGTGGTTCTTCCCAACCTGTCACCGCCCAGGGGCTTAGAGATAGCTGATCTTTAAGGTAGAGGAAGCAGTGGATAGAGTGAAAGACATAATTGCTTTCCAACCTGCCACCTATTGAGATCCACTGGAGAACTGAAATATGGACTCTAAGAGACAGACTGTCCAACTTCCAAGACATTCTGACCCCTGGAGGAGTTCCCAAGGGCTGGAGCGGGGAGGGAATATGTTTTGGTTAGTCTGAAATGGCTAACAACATACCGCATCAGATTTTACATACCTTGGAAGTATTGTGGCTTGCTGCCAGTTTGAAGGAAAACTACCTGTTAAATGCTGGAACAGCTAATGAGAATTTATGTACAGGTTGGGGAATGAGATGAAGATAGCATCATGGGCACATGGCAGAAAAAAGAGATTTGGCAGAGCATGTTTGTCCTGTTTTTATTTGCAAGTAAAGTACAAATGTGCAAGATAGGCAGTATCAGCCTTAGTTCTCTATTTGTGAAATGGGATTTAACTCTTATTCCCGTGGCTACTGTAAAAATAGCATTATTTTGCCATAGCAGTGAGGCTGACAAATAGTATTGTCCTTATTTAATGTAGGCCAAGGAAAGGTCCTGGTATGTTTCTGCCCACCAAGCTTGCTTGTTATAGGAAAAAAAATCAACCACCAATCATTGTCCCTGATATAAGTTAGTTCTCAATAGAACAACTATAGGGGTTCTAGTCTCCTGTCGCGTTGTCTGTTAGCGAAAGGTGCTAAGGTAGAACATGTAACGAAACAGAAGAAGGAAGCTCTCCAGATGCTGCTTCCAAACTGCTCTGTGACAATAACATATCAATCAGGCCATTTCTGAATATGAGTGGTGTTCTTCTGGAAGAAGATAAACCCTTATTCACAAATAGTTGAGCTGATGCAGGCATGAGGGCACAAGCTGAAACAGGAAATTACTGATAATGAAGAAGCTCCATCCTTGATTAATGGTGGCAGAATCCTGAAGTAACAGAAGGATAGCCAACAGAGAACATGCTGTTGTTGTTGTTGTTGTTGTTGTTGTTGTTGTTGTTGTTGTTGTTATTATTATTATTATTATTATTATTATTATTATTATTATTATTATTATTAGCCCATCTATAATAACATCATGGCACTTAATGGGGCCAGGGCCGATATGGAATAGAAGGTAAAATGACAAAGATGGAATAGGTATCTGCAGTGTATTGCTTAAATAGCCATAGGAACTACAGCCACGTGATACTGATCCCAAGATCATTTGAGTGATATATGTAGCACTCATCTGTGAGTCCCAGAAAATAAGAACAGTAGTAAAACTATTAAAAGGTATGGCCTTTTCTAAATTCCTTCTCAGTAGAAAAGTGGAAAACCTATTGTGTAGTCAGTGGTGATAGAATTAGCAAACAACAGGTGTCAGAAAGTGACTTCTCTTTCCAGTTTAAATTGGAAACATTAAACACTATGGTTGTTCTTTGAACTTCTAATGAAGGTCCAGTTTTTTGCCCAAAAGAACGAGGAACCCATGTAACACCTTTGTAGAAGCTAGATGTCTAAATCAGGCTTGCAGTTTACACAGCTACGGAAAACAACATGTTGACTGAAAGGAAGGGGCTGTACCTACAACAGGAGTGGGGAACCTTGGCCCTTTTATGACTTGCGGACTTTAATCCTAGAATGGCATGGCTGGCTCAGGAATTCTGGGAGTTGAAGTCCACAAGTCATAAAAAAGCCAAGGTCTTTCCCCCACCCCAGCCTACAACAACCTGAAATAGCCAATAAGAGCTAGTTTCCAGTGCTGGGCACATCAACAGTTAAGATTGTCGATAACACGTAATAGCTTGTATCAATGGAAACTGTTTTGAGAGAAGCCAACAACATGAGAGCAGGATAAAAAAGAGTGGAGACTGTGACATATTTGTCCCATGGTTAGGGACATGTTGTGGAAGAGCCCTAAAACAAAAGCGTACCAGAATTTAGCTGCAAATTTCTGAAAAACCACTGGATGGCAGGTTCAAAGCATAGAAAACCTAACTTTTTGCTTTGATAACTTTTGGTAGCCCTAATTAAGGCTTTCTCTAGATATGTAGGAGAACGAAGAGGTAAAGTCCTAAGAAGAAAAGGTGGGCTCAGGGGCGTCTGACAATGTGACCAGGTGATCAAAGTGTTGCCCTTTGCTTTGTGCATGCAGTGTGTGAAACACGTTTTAAAAAGGCTGGGCTCAGTAATTTTTTAGAATATTTTCTCAGTTTTCCAGTCTAGTTGACAAGCCTTAGGATATGCTGGTTTTCCATTAATATCATGTTTAATGTCCCTTCTTCACTAATTATAACCTAAATTATAACACATTTTTCCTTAATTAATTGCATTCTTTATGTCATAAGAGAATTTCTACCTTCTTATCCTGGCTTTTATAGATGGTCATGTTTTGGGAGAGTAAATGTTATGATTATTAATTATTTGTTGTGCCAAATCCTCTTCCTGAAAATATTTTTGACAGCTACTTCTTTTGATCATTCACCTTGTCGAAAATACCATTCTTTTCCCTGCTAGCTCTTTTTTATGGTTGTCAAGTGAAATGTGCTTAAGAATCATTGATATTTACTGTGTAGAACTCATTGCTTGTAATGTTATATATACAATACTATCACACAAGGTATGGTTTCATGTTGTTGTTACTAATGTATTTACTAACTTAATTTTTATTATCCTTGGGGGAAGGCTTTATTGTTTTAATTGTAATTATTCACAGTTTGAGTCACCTAGAGTTGTGTCTGCACTTGAAGTGGCATGTAATTGACTTAAATGGCTGAAGGATGGGAGCAAATTTCTTAATTCAGATTTTATGAATTAAAGAATCAGAACAGCGGACCAACTTTGTAAATGTAATTATTTTTCTCTTACTCCACCTTAATGAATATGGGTGAATTATTAAATCAAAACTTTCTTACAGGCATTGATCATAAATCGGATATAATAAATAAAAGGTTCAATCTGGTACTGACTTCCTCATGGGGTATCCACGTCTGATTAGCAGAATTTTGCCACGGAATAGAGGATTCCATTTCTGCTCCAGTGAGTCTCTTTGCATTGGGAAATACACAGTATCCCCACTTATACTGCCCCAAGAAGAGTTGGAGATGGAGGGAGTTGGGCCTTTCTTTCATGAAAGCATCCATTTGTTTTCAGATAGTATACTTTTTTGCACGGAACAAGAGAAAGGGATTGTAATCCCCCAAACTCAAAAAAATAATAATTTTCATTTAAAGCAATGAAATTAGCTTATGTTGAAAGCCAGTCAACTGCTGCAATAACTATGGCTGGCACAAAAGTGTAGAGACTGAATACCTTGAACTTATTCAGCCATGCATTTAGAATGCATTTTTGTATCTCCTATTACCGTCAAATCTTATGTTAGCTGGGATGAAAGGAGATACAAAAATGCATTCTAACCTAACGGATTAATTAATTAGTTCAAGGTATCCAGTCTCTTTACACTTTTGTGCCAGCCGTAGTTATTTCAGCAAAGGCTATGTTATTCGTTCCTTCCTCTCTTTGCCTGGATTTTAAAAAAATTCCGGATTTGTTCATGGATCCAGTTCCTACGGGATCCAATCCGTCTCTTCCTTTTTTTAATTTTTTCCTCCCAGATTCTGTTGCTCCCGAGTCTTGCCTTGCCAAAAAAAGCTCCAGGCATCTCCCATTCCTTTGTACTGGGGATCGGGAGGGGAGAAGAAATTGGAGGAAAGCTGGAAAGAGAAAGGGGAGAGCGAAGGGGTAGGGGCTGGCGAAGGAAGACGGGGACCTCAGTTCAGACCGCAGCCTTTCCTGAGTGGCTGAAAGTCGCCCTAGACAAGTTAATATTCTTCCCCCATTTTTAGCCTGCCTTCCTCGCCAGCTCCTTTCTTATTCTCAAGACATTTTAAGGGCCTACGTCGATTCTCTTTAAATAACCGCCTCCCCAGATTTCGTCCAACGCACTGGAGAAGAGGGGGCGATAACAAAAACAAACCATTATTACTCGAAAGAGAAGGTCTTAAGGGGGGGGGGAGAGCCCGTGCGGCTCCGATCTTTACACAGCCTCGAGAGATCTGGTGATCAAATACATTGAAAGCAGGCGACTCTCGAGCAGACACTGGCGGATTGTGCAACGGGGCCTGCAAAAAAAACACGCCCGCCGCGGCACGAGGGTTGCTTTCGCGCGCGAGGCGAAGGCCTTGGGGTGGCGGAGCGTCTTCCATTTTTTTTTCTTTTCCTTTCGCCTTTCCTTCCTTTACGTTCCCCTCCATCGCTTTGCCCTACCTTTAGGTCGCCTGGTTCACCCACAGTCCTCCTCTCCCCTCCCCCCTTTTGAAAGGCGTTATATAACGCGCCCGGGCTTCTGCGGCCTCCCCACCATTTTCCTTCAAGGAGCCAAGATATTCCGGCCAGCGCCGTCGCCCGGTGCAATCGATGCGCTCTCGCGCGCGGGGAGGGGGGGGGCGTTGTTGGCAGGAGAGAGAGAGAGAGAGAGAGGCGGGGGAGGGGGAAGGAAAGAGGGGGAGGGGAGGGGAGGGGGCGGCTTGCGCGTCCTGAGCTCTTCGGAAATGGGAGGCGGCCAAGGCGGCAGGCGGCGAGAGGGAGCTGCGATGGGCGAGCGCGCAAGCACGGGCGGCGGCGCCTGAACCCGGGGGCGCTGGGTGGCTGGGTGGGGGGACGCCGCTGACAAGACACCGCTTGGAGCGCGGTTCTCTTTTTCCCGCTCCCCGATCTTTTGAAGTCCCGGGGACGAGGAGGAAGAGGAGGAAAGGAAGGAGGAGCTGCTGGTTGCTACAGCTGACTCTCTTTGAGTCTCTCCTCCACTTCTTCTTCTTCTTCATTCCTTCCTTCCTTCCTTCGACCTCCCTTCCGGAGCCCGGTAAGTGCAACTCCTACCTAGTGCCTTCTCCCTCGCTTGCTCGTCGTATCCATACTCTGCTCTGTGGGGAGCGGGCGGGGGGGGGACACGGAGATCTGTTCTCCATCTCTGTCTGTCTAGGAGGATTAGCTGAAGGGGAGCCAGAAGAAGGAAAGGGGGGGGCTGTCAGAAAGCGAGATAAAGTGGGCTTAATTAACACGACGCACCGGTGAGAAGGTTTGACCCCCCCCCCCCTTTCAGGTCGTCCTATAAAGGCATTCGCACGGCGACAACCCGCGCAGATCTCTCGCCGTATCTGGGAGAAATACGACCTCCTTGTCCACACAGAGCGCTCTGCGGAAGACACGGGAGATCTTTGAAAACCCAAGAAGAGTCTGTCCCGAACAGCTTCCTAAAACAGAAATGGCCAACTCTAGGAATCCCTGCAGAACAAGTCCATCCCTATTTATCTTGGGCCTCGCAAAACAAGTCACCTTCCATCTGATAAACTAGAACAGTTAAGAGAAACTCCTGGCTCCCTAGAGAACCTGCTCGGTGCTATAAACGTGTCAGATGTCTGAAGCCCTTGGTGCTCTTGGAGGCCATGTAGGATCAGGAATCCGACCCCTTGGAATACCTTTTCGAAAGATTTTGGTCTAACAGCCCCACTCATAGATGGCAGGAGAAAAGGCAGGTCTGATAGCTCGCACATCCCACAGGCTTCATGGAACTTGTGAAACCCTTATCTGAGAGTATAGGATGAAACAGAAGAAAGAGACCCAATGCTTATGTGTTCTTCTCTAGGAAGGAGGTTTCCTTTGAATGAGGGTTGGGTGGCCTCTCAGTCTCTTCCAGAAAGGTTTCTGGTTTCATAGAAGAGACACTGACTAGAATCAAAGTGCAGGCATTTCTCTCTGAAGCTATTTTTTGCTGTTTCTTTCCTTTTCATATGCCTTTCGAAAGCCTAGCAGATGTCTTCATAAATCTGAATACTTTACACGATTACTTAGCATGTTAGATGCAGCCCAGAGAAGCAGGCCAGTTTTCTTTTGATTGTTTCATAAATGAATGAAGGGGCTGAGTTTAAATTTGAACTCCGAATTCCCTGGCTCTGAGTCTATACTGTTCTTTAATGGAACTATGCAACCAAAAAGTTCCATCCTGGGTAGACTGATGTGGTGAGTCCCATTGTCTACTGACTCTTGGAAAGGTCACCTCCACAAAACCACAAGGAAGAATCCACATTGCTCCAGAAGAAATCGGTGTCTCCACCCCTGGTTCCTTGAGCTCCTTCATTTGCCACATAAAATAAAAAAATATTTTAACAAACCTGAGTGGGGGATCAGGAGAGTAAAGCTTCTACTAGGTTATAACATCTGTCAGTTGGTATTTTCATCTTTAAAATGGTTGTATATTTTATTATTTTTGCTATGTGTGTGTATATGTCTAGATAGATTGCATTGTGCATGGTGGTCAAATCTGCTTTATGATCTGTTTCTCTTTATGTATTTAGAGAATGATAGAGAGAAGAAATAGGGATTGGATAAAAATTAAAGAAAAACAAGGGAAGGAATAGAATTAAATGTGTTTTGGTGTTTTAAGCAGAAAATCCAAATGATGCTCATTAGTGAAGGTAAAAGTATAAATTAAGGATTGTTTGGTGCTCTTTGATAATAGTTTGTACTCGATTACCCAAGTTGAATCACTTTACCTTCCTTAATAGTGGTCTTGATCCTTGGAATTTGAGTGTTTCCTCATAGAATCAAGGGATATACATGTATGGATTTATTTCTGTGTTGATGTTATATGGCAGAGGAGCAAATAAACTGGGATAGAGGAGTAAGAGAAATTAGACTTTTCACAGTTGGGAACAACTACCAAGGGGGTGACACTAAGCCAGGGGTCTTCAAACTTGGCCCTTTTATGACTTGTGGACTTCAACTCCCAGAATTCCTCAGCCAACATGCCTGGCTGAGGAATTCTGGGAGTTGAAGTGCGCAAGTCATAAAAGGGCCAAGTTTGAAGACCCCTGCACTAAGCTAAACTGTAGACATGTTGTGAAGTAAAAGATAACTGAATTTTGGATCCAAAAAATTTGCTGTGCTCTTTCAGTGGGATCTGTGCAAGAGATTTTCCACCGGATAGTGTTATTGACAGGGAGATTACTGTAAGGATTTTCTCCTCTGTATGTGCAAATGACTGCGATGAATCCTCCAAACAGCACAGGGATTTTATTGGTTTCCTTTTCTTTGGTTGCCTCTTATGATTCCTTCTGCTACCGCTAGAGGTGCTCTTAGGTAGTGAGATCATAGAGCTACCAATGGGAAGAAAAATCCCCAAACATTGTGCAGCTATTCTATCTTAATGTTGTGCGCGTGTGTATCAGTTGAATGGATTGCAGTCTGTTTTATCTGAAATGGTCTAACAATTTGTGATATGCCAAACATAGTTTGTCCGCTGCCATATATGGTAATCTATAAATTTCATATTGGGGTTTTCTGATTTAGAGTAAGAAAACTCGGGTTATCAAGCACTTGCTTACAGATCATAAGTTGTGTGGGTCAGAGTTGGAGAATAAAAAAAAACAACAACCTGGCAAACCATCTAGATCAGAGGTCTTCAAACTTGGCCCTTTTATGACTTGTGGACTTCAACTCCCAGAATTCCTCAGCCAGCATGCCTGGCTGAGGAATTCTGGGAGTTGAAGTCCACAAGTCATAACAGGGCCAAGTTTGAAGACCCCTGATCTAGATTCTAGAAGATGTTCTGGTCTCCTTTCTGAGGTTTGTTCAAGAACAGAAATGTGGGCTGTATTAGAATAAACCATATTTTTCTGCAGACCAAAGGCTTTGTTAAGAAGACCAAGTGGATTTGTTCTTCATCTCAGGTTCTTCATGAATAAGGATTCTTTTTCCTCCCATATGTCTTGTCACTGAGTAGTTCCTATTGTTCATTTGTCCTCCAAGAGGGCTTTAAGAAGTAAGACTGAAGAAGAGTATGCCTAGATTTCCAGTAATTTTGGAAGTGTGATGTTTACTTCATCGGACATAGTATACTTCTTGAAGAATGTCTGTTGTATAAATGAGCTGAAATGTTTATAGAAGTCAGTGTTGAATGGGTGGGTACCTCAGAGATTCAGGATGAATGAAGCCTGCCCTCAACGATGAAAGCTAACTTGGTGCTTTTGAGCAAGTTGTGTGCTGTCAGCCTAGTGTATCCCACAGGGTTGTTAGTTTTGGGGGGGTGGGGGGGAGTGAAAAATCGTTTCTTTTTCTTAGTCTCTAAAAAAAAGGCAAGTTTGCTGAATTTCCTATAAATGTTTTATTTTATTTTATTTGTCTGTCTGTTGGCCACTCCCCCCCTTCACCCAAGAACAACACAAGTTCTTAAGAAATAGTGAAGGATTAAGAATAACAAATTGTCTACAGAAGACTGTGGGGGGGGGAAGTTTTTCACTGCTGGGTCCTACTTTGTTGGATAATTTATCTCTCTCCTGGTGACCTTTTTTGAAACATTGCTTTTAACTGTCCCCAAATAGGTTGAAGGACTTTGAGGTGCCATTCATGCCCAGCCATTCCTGATGCCACACAGAATTTGCAGCAGATACATTTCCTTTGCAGCCAGTAAATGCTCAGCTCCATCCAGTCACCCTGATTCTACATCGAATTAAAGAATTACAGGATCGTAAATAGGGAGGGTTTTTTAAATTTATGCTCAGCCATGAAATTTGTATTTGTAAGATGGGTCTCAGCACACTTGGTTACATTTGTGTCAAACTGTACCTTTTATACAGTATATATTACACCTCAGTCATTAGAATCTTTATAGTAGTTTAGACCATGGGACACAATTTGGAAGAAGGAACCCAATTGTCTGAGGCCCTAGAATAAACTGCTGTAGATAAATAAGTGCCATATATAAGTGAAGATTTTGTATTATGAATATCAGAATAAGAATATAATTATCCTTTTTCAGGGTAGGCAGTGAATGCTCTGGTTTAATACAGGCATAGCTCAGAGATATTGCATGTTTGGTTCCAACCCACCGCAATAAACTGAATATTGCAGTAAACTGAATATCGCAATAAACTATTGCAATAAAGTGAGTCACACATTTTTTTAGTTTTCCAGTGCATATAAAAGTTATGCTTTTACTATAATGCAGTCTTAAATGTGCAGTAGCATTATATCTAAAAATGTTCGTGCCTTAATTAAAAAATACTTTATTGCTAAAAAAAATGCTAATCATCATCTGAGACTTCAATGAGTCAATATTTTTGGTAGTGGAAGATCTTGTTAAAAAAATACAGTAACTGCAAAGCACAATAAAGCAAAGCGCAATAACATTCAAGGTATCCCTGTATTTAAAAACATTAACACAAGAAAAATTATTCCAGAGAAGGCAAAACCTAATGAAGGCCCCAGAAGACTTTTCAGTACCATATTAGCCACTACCATATTATTATTTTTTATTATTCCAATTATACTATAGCAGAGGTTCATTTCCTTTTGGGAAAAGAATTCCACAAAAGTTGACTTAGAAATAAATCTTATTTATTTTCCTTTAGATTTTTAAGTCTAGTGGTGCTTTTTAGTGTTTTCTGTATTTTTTTTCAATTTCTAAAGAAATGCTTTTGTCTCAAATTTATAATTTTTTCTTCTTAGTATCTTTATTGTGTATGGCATGATGGCTACTTGAAAGGAAAAAGGGTATTATTGTGGCATTATTATTTCTTCCTAACATCTTATAAGAGTCCTTGAACCTCTTAAGACATCTATTAAAACAATATGAAAATCATAGTCTCAAAGCCATTCTAAAAATAGTATTACATACAATTTATAAATTAAATACAAAAATGATGTAACATTATTTTACTTATTACATATGGAGCTGAAAGCAGAATATATAATTTTATTCTCCAAACAATCATATAATTTAGACTAAAGAGAACAGTTACTTCCTCAAGGTCACCCAGCGAACTCCATAACACAGACAATAATTGGAATTCCGGTTTATTTCAGATACATTTTGAAATATATAATAAACAGATTTTAAGCAAAAAAAAAGAGGCAGAGAAAATTGAAACAGCTGAATACAAGAGGAAGTTTGCATAATTGTTGAGGTGAAATAAATGTTAATGTTAGTTGCGAAGTTGTGTCCGACCCATCACAGCCCCATGGACAAGGTTCCTCCAGGCCTTCCTGTCCTGTGAAATAAATAGAAATCCTTTAGATATTGTGTTTCACTCTATGTGGGAAAGGTATATAAAAACCAAATAATTTACACTGAGTTTAAGATGAAAGAACACTATTTGAATTTCCCATTTCTAAAATAATTGTCTTTATACATATTCAAACTGTCTTGTCAGAATGTGACCAATCTTACAGTTTGTTGGATCACAAACTGCCATTTTGATCTTGGTTATCTGGTACCTTCATTGTCCCAAATCTTTTTGCTAAGCCCAGCATCTCTTTAGGCTTAGGCCACCCCCCAAAATAAGAATCAGTTTGTCTCCATACTAGAATGAATGGAGGGTGTAATTAATTCATCCCTCATGTTTTTTGTGCAGTTTGGTTTCCCACATCTCTTTCTTTCCAACAAAAATTATTTCCACTATTGGATCCCAGTTTGAAACTCTCCGGAACCTGGTTTGTTTCTCTGAATGAAGTGTGAGCGGGGTGGAAATGATCCTGCTGCAAATGGACTGTTATCTCTCCTTTCCCATGATGGGCTTACCACCTGGAGCTTGGCTGATCTGGAACTGTGGGGTGGAGTTTGCTTGGGGACACTTTAAAAATATCGATCTGTGAGGGGATTCCTCAGATCCTGTCTATTATGCCTGCTATCTCCTATTTCTTAGTAAAAGTTCCTGCTTGGAAAATCTTGTCTCCAAGAGTCCTTCTTTCTTAAGATGTGGGCTGAAGTGGGTTCTGACATTAGACAGGATCTGAGGAATCCCCTCACAGATCGATATTTTTAAAGTGTCCCCAAGCAAACCCCACCCCACAGTTCATTCGGTTCCGGATCAGCCAAGCTCCAGGTAGTAAGCCCATCGTGGGAGAGGAGAGATAACAGTCCGTTTGCAACAGAATCATTTTCATCCTCCTCATGCTTCATTCGGAGAAACAAACCAGATTCCAGAGAGTTTCATTCCTCCCTTTTCCACTCCCTTTCCTAGTTGCCCGTGTGATGAGAGGGAATGCCTAGTGAGAAAGCAATTGATTATTTTGTGATGGATAGCAGGCAGGTGGAATAAACAAAGGTTACATTTAAGGGAGGAAGTGAAAGCCATAAAGCTCCATGCCTGTTCCCCCTCCCCCTTGGGAATGGCAGAATCCAGGGGGAGATGAGATTTGGGGTTAGCTCAGAGGAGATAGTTAGAAATGAAATATAAATGGATTCTGACACTCATGTTTCTTGTGCAGTTTGGTTTCCCACAACTCTTTCTTTCCAACAAAAATTATTTTCACTATTGGACCCCAGTTTTGCAATTATACCATTCTTACTTTCAAGAAAATATGGTAGTCTGCATTTATAAACTCAGATCTGTCATTGTCCTGCAATTTTGGCCTCAGAAAGCACACATATTGTATAGCACTCCTATAACATCGTCTGTGAATGTGTAAAATAACATACTTGTTTTAACACAAAGTGTGAAGGCAGCAACTACATGTTTTCAAATGAAGTCCTCAAATCCTACTTTATTAATAGTTTCCATACTGATTATATTTAATCAGCTACTCTAATCTAATGGTTCTGTGCTGAATTGTGATATGAAACCCATCTGTGCTATCTGATCTGTGTCGGCTCATACACACATTCTTGTTTCTGTGGCTCATGATGCCTGCCTTACCTATATCCACCAGAGAATTTCTGCAGTGGTATACCATAATTGTGGAGGCTTAAATCCTGGGCACATTGTCTTGAAATAGATTTCTGTTCCTGTTGAAAAGGTTTCCTGGAGCATTTTTCTTGCAGATGTTTCATTATAATTCCTTGCTACTACTAATGATGTTACCTAGTTTGATAATGAAACATCTGCAGATAAATAACCAAACACAGACAACACCAAGGATCCCACAATTTAACCCTGAGACACTAGTATTCTCTTATATCGGTAATGTCAGTGATTCTTGGGACCTCAAAGGGCTTGTAATTATAGTTAGAATGAATTTGCTATTAAAATGTAAAATTCTATTCAGATTTGCTTTCATGGATTTAAAGCATTGAGGTGTCTCTTGAACTAATACTGAAGCAGTTTTAATATTTAGTATTAAAATAGGACTTGCAGAATAAGCGAAATTTCAATATTAGAAATTATTCCTAAAATAATAAAATAATATTCTTTTGAAACTATCTTGACCAATTTCAAAGGAGGGTTAGACTTTGCTAATACTTGAACAGGAGACCGCCAGGAGACCTTAAGTCCATAGATTAACTTGGCAGTAAAAAAATAAAAATAAAAATCCCCAGTTTCAAATTGTTGCAAGGAAAACAATATGGACATATTCCTAGAAGTTGAATTTGACTTGACAAAGACCTTACAGGTAGTCCTCAACTTACGACCACAATTGAGTTCAAAATGTATGTTGCTAAGTGAAACATTTAAGTGAGTTGTGCTCTGTTTTATGACTTTTCTTGCCACAGTTGTTAAGTGAACCATGGCAATTATTAAGTTAGTAACATAGTTGTTAAGTGAATCTGGCTTCCCCCATTGACTTCGCTTGTCAGAAGGTCACAAAAGCTGATTATATGACCCCAGGACATTAATATGTCATAAATATGAACCAGATGCCAAGCATCTGAATTTTGATCATGTGACCATGGGGATGCTGCAGTGGTCATAAGTGTGAAAAACAGTCATAAGTGACTTTTTTCAGTGCCTGTTGTAAGTTGAAGACTACCTGCACTTGTTTAGAGTGCTCATTGTTGTTACTGTATATTATTTTTATAATCCTGACAGATTTGGTACTATCTCCAGGATAGCTCACTATTATCATATCCATTCCATGTCATAAATAAGTTAACCTTCCAAATGAATTTGTGGTACAGATAAATCTTGTCTCAGGGATATTGCACATCATAGCTACTAAAGTTAGAAGAGTCTCTGTCATATATTAATGCTTATTTGCTTCTGCCAGGCCAACCACGTTTGCACTGAAATGGTGTTGCATAACATGGAGAAACATTTCAAAGCGAGGAGAGCACACCAGCATATATTCTAGCGTGCATCATTGTTACTGAGTTACTGTGTAGAAACAAAAGTCCCACAGAAGTGTATGCAATTGCCTATGATTTTGCACAGTACTCTATATGAAAAAAATTAACTGGAGAATTTGACTGGAAAGCTTAAACAAATAAAACATGCTACATTGAAAAGGTGTCTTGTAAGTTATAAGAAATAAAATTAATATTAGAAATGGAACTTTATGCCATCTTTCTTGCTTGGTTCTAACCCTGTGTTTAATATTTGAGGGTGCATATTTTTTAATATGAAAAGAAATTTGGAGTAGGAGGGAGCATGAAATGCTTAGCTGTCCACATTTTTTTGCTGTGTACTACAGGTAGCATGCTGTTGTGTACAATCTGTACTTGTTTTCATCTCTTAATGTTTTGCCTGGTGCAAGTGAATCATTCTTAATGCATAGGCTTATGCATGTTTACTTAAATGTAATTGAGTTTGGTGGTATTTCCTTCAAAGGGCCGTGTGAGCAAGACAGACAGGCTAGAAATAGTAAATTAAAGAGTGGGCCACCCTCAGATTAATTTTTAAAGGAATAAATTTGTGCTATCTTTCTATTTTAAATCTCCCAGGCTTCCTTTCCCAGCCAGTTGATATTAGAACATGCTTATGAATTCAGTTGGACATTTTTTGGTGCAAGCTATATTAATAAGAGAACTATTGTGCTCTTGTTTGACTCCAGTGACCCTTGTACAGGAGAATTTCTTATTGTATAATAACCTTGCCTATTGGGTTATTTGGAGATCTCTTAGTTTGTAAAATACTGAGGATCAATAATAAAAGTTTCATACTTAAATGAGCAATATTCCTCTTTTAAAATGACTTCTTCCACAAAAAATAATAAATATTTTTCAGGATTCTACTGATAAGCCCCGTTTCCTTAATTGTGTTATCAGAATTTAAAAAAGAAGAAGAGGCGGATAGAAATGTATGTTCCAAAATCCTTACGAGAATAAAAGAGTCGGTAATCAAGTCCATAAGTTCTGTATTTTAATCTGTATTTTAGAATATACAGTAATAATGAAGTAAGATTATTCGATAAATATGTTGTTTCAAAGTACAAATTTTTCATCTGATATGACTGTTGTCTGGACTTTTAACATTTTGCCAGTTGTAAGCTTGCCACTTTGGGTAAAATTTCCATTGGCCTAATAAAATTATTGCCACTATAGGGGTTAATGTTACTAGAATTTTGCCCTGCCTCTACTGACTTCAGCAGAATTGTGATTACTCTGTAATATTAACATTTGTTTTCAGAATTTACCATTCTGTATTTTCTCCATCTTAGATATCCTTTGTTGGCACTGATTATAACTACTCTTAGAAATAAGTTACAGTACATAATTGAACTTGTTATATAAGGCTAATGCTTGAATATAACAAGTTGTACTTTGACAATAAAGGTTCATTCATTCATTCTTTGTTGAGAAACAATCAGATTTCAGCTCCATATGAGTATTATCATTGTCTTGCACAAACATCCTAATTGCTGAGTCTTTTTGTGCTTAGAAATTCCATCCTGGACAGTTTTATATTACCACTGTCCTCATTCAACCCTCCCTTAAAAACCACAAGTGGAAACCTTGGGCTTGATCTTTTAGTCTTCAACCTCAACAAAATCTAATTAGGTTGAGTTTTATGTGTCCATACTCTTCTCATAGCTTCTTCCTTCTTTAGCTTATTTTCTTTGTCATTGTAAAAAAAGCAGATTTTAAGCTGTTGTACCAAGTAGGAAAAGTCAATTTTAGTCAAATAGATAAATTATGTATCCTCAAAGAGAATACAGTTTCCACTTGGGTATTGTAAATCTTCTTTCTGTTGTGTATGATCTCATAGCTAAATGGCTAAATTTGATATTTTCCAAGTCACATGAAACCTCAGCGCAAACTACATTGGCACTGGGAAATAAAACCCAAATCTTTCTTTCTCTCTAATCCCTTTCCTTTCCTTTCCTTTCCTTTCCTTTCCTTTCCTTTCCCTCCCCTCCCTTCCCCTCCCCTCCCGCCCTCCCTTCCTCTTAGTCAATGGCTTACAAATCAAAAATATATATTACAGTGAAAATACTAAAACACTTTAAAATAATAGAAACATCATACACACACACACACACACACACACACACACACACACACGTAAAGGTAAAGGTTCCCCCGCACATGCGTGCTAGTCGTTTCCGACTCTAGGGGCCGGTGCTCATCTCCATCTCAAAGCCGAAGAGCCAGCGCTTGTCCGAGGACATCTCCGTGGTCATGTGGCCGGCATGACTAGACGCCAAAGGCGCACGGAACGCTGTTACCTTCCCACCGTAGTGGTCCCTATTTTTCTACTTGCATTTTTTTACGTGCTTTCGAACTGCTAGGTTGGCAGAAGCTGGGACGAGTAACAGGTGCTCACTCTGTTACACGGCACTTGGGATTCAACCCGCCAAACTGCCGACCTTCTGATCAGCAAGCTCAGCGTCTTAACCCACTGATCCACCGCGTCCCATATATATATATATGTGTGTGTGTGTATCTATCTATATCTATATCTATACATCTATACATCTATACATCTATACATCTATACATCTATATCTATCTATATCTATCTATCTATCTATCTATCTATCTATCTATCTATCTATCTATCTATCTATCTATCTATCTATCTATCTATCTATCTATCTGGGAGGATGTTCCATAGAGCAGGGGCCGATGTGGAAAAAGCCCATCTTCTAGTCCCTGCCAACCGACACTCTTTGGCTGACAGTAAAAATATTGAGGTAACTGACTAATACTGTATTAGGCTAACCGAAGGTTCACAAATAGCCATTTTAAATGGCTTCGTTGCTATAGGTGGACTTGATCCAAGCCACATAGGCAGCACTTCTCATACCATGTAAAATGGTACTTAACTGCATCATATCTCACCGTCAGATTAAAGAAAAGAGGCTGAAAAGAGGCAGGAAAGGCGGGGGTTTGTGCAAGCCCAGATCCTGCAAATGGTTACAAAAGCTTGCTTTCTTTTTTTTCTTTTTTTGAGATACATATGAACAAATTGAATGTCGATAAAGTTGAACCAAGTTAATATTTATACTGCACTACTGAGGACACACTTGGAATACTATGTCTAGTTTTGGTCTAGAATCTAGATGATACAAAAAAAAGATGTTGATACCTTAGAAAGAGTCCTGAGAAGAGCAACAAGGATAATAAGGAATCCCAGGCTAAACCATACAACAAATGGCTAAGGGAACTAGGTATGTCTAGTTTAACAGAGAGAAGGACAAGGGGTAGAAGATAATATCTTCTAATGCTTGAGTGGCTGACACAGAGAAGAGGAGGTCAGTCTATTCTCCAAAGCACTTAAGGGCAGGACAAGAAGTAACGGGTGGAAGATCCAACCTAGAGTTAGAACTAGGGAGAAACTTTGTGAGAGTAAGAACAATCAATCGGTGGAATAGCTTGCCTTCTGGAGTTGTAGGTCCTCCATCTGCAGGTTTTCAAGAAGAGATTGGAAAGCCATATGTTGGAATGACGTAGGGTGTCCTTGAGCAGGAGGTTGGACTAGATGACCTCCAAGGTCCCTTCCAACCCTATCCTT
Organism: Vipera berus; assembly: GCF_964194415.1. Taxonomy (NCBI): domain Eukaryota; kingdom Metazoa; phylum Chordata; class Lepidosauria; order Squamata; family Viperidae; genus Vipera; species Vipera berus. Next base: position 105,233,928 of record NC_138203.1, read on the forward strand.
CTTATGTTCCATGTTGTGTTTTCTCTGTCACAGCACCAACATGGTGTTTGTTGATGGAGTCAAGGTTATTTAGGAATTTACAAGGTTATGTGTAACATGGATTAAACAAATATTAAAGCTACTTTGTACTGAAATTCTATATTGAGAAGGATATTGAACAAGACAATATAATTAGACCGCAAATAGCTATTATCATAAAAGCTGCAAAATAAACATGCAGAAACAATCATAATTAAAGTGTCAGCATCTCTTGGTATTTTAAGCCATTAATAATGTTATCGGTTCTGGAGAAAATGAATTCTAAATAAATAAATATTCTGCTTTTCCTCCATTATTGTAGAGATATGTAAATTGGTGATACTTCAGAGAGTAGCTTTAGTATGCCATCTAATGTGCACTTTTAAGTTTTAAATAGTTTTATTGGAACAGTCTGAGTCTAATTCATATAACATTTTCTAACTTCTTTCCCCCCCCCCCCCACCATATTCTCTGTTTTAGAAATTGTCCGGAACTCATTGCATACCTGGATAAGGTTTCTTGCTGACTAGTTTTTCTGAGGAGTGTAATTATTTGAGGCTCTTACCTCAATCCCTCAAGGGAAAAGGCACTAAAGTTAATGTTTTCATCCACCCGGACGAAGGAGAATGGGGACCCTACACCCAAAAGAATGAAGACTCGACAGAATAAAGATTCTGTAAGTGGGGCGAAATAAAAATAAGAAAATATAATAAGAATAAAAAGAGCTTTATTTTATTAAGAAAATAAAAGTCCCTGGAGTTAGACCTGATGGCTACTTGTTGGCAACACCGAGAAAGAATACATTTAGAAAACAACAGAAGCATTATATAGAAGTATTGGCGATCTTTAGGAATGTCTTGGGATTCCTAAATTTAAATAATTGGGGAGCTGTTGAAGTGTGAACATTTCATTCATGAGTACAGGTAGTCCTAGATTTAATAACCACAAATAAGCTCACATTTTTTGTTGCTAAGTGAGACACTTGTTAAGGGAATTTTGGCCTATGTTATGATTTTTCTTGCCACAGTTGTTAAGTGAATCACTTTAATTAAGTTAGTAACACGGTTGTTAAGTGAATCTGGCTTACCCATTGATGTTTGTCAGAAGGTGGCAAAAGGGGATCACATGACCCCAGAATGCTGCAATTTTCATAAATATGAATCAGTTCCAAGCCTCTGAATTTTGATCATGTGACCATAAGGGATGCTGCAACGGTCGTAAGTGTGAAAAATGATCATAAGTCACTTTTTTCAGTGCCATTGTAACTTTGAATGGTCACGAAAGGAACTGTTGTAAGTCGAGGACCACCTGTACCTGAAACACTAAAGAGGCTGGGGTGTGGATTGCCGTGGTTCAATCATGAAAACATAGTGGATGAGTTTTTCCAAGTGAATAAAAGTTTCAAGGCTTTCTGGATTAACATGTTTATATTTGATTCTGAGTGATTTACGGGGTCCAGATGGAAATAAGCATTGAAGTGTCTTGTCTCTGTCATCTTGAGAATAGCAGTAGAAAAGTAGTAAGAAAATAAAACTACTATTTTATTTATACCGTAGTTACAGAATTTTGATTAAGTAATAATTCATCTTTGGAGTTCTACAATAACTGCAAATTTAATATAACAAAAGACACACTGCACAAGGTTCAGTATAAAGTAATGCTACTTAGCCATTCCATAAAAAGAATTATTAATCACTCCTTGAGGGAAAGGTTTTTTTTTTAAAAAAATCTTATTCCTTTTATCTTGTATTAGTAAACCTGAGCCAAAATTACCTTCAAAAGGAAAGTAATATGTCCTTGAATTTCTACTGTGTCTATTCTATGAACAAACATTGGGTTCCACCAATTAATGAATGGATGCTTTAATCATCCTCAAATATTTTTGAAGATCTTGCCATTTGGTTTCTAGACACTGGCAAAAATTCTGCAATTCATGGATTGGCCAGGTTGGAGGATCTCCCTTAAGGTACATCTAGAACATGTCTAGACAGATATTGTTAGATTCTATACAAGGAAAGAAGAGCAGGAGTAGAAAAGTTTTTTCTGCCATGAGCACGTTTCATGAACCATACAGGATCAAAACCAGACCTTTAATGATTATCATCAGTTTAAATCTGATTAAAACAGACAATCTAAGATAATTTGTCCTTTTCATTACTTTAAGCTAACCTATACAACTTAAACTTCCAAGCCTATCAGCTGTAGCACTAGGTACCTAACAGCATACTGGTTTTGCAGTTTTACTAAGACAGCATAACCAGGAAATAACCGTACAGGGATGGTAATCATCCGTGCTTAATTTAGCAGACCCCTTGTTGTATTTCACTATGGCAGAGGGAAAACAAATGTACCACAGCAAATTGTTCTCCCACACTGAATCAGTAGAAAGAATGTAATGAGAAGAAGTGGTTGTTTGTAAGACAGTTTGCACTTTTTTATACACCCCAGAGCTACAAAGTTCCATTCAGATATTTTTATTTTAAATGCACACTGCATGAAATGCACAGTATTTTGCTATTATTTATGCTTAATGTAACAGTTCCTCACCTGGCAAGCAGTACTTTAGGCAAACATCTGTAAAGACAAAATCATTGTAGGCAATGAGATTGATTGAGCTGTCCTACCTGGAGATTTTGAATCCAGATATAGAGATATTTGGGGCGGGGGATAGCTCTATGCATGATGAAAATCCAAACTGAGAAGAGGCAGAGAAGTTCAGGCCAGGAGACAGGGAAGAATGGAAAAGAGGTGTAAAAACCTGAAATAAAATAATGGCCTGTTTTCTCCAAAGATGTCAATGAGGAGTGGTCGAAAGAAGGAGACTCCGGGGCCCCGAGAGGAGCTCAGAACACGGGGTCGAGCATCTCCTGGTGGCGTCAGTACTTCCAGCAGTGATGGCAAAGCTGAGAAATCGCGACAAACTACCAAGGTAGAATTTTCAGCTGTTTGCAAGAACATTTATTAGAGTTTAAAGGTCCTTCCTCTTTAAGGGAATTATTGTTTATTTGTTAATCCACATAACCTCCACCATCAGTTGCCTAATCTGCCCTAAATCCGATTGGGTGTTTAGCGGTCTGATACTTTCTCGGCCAGGACATTAATCTGTGCAATACTGGAATCTCCTGTGTGATTCAGTTAACCTTACTTGCCTGTGAATTATGTCACATTTTCTGCAGCGAAACACAAAATTTAACGTTGGAAAAAATGATATTTACTTTTTTTTTTTGCTCTGCGATATGTCCCTTCCCGTGTCCATTTGTCTTGCAGAAAGGTCGTGTGGAAGAATCAATGGCTCCTAAAGGAAGCAAGCAAAGTCGATCAGAGGAGATTTCAGAGAGCGAAGGAGAGGATACCAATGCTGCAAAGAAAACTAAAACAGAAGTAGGCTTTTTTTCCCTACAACTCTTCTTCCTCAGGATGGCTTAGCTCCAAACATCCCCAGAATTATTGTTTTCCTAAGCTCATCTGGCCAAGAACCGACCTAGAAAAAAGGAGAAATTTCCTGACAGAACAATTAGTCGGTGGAACTACCTGCCTCCAGAAGTTGTGGATACTCCAATACTGGAAGTTTTAAATAAGAGACTGGGCAACCATTTGTCTGAAATGGTATAGGGTTTCCTGCCTGAGCAGGGGGTTGGACTAGATGACCTCCAAGGTTCCTTCCAACTCTTGTTATTCTGTTAAATATTCACCTCTGGTCTATCATGATATTTGACAGTTGTGGTTATATTTTCCATTCCTTATCAAGACAGCTGATTATTCACACACAAAAGGGGCAGCATTTCCTATACCTAATTGCAATTCTTCTTTTAGCATAGCTCCATAGCTTACCTAGCAAGGTCTCTCTTAATATCCCTGAAAGAGTATCTGCTGAGTATTCATTGTTTTTCTTAAATCTTAGGAGCTGCCAAGGCCACAGTCTCCTTCAGATGTGGACAGCCTAGATGGCCATAGCTTCAACGATGAGACAAGCAGTGACCCACGAGACATTGACCAAGATAATCGAAGCACCTCTCCCAGTGTCTACAGCCCTGGCAGTGTGGAGAATGATTCTGATTCCTCCTCTGTGCTTTCCCAAGGACCCCCTCGCTCTTATCATCACCCCCCACTCTTTCCCCAGAGCCCCCCACCAGCTGCCCTGACAGAGGGCCTTGCATGTCCCCCAGAAGCCAGCTTCAGCTTACCAGGGGAGGTTCATCCTCAGGGCCCCCCAAGTGGTTACCAATCTCAAATTGAAGCCCAGGCTTCAAGGATTTTCCAGGCACAGGGTCAGGCCCCCCCAGTTCCCACTCCTTCCACCAACTCCTCCTCCTCCCCCTCTTCTTCGTCCTCTTCTTCCTGCACTATGCACGCTTCTCTGTACCCCAGTGCAAATGTGGTCCAACTGGGCCCCAAAGTTGTGAGTGCAGGAGTGGGAATACCAACACCAAGCGTGCGTGAGCAGTCCCTCAGTACTAAGCACAACCCACCCCCAACTACTCCTATTTCATTAACCCCTGTGGCAGGTGGCTTGCCTCCTCAGAAGACACCTCCAAACAATTCCCCGTCAATCATTCCTTCATCTGCTGCCACTTTTCCCCATGTGCTAGCCAATCTGCCCCCACCTCCAGCTCTGCGCCCTCTCAATAACATGACTGTGACCTCCAGCTCACCAGGGGTGGTGGGGCAAGCATTAAGTGGACATCTTTCATCGCCCCATGCAATAGGGCAGGATAAGTCACCTGTCCCTTCCCGTTATCCCTATGCCCCCCCTCCTCCTCCACCTCCCAGCTCTTCTGCTCAGTATCCCCTCCCTCCCCCTTCCCAGGCATTACCCAGTTACAGCTCATCATACGGCCACTGCTTTCCACCACCCAGCAGCCTCTCTGTATCCAGCCAACCACCCAAGTACACTCAGCCCTCCATGCCCTCCCAGCCTGTTTGGAGTCAAGGGCCACCACCGTACAGTCGCCCACTAGGGAACACTAACTCTCACCCTCCTGCCTCCTTTCCTGGTCAGCCCACTCATCACCAGCAGCAACAGCAGCAGCAGCAGCAGCACCATCACAACCACAGCAATGGTGCTGGTCTCTCTCCAGCAGCAGTTGCCACACCCCAGACATCTGGTAGTTATTCCCACCCATTAGAACCAGGTCCACATCCTCCTCCTCATGCTGCCTATGGGCTACGCCTCTATCCACCCCATAGCCATGCCACATACAGTCAGGCTCCTTCTGCATGTTCCTCCTCCTCCTCTTCTTCTTCTTCTTCCTCCTCCTCCTCCTCCTCCTCCTCCTCCTCCTCCTCCTCATCGCAGGGGACATTCTCCGGACTCTGTAGCCACCCTCAAGGGCAGAACACAGCCACCTATGCCTTTCCACCGCCCCCTCCACCTTCACCTGCACATGGGGCTGGACCCCCAGTCACTTCTGCTTCAGTTACCCTCTCCACTGTCATAACTACCATGGCCTCTTCTTCTACAGCTCCGTATAAGACAGCATCGCCTCCAGTTGGAGCCCCAACGACAGCTCCTTATGGGAAGCGCACAGCTTCTCCATCTCCTACTTTCCAGCCGCCAGCCCCGTACAAGCCAGGCTCTCCTCCTGCTTCCTCGGCATCCTCCTTCCGTGTGGCCACACCCCCGGGATACCGATTAAGCTCTTCTCCTGCGGCAGGCAACTACAAGGCTTCCTCACCAGCCCCCATTGTCCCGCCTGCCTCTGGAAGTATGGCTGCCTCCGCCCCGCCCTTGCCTCCCCTGCCACTCAGTGCTGCACAAATCAAGCAAGAGCCTTCTGAGGAATACGAGCCCCCCGATAGCCCAATGCCTCCAATACGGAGTCCTTCCCCAGCTCCCAAAGTGGTGGATGTACCAAGTCACGCCAGCCAATCAGCCAGGTAAGGAAACAGGAGGGGGAAGGAAGATCAAGTGGCTGGGGCCAGGGAATCCCTCCTTTGACCAATTGAATTTGCAGAATTCAGCAGAACAGAACGATGATGTGGAAGATTTCTTTCACGAAAGCTGAAAAATCAGAAAGTGGGCTTGGAATATCCCTATAGGGACAGAGTTGGCCCGTTGCCCCATGGCCATGCATATTTAATTGATTTTTATTCGTACATCGCCCATTTCTGAAAGCTCTGCATATGACAGAGCTTGTTGAAATCTCAAAAGTTAGAACCGCTGTGTTGAAAAGGAATTTCTGATGGTCTTTATAAGTCACAGTGCTTTGCATGGCTTCTGCATTTTACCCCTCTGTTCAAGAAATAGAAGCAGAATGTTTTTCTTTTTACGACCCTTTAATCCCTTTTATCGGGGTGGAGTCAGGGTGACTGAATGGAGCTGAGCGTTTATAGCCAGAAGCCCTTCCCGAATGCCCATGCAGAATTCGCAGCAGATACTTTCTCTTTGCATCCTGGTAGAGAAATATCTGCCGTTGCCTAAGGCTGAAAACTCAACCTTCCAAGTGGGAGGCAGGCGTCTTCACCTCTAAGCCACTGCGTCACTCACAAGAAATTGAAGCAGAATAAACAATGCAAAATTAAAATTGTTGTGTTATTTGGCCTAATGTTGCAATTCTTGCAGGTCAAATAATCTTGTACTGTTTTTCTTGGAAGAATTGAGTTCCTGTGGAGGCTGAGATATTCGGGTTTCTTTCTCACCCAGGTTCAACAAACATCTGGATCGTGGCTTTAATTCTTGTTCACGGACCGATCTCTACTTTGTGCCCCTGGATGGCTCCAAGCTGGCCAAGAAACGAGCTGATCTTGTTGAGAAAGTGCGTAGAGAGGCTGAACAGAAGGCCAGGGAAGAGAAAGAGAGAGAAAGAGAGAGAGAAAGGGAGAAAGAACGGGAAAGGGAGAAAGAAAGGGAACTGGAACGAAGTGTGGTAAGTAAACGCCAGCTGCATGCAGAAACTCCTCCTTCGATTCTTGACTTCCCCTCTGAAAGAATAATAGAAGCGCAGAATCAGACATATCCCTGCCAGAGAGCTGCTGCCCGTTAGAGTTGTCTATGCTATCTATGAGGGACGCGGTGGCTCAGTGGGTTAGGACGCTGAGCTTGTCGATCGGAAGGTCGGCAGTTTGGTGGGTCGAATCCCGAGTGCCGCGTACCAGAGTGAGCGCCTGCTACTCGTCCCAGCTTCTGCCAACCTAGCAGTCCGAAAGCACGTAAAAATGCAAGTAGAAAAATAGGGACCACTACAGCAGGAAGGTAACAGCGTTCCATGCACCTTTGGCGTCTAGTCATGCCGGCCATATGACCACGGAGACGTCCTTGGACAAGTGCTGGCTCTTCGGCTTTGAAACGGAGATGAGCACTGGCCCCTAGAGTTGGAAACGACTAGCACGCATGTGCGGGGGAACCTTTACCTTTTTACCTTTATGCTATCTATGTTTACTAACGGCCAAGTTTGTCAGAAGGTAGATGTGCTGACACATATCACACAATACCCTTGGCAATCAGAAGAAGTCTTGCTAAATGACCTATTTATTCTTCTCTTGCAGAAGGTTGCCCAAGAGGGCCGACCAGTGGATTGCCCATCTCTTGGCCCTGTTCCTCATCGCCCCTCTTTTGAGCAAGGCAGCGCTGTAGCGACTGTCCCACCGTATCTGGGTCCCGACACGCCAGCCCTTCGCACCCTCAGCGAGTACGCCCGGCCTCACGTCATGTCTCCAAGCAACCGGAATCACCCCTTCTATGTCCCGTTGGGTGCAGTTGATCCAGGACTGCTTGGTTACAATGTGCCAGCCATCTACAGCAGCGACCCAGCCACGCGGGAGAGAGAATTGCGAGAACGGGAAGCCCGTGAGCGAGATCTCAGGGATCGCGACCTGCGTGAGCGTCTTAAGCCGGGCTTTGAAGTTAAGCCAGCCGAGTTGGAGCAGCTCCACGCTGTGCCCAGTGCTGCAATGGATCCTTTCCCACGGCATGGGGGACTGGCTCTCCAGGCAGGTCCAGGCCTCCACCCTGCTTTTCCTTTCCATCCAGGGCTGGGCCACCTGGAGCGAGAACGGCTAGCCCTGGCGGCTGGCCCGGCTTTGCGCCCTGACATGTCTTACGCTGAGCGATTGGCAGCTGAACGGCAGCATGCCGAGAGAGTAGCTGCTCTGAGCAACGACCCCTTGGCTCGGCTGCAGATGCTCAATGTGACCCCCCATCATCACCAGCACTCCCACATCCACTCCCACCTCCATCTCCACCAGCAGGACGCTATCCATGCAGGTGAGGCCTCCAGCACAGTCTGGAAATGTATATCAGATGTCTCTTTGGAACTGTTGAATTCTCCCTAGAATGTCTTTGGAACCTCACCTGATTGGACACTTTAGCAGAAACAGATTGAACACGGAATTCCTGTGCAAGGGAAAAGTAGCACGTCAGGGAGAACTCTGGGAGTGAGCCGTTCTCCTTGAGGTGCTCATTTTCAGCTTACGTGAAATGTTGGTGGGTGGAGGGTCTCTTAGTTATGTAACACTTTTCTTCTTAGGAGCTCAGCAGCAGGTTTGCTTATCCCAGTGAGAATTAAGTCTCAGCAACTGTGTTAGACCTATCACTCAGAAATGTCAGTGAATTAATTATAATCTCTCTATTTGTAACCTATGGTTGATAACTAAAGTTGAATTCTGAGTACCTCAAGAAAGGTCCCTGCTCTTCTTTCTTTCTTTCTTTCTTTCTTTCTTTCTTTCTTTCTTTCTTTCTTTCTTTCTTTCTTTCTTTCTTTCTTTCCTTTCTTTCTTTCTTTCTTTCTTTCTTTCTTTCTTTCTTTCTTTCTTTCTTTCTTTCTTTCTTTCTTTCTTTCTTTCTTTCTTTCTTTCTCTGAGCTTCATCTTCCATCTTTTTTCTAATTTTGATGAAATCATGATTAGGACTATATACTCTAAAGCAATAAGCAAATGGGCTAAGCTGTGGAATATTTACATATAAGTGTTAATATGAGTATTTGCACAAACAAGATTGGCCTTACCTCGGGCATGAATTGTCTGACTGCGAGGTAAGCCACTGTTCTTTCAGAATTGGCCTTTTATATAAAAAACAGTGTTTTCATACCATATGGTAAGATTAGAGAAAGAATGTTTTATATATATAATTAATTAATCTGAATACAAGGAACTAGGCTAAAGTGCATTCAAATTCCTCATTTCCTACACATACGTTATAGCAGGGGTCCTCAACCCCCAGGCCGTGGCCCACTACCGGACCATGAGCCGTTTGGAACCGGGCCACGGAAGTGGGGTGAGCGCCAGCCTGCACGCATCCCACTTGCACGAGCAGCAGGCGCGTATGCCCGCCATTCATGCAAAAGGAGCTGTGCACGCACTTGCCTGCTGCTCACATGGAACCATCCGCTCTTCAGCCCCCCCCCGGGGGTCTGCAAAGCCAGAAAGGTGTTGGGGAACTCTGCATTATAGTATTGTTCCCCCCATTCTTCCGCCTTTACCTAAAAACTAATCTCTCCTCTGCAGCTTCTGCCTCAGTTCACCCTCTTATCGATCCGCTGGCTTCTGGGTCACATCTCACCCGAATACCCTACCCAGCGGGCACTATACCTAATCCACTTCTGCCTCACCCACTCCATGAAAACGAAGTGCTGCGCCACCAGCTTTTTGGTAAGAACTTTAAGGACTGGGGGGAAAATATGACATCATCCAAGACAGAAAGGCATCTAGAATCTTTTTGGGGGGGGGGCAGGGGGGAGGAATAGCAGTAGAGAAAATGGGATTGAGAAAATGGGTGGCTGCCCAAGTGTGGAACAGAAGGAATGATAAGGAGGAACACCTTAGGGACTGGTGTTCTCAGATATATTCTTCACGAATTATCTGACTTTTAAAATAAGTCAAGTCTGTCACCTGTTTATTTTTAAACAGACTGTGCAAGTTATGGAGCTGTCCATCTCAGTCTTAAGATAGGCAGCTCAGTACACAAAACGGAAGCAAGAAATGAGCAACAAGGCAGTCTCCTAAAAGTGATAATCCAATCATACTATAGATGTCGAGCTCTGCTCCTTAAGGTCTCAGTGCCTTAGAAAAATCCAGGTCTTTCAGGGTTTCCAGAAAGGGGGCAGGAAGAGTCAGGAGTATCTGCATTTCAGTGGGGAGGCTGACCCATAAGACAAAGAAGGGAGGCTTCCTAGTTCTTAGTGCTGTTTAGCTGAAGGGATAGACTCTGCCTGCCTTGTCAGATCTGGTGGGACAGGCAGAAATAATCAGAGGCAAGTAGTCCCATAAATAGTCTGAATTGATGTCTGGGAAAACAAGGGGAAAGTAGGTAGCATTTTCCCCAAAGTACATTCTAAAGATTGTAAGCTGTTGTCAGCTTATGCTGATCCACAATTGAAAAGCTAACTGACACCAGAACTGGTTTTCACCTGTATTAAAATTCAATTTATTAAAATAATGAAATAAATGCATTTAAAATTGTGAGCCTATGGTGTAGGACTTGTGAGCAATATTCAAGAAAGACATTCCCCGGATCCGGACTGGAGTCTAGATGTAGTTTTGAAGGAAGATCAAAAATAGGGTCAACCGCAAAGAGAACAGCAGAGCATCTTTTGCCTGGGAGTGATACACAAAAGAAAACTTCTGCACATGTCTTTTCTTTGTGAAAAAATAGCCAGTGCTGACACTGACTCTTCTTTGTCCTATGGAAGGTAAAGAGACCTGAAATTCCTCTTTGTACTGTGTTTTCCTAAGCAATGATTCCACGGCCCCTGAATTGGGTCCATGTTGGAACCAGTTGCAATTTATCATTCTGCCTTTTTTACTTTCGTCTGCAGCTGCCCCCTACAGAGACTTGCCTGGCTCTCTGTCCGCCCCAATGTCTGCAGCACACCAGCTCCAAGCTATGCATGCACAGTCAGCAGAGCTGCAGCGCTTGGCCCTGGAACAGCAGCAGTGGTTACATGCCCATCACCCTCTGCATGGGGTGCCACTTCCTACCCAGGAGGATTACTACAGGTCAGTAGCATTTTAAGATGTGCACACCTTGTCATGTTTCTCACAGAGTGAAAAGAGTCGGTTCAGACCAGGAGTTGGGGGTTCAGAAAGCGCTTTTAAATACGGCTTCCTAACTTGGCCTTAATTTGGCAGAGATTGGAGAGACATAAGACTCTGAACATAAAAGATTCCTAGAAACTTATTTGGTGTCCCTTGATCAGACTGGTAATATGAACAAGCTTCTCTGAAAGAGAGCTAGGATATTACTACCTCCTACCCAATGTTTCCATATCTTATTATTGCATGAAAATGATCCTTATGACTTGAGTAACATTCTCTGCGAGTATCTGCTGTTATTGGCAGATGAATTCATATGAATTTGTTGAAAGAGAACTTTTGAAAAATATAAATCTGGAATATAGTTGCATTATAATATTTCCTTCTCAGTACATACTTCCATTGGTTAACTGGTTGATTGGTTGGTGCTTATTATTCAGAATCTGTTTTTTAAAGCTGTGCTCTGCTTCTTCTCAGGAAGAAGGCAACCCATTGCACAATATGAGAAGTAAATAGTAACTTCATTGAATGTGGACTGTAATCATGGGATTGAAAACTGATCCTGATTTCTATTATGATACTGAGCTAGTGTTAAGAGAGTTGCAGTGGCTTTTAGGTTGTTTCCTAGCGCCATTCAGGAAGCAGATCTGACTTTCAAAACTTTAACTTGTCCCCACCAGTTACGCTGGACCACATTTCCTAGCCAGTCTTTGATCATATAGTTCAATGTTTCTGGAAAGTACCAGAAGGTGGAAGAAAGATATAGAAGAGAGCATTTTTCTTATACTCACCTAACATTTGGTGATCGTCTTTTGAATTCTTTCTTCATAGGTTAGATGACTGCCAGGCGTTCCAGTTATCTTGGAATGTCCTTTTTTGGGCAGATGTAGAGATGGGAAACTTTGCTGCTGAACTACAGTTTCCAACATACCCGCCACCACGGTTAATAATGAAGAATGCTGGTTTCTGCAGTTCAGAACATCTGGGGAGCCCCCCCCCATTCTGATATCTTAGTGCTACCTTTTAGGCAACAAGCAAAGTCTGTCTTGTTATCAGAAGTACCACTTTTAAGTTTCTTTTTTTTTTAAAAAAAACAACAACAACAAACCTGTTGCTATTTCACTTTTGTTTTCTTTTGTTGCTTTATTATTTTTATGCTAGGGTATTTAGGTTTTTGTTTGGATTGGCTTTGTAAGCTAACTTCAAGGTTTTATCTGGGTGTGAATTCCTCAATTGAAATATTGTAGTATTTTAATGATTTTTGCACTATTGTAACTAGTTTGTAAGCTACTCTGAGAATGTTTTCAGGGGTAAAGAAAAAAAACAAACAAACCAACCAACCAGCAACTAAATTGACAAGGACTGACTCCAAATGACTGTCAGTCCTTTCCCTTTCCTTTAAGGGCCCTCCCAATACTTGTGAGGCCAAGACTGTTTTATTTTCTATGGCAGTTGCTGCTGCAGGAAGAAGAAAGAACTAAAAGTTGCAGGTTTGGGGCACAACTAAAGGCTGGTAGAATGGATGGCAGCTAACTCTCCCCCAATAGGTATTGGACTGATTTTTACACTATCTTATTTCAGGCCACAGTTGAAGATATGCCTGTTCATCCAGGTATTTATGGGAATACTATCTTAGGATCAGAATAGTTTATCTGTTTATTTAATTTACTTTGCAAAGAAGCCTTTTGTTTTTGTGGGTTTGTCATTTATTGTTTTCTCGACACCATTATTACATAGTCCGTTATATTACGTAGAGATGTTTTTTTTAACTATGCAGCTTAATGATGTTGTGTTCACTCTTTTCCCTCCGTTCTTCCTTGTTTATACAGTCACCTGAAAAAAGAAAGTGACAAGCCCCTTTAAATGGACCCCATTCCCCACAATGATGTCATTACCCTTTGTTGCTGCTGCTTCTTCAAGAAGAAAATCAACTCACCAAACCCTGGATGAGGGAGAAGCTACCTAGTGACACAATTCCCTAAATCATTCAACAAATCCAAACAACTGTGGTGGGAGGGAGAAGGGTAGTACAAGGCAAAATGTGAAACATCAAAAAAGGATTTTGGACAAATGGCTCAACATTCCCTTGTTTCAGTAAGAAAAGGTATGAATTATCATGCATTGCTTTTCTCCCTACCATGTCACCACCACCACTCTCTAGTCCTAAGGTGGATGTCACTAAAAGCATAATGGGGCTAAACATGCCTCTCTTTTTTGTACCTTGACAACCAGAGGTTTTTGAGGAGCTCTGCATTATCAGACTTTCAAGAAGGCATTTTCATGTTCCTCTTCAACCCTTGAAAGACTGGGCCAAGTTAAAAGGTGCATAGCACCACAAGATGGTTTCAAGAGAGCAGCTGCCTTTTTATCCATGCGTTGAGAGAACTTTGGTGATTCTGGAAAATACTGTGGAATGACAACAGTGTGTTTCCCTCTTGTTTTATTGGTGAGGGAGATTAATATGGCCAAACAGTGCAAACCATGGTTCAAACTGTCTCTGATGGCAACTGCTCCTTTTCCTGTCACCCATTCCAGTTGATGTATTCATGCACATCCCGTTAGACGTGGCAGTTTTGCGTAGCAATTTGTGAATCCTTGATCTCCCCATGTGTGTGTCTAATTTCACAGTTGTATATCTTGATCTGTCCTCATATATATATTTACATAAGAACATTAAAAGAAAGTCAATTATGGGAGAAGAATCTCCCTACACAACCAGTTCCACCCAGCACGCACATGGGTGTGCAGATGCACGCGCGCGAGCACACACACACACACACAGACACTAATTTATATATAAATGCAGCTCTTAAAGAACAAAACCAGCCAAATAGCCCAAAAAAGGCTTCCAAAATGTTTTAATGTTTGCTTTCTGCATGCCCAGGGCCTATTATTATCAAGTAATCAAGATTTTAAAATTACATTTCCTGCTATTTTGTTGCAAAGTAGGGAAATGAAAAAAGGTACCTTGAAAACAGGATCTGTTATTCTCTGCTGGGGTGGAATATACTTTTAATATCTTTTTCCACTATTTTTGCAGCGGTAGGTCCTTGTGTTTTGGCAATTGCATGGAGTTTTTGAAATTAGCACCTTGGATAATTGCAGCACCTTATGATTTTATCAAGGATTCATTCTATTCATAGTAGAGGAGTGCACATGTGAGAGAGCATGACTTGGTCACCTGTATGCACGTTTGACTTGTGGGATCCTGTTTATGGCATCCTGAACATTGATTTATGCGGATGGGACACTTTTCCATCAAGTAGAGAAAATCCTTGCCCAGGTGAAGGAATGAAGCACCAGAAATAGGGGTTATAGCTTTTTCCCCCAGTAATATCTTTTAACAACCATATTCAGTATGCACATGTCCAACAATGAGATTTGTGACATACTATCACTTTAGCATAGTCTTTTAAGTCGGTGATGAAAAATCAGCAAGAATTGGGGAAAGACAGTGGACATTTTCTCCACTGCTAGCAGAGAAAAAGGACAGAGGAGATTAAAGGGATGAGGCCATACTTAATTACCTTTAATCTCGGAGCGTCTTTAAAATGCTTGGCTGGAATCACATTCTTTGGAGTGCAAGTAGCTTATGTTGAAGCACTACTTCCTTCACAGTATAGACACGCTTTATTAGCAGGCCTGAGCTAGGGAAATGAATGCATCAAAGGTCCTACAAGTGGAGTAAGTAGGCAGCTGCGAGTGGGCACAAATGCCCACCTATCCGTCAAAGGTGGCAAAAAGATAATGGCATATCTGGGCAAAGCAAGAGGTTGGCATGAAGTCAAATTGATACTTTGTGCCACTTGGTCTTCATAGGGCAGGTCCTCGGGTTTAGAGGATTAGAAACACTCAAGACGGCGCGTATATAAAACTGCACACACTAGAGCGTACTTATATACAGATTCCCTAGCGTGAGGCCCCCATTCAAAAACAACCTACTAGCTCCCCAAAAATGATTTCGCCGTTTTCCCCAACTTTTCTCCGCTTCGCTTGACGTCAAGACACCAAAGCGGGAACGATATAGCCAGAGCAGCTCGGCTTCCTCACGGAAAAAGCCAAACTGCAGCTCCTTCCGGCTGTTCGGAGTCCCCCTTTCCGGCCTTCCCCTCCTTCCCGTTTCGTCATTGGCGGGGCGCGGTCTTAAAACTCTGGCCAATGAAAACGATCTCTTTAGCATACGGCTTTTACGATGCCCAAAGCTTAATTTTAAGGAATAAATACATAACTCCCGCGGGAAATACGGTGGGGGCCTTGTGTTTTTTTTATATAATTGCTTTTATACTGCCAGCGATGGGACAGAATGCGCTTTCGTATTTTACTCACCAACACCTGAAACGTGTTCTATTCTCCGTGGGTGAATGCCGCGCGCCTTTCCATCTTAGTGACTTCAGCTCTTTTTGTATTTGTCTAGAAGGCTTTCTGCTGTGGCGGAGAGCCCCCCCCCCTTAAATTTCGTCAAAATAAGATATGTATCTATGTAAGAAATTAAACGGCTGCGAAGTGCTTTTGGTGTCGGCATTTTTTATATATTTCGCTGAGACTCCCAAAACAATTTGAGCGTGGAAGTTGTACGCGCTAGTCCAGGAGTCTTCAAACTTGGCCCTTGTATGAGTTGTGGACTTCAACTTCCAGAGTTCCTCAGGCTGGCTGGCTGAGGAATTCTGGGAGTTGAAGTCCACAACTCATAAAAGGGCCAAGTTTGAACACCCTTGCGCTAGTCTGTTTCGTTTCCTAGGAAGTGCTCAAGGGGCTGCGCTTTGTCGGATGGTGGATCTGCTTGGAATTACAGGGCTATAGAAGGGAAGTTAACATCCTCAAAGGCCACTTCCTATCGCCGAGGAAAAGCACGGAAGTGTCAATGTTTAATAGCGGTCGATCTCGACTCGAAGGTGACGAGTTTAAAGCTGCAACATTTATGAAGTCAAAGCAGAAGTAATTTTTGGGTGTAGCATTTTTTTATTTTTTTATTTTAATTCCATTTATATCCCGCCCTTCTCCGAAGACTCAGGGCGACTTACAAGCTTAGCAGTAGCCTTCATTCTATGTATATGCCTGCTTGTTAGGGCTTCCACACACACCCCCAAGCGGCATTATTACAAAGTCAGCTTATTGCCCCCAACAATCTGGGTCCTCATTTTACCTACCTCGGAAGGATGGAAGGCTGAGTCAACCTTGAGCCTGGTGGGATGCGAACCTGCACTAATTGCAGGCAGCTGGTGTTACTTAAACAACCTTGCATTGTAAGCCAATGCAATTTGCAATTTGCCTCCGAAAAAAACCAACTACCAAGAGTCCTAAATTTGTTCGCTAATTTTATGAGTAATACGCACAAAGTGCCCACGAAGAATTTCCTAACTTGTAGTCCATTCAAATGCAACAGCCCGCCCGCTTATTTGGGGTGTTTTCGCAATAACCAGGGAAGTGGCTTATTTTGTGCCAACTCCAGCAACCGGATTACTCCCCTAATGCTACGAGATAGTGTGATGTGTTTAAATACGGCCCCAGAACGGCCATCCAAGCCGACCGTCTCCTGTTCAGCCTACAGCTTGAGCCTCACGCCAGCGATATGGAAGAAAAAGAAGAAACACCTTTTTTTAAAAAAAAAAAAAAAGAGAGAGAGAGAGAGAGAGAGAGAGAGAGAGAGAGAGAGAGTCCTCCCCGCTTGGGATGTCATCTCGAAATACTTCCCTCTAGGACAGGGGTAGGCAACCTCGGCTCTTTTATGACTCATGGACTTCAACTCCCAGAATTCCTGAGCCAGCATAGCTGGCTCAGGAATTCTGGGAGTTGAAGTCCATGAGTCATAAAAGAGCCGAGGTTGCCTACCCCTGCTCTAGGAAATGACCACAAAGCAAAGGCTTCACCTGGCTATTCCGCTTTGTGCCCGTTCTCCCCGATTTCTTTTTTTTTTTAAAATCCGGATTTAAAAAGAGAGCCGGGCGAGCTTCCTTCGGCGAGTTGAGACCCCCAAAGCCGAGCGCCTCTGCCTCCCCTCTGCTTTGCAGCCCGGAAGTGGGAAAGCGGAGAGGCGGGTTTCTGAGCCGAGGAGGAGGAGGAGGAGGAGGAGGAGGGTCCCGGAGGGCTGCCGAGTGTCTTTTTGCAGGAGGACAAGGGCGAGGAAGGGGCGCCTCTCTGCCGGGGTCGGGAGTGGCCCTGCCCGGCGCTGGAGCAGGAGCACTTTGCAGCCGGCTGCGCGGAAGAGGTGCGCCGCTCATCCCGCCGTTAGAGCCTCTGCTGCTTTTCCCCTCTCGGTTCCCCGCATGTCAAGCCTGCAGCGACCCCCGGCTGCTTCGGCCCAGGCCCCGCCGGTTTCCTTAAGCGCGGAGCAGGCCAAAGGTGAGCCGGCAAATCGGAACAGATTTCGAGGGAACGTTAGCATGCCGAGGGGCTGCTGACAGACAGACAGACGCGGTGATTGCAACGGCAGGGGCCCTCCTGCAATGGAGACAAGAGTTTTCTTCTTCGTCCCCGTCCTCCCCAAAAGCTCTGGCCCAGATTTTTCCGCCGCTTGTCATTGGCGCTGGTGCTCGGGCTGAACCCTGCCCAAAGCCCTGCCAATCGGAAATACAGCAAGCAAGCAAGCTTAAGGAGGCGGGTGGAAAATACATCAGGGGTCCCTCGTCCCTTAAAGGGAGATTTGCGTGACAGTAAAGGGAATGATTTCATTGGAAGTTGGGCAAGAAATAGGCCATTTCGGTATTTAAGCTTTAAATCTAGAAATCGGGGGTTCTAATTTTGGGTACCACAACTCCCCCCTGTGGCTTGTGCAGACAAAGGATCAGAGTCTTCAGCAAGTTTTGCAAAATGGGGCTCTTACTCGGCCTGTGCAGCCTTAATCAGGTTTTTAAAAATGGTGCTCCTCCAGGTGGTCCCAGATCCTGGAGTTCTGCCTACAGTTGGAGAAATGGCTGATTGCCAGTTCCTTTGAAAATACACTTTTACAAAAGAAGTATAGAACCTTTTTTTTCTTCCCTTCAAAAATCCATTTGTGAGAGAACTGCTGCTTGGATTAAAGGAAAGTATTTTTAGTGAACAATCAGACGTGATTTTTGGTCCTAAAATCCTTTTTATAAATTTAATTGTCTTTCTATCTATCTCACATTTATATACCTATCTCACATAGTGACTAGGAGTTTCATAGTGAAGCTTGGAATATTATTTGCATGCAATGCTTTTTTTGTAAAAGAAAAAGGTGCCGGAACTCACACATGTCATACAACCCACCTACAAGGTTCCATCCAAAATAGGTGCCGGAACTCTGTTCTGAGCGTTCTATGAGAAAAAAAGCCCTGTTTGCATGTAACAATTGACCCTGTTGCTGGGCCTGGACAGGATGGAATAAAGTCTTGTCTTAACACATCCTCCTTACCTTATCTCTTTAGCTGCACACTTTTGAAAAGTTTTTTTTTAGAAAAGTGAAACAATGTTTTTAATGTCTTGATCAAATCTATATCATTATGGCCCACAAGGTATTTTCTGTGAACCACATCGTGGCCAATTTTCTCCCAATAATCTATTAGCATCTTCTAGCATTCCCCAGTAATGCTTATCCTTAATACTGTACTGTGATATTGGCACAATAGGAGTTGGATACTATTGCTTAGCACATGCTTCAACTCCTGGGGATGCTGTCTGGGGAATTCTGGAAGTTGAAGTCCAAAAATCATAGAAGTTGCTAAGTTTGAGAAACACTGCTTTAGACCACCCCTGGTTGTCTCAAGATGGCTGTTTGCTCAGAGGAGAATGAAATGCAAAGGTGTATTCAACTTCAACTGGTGGGAATTGTAATACAGTACAACATTTCTACTTTCTGTTTAGTGGTTTTGGCAGAAGTGATCAAGGCATTTGGATCTCCAGAAAATGCTCAGCGCCTGGAGGAAGCCAGGGACAATGCCTGCAATGACATGGGGAAGATGCTTCAATTCCTGCTTCCTGTGGCTACTCAGATACAACAGGATGTGATCAAAGCTTATGGTTTCAGTAATGATGGGGAAGGTAAGTTCAGGACTGAATTAATTGGCAGTGGCAGGGAGAGGCTGATTTAACTGTTGTGCTTGGTTGGTTATCCAGCACACCCAATGACCTGGGCCATGGAAGGCAATCTTTATATTTATCAAATTTAGAACCTGCCCATCTCTCTCACAGAGGGACCCTGGGTGGTATACAAAAATATATATAAACCGTAGCATTAGAAATGATCAACTCATGGGCTGCAAACATCATAGACCCATTTTTTTTTGTACTCCTGGACAGTCTTCATGATCAAGTCAGGAAAATTAGCAGCAAAAGGGGAAGAAGGTATTTCGGGTTTTTTTTCTTTTTATGAATGAAAAAGATAATATATCCACGATAGGGAAAATTTATGTAGCCCTTGAAGAAAGTTACCCATCCTGGATTGTATTACACAGTCCACAGGGATCATAAGAAAAGCTGTGTGGTATCAGAGCTGTCTTACCAATACTGTTTTCCCCCCACTTTTCTAGGAGTCCTAAAGTTTGCCAGATTGATAAAATCATACGAGTCTCAGGATCCGGAAATTGCAAGCATGTCTGGGAAGCTGAAGTCTATGTTTCTGCCTCCAATGACTCTACCTCCCCATGGAGCTGGGGCAGGAGGTGGGGTGGCCACATCATGAAGCAGGCAGCCTCTGGTGGGATCTGTATTATTTTTATGTTTCCATACCAGTCTTAACCTGGCTGGAGCTTGGGCACTGTTTTCTTTCGTTATCATGGAAGAGTTGTTTTGACTTTTTTCTATAGTTCTTAATATTTTGTTGTGCTTATGAATAAATTTTTTTTGTAAATATGTCCCACCATATTTATGGCTGAGAGTTTCTGTGCCAGCTTTTTCAAATTACTGAAATACATATTTTAATGAATGTCAGATCTTAGTCCATTCATCCACATTTCATAGTATTTTCATAATTTTCCTGTGGTTTGCAACAGGGAAATTAGACTGACATGTTGGAGTTCAAATTCAGTTCTGTAAATATCAAAATTAAAAAGCTACAAACTGGATTTCTGACATTTGCTATATTCATATTCTAAGACACTGAAAATGGAACATTCAACCATCCTTCTTGCCTGAAAGTATTTGTAAACAGTTAACTTTTTATCATTCTAGTTAGAAAGCTAATTGCCAGGCTGGGTGGGTAGAAAATTAAAAAAAAAACTTTTTTCTGTATAAACACAATTTCTCTTCACAAATTTATTGGAAAGTGTATTTGTTGCTGGTTTACTATAAATATCTGAAGCAGAACTATATATTACTCTCATGCAAACCTGTCAGGTTTTTTACAAGGTAATTGTCAGAAGAAGTAATGTTCTGTAATCACCTTGAGCTGGGGGTGGGTGGGGGGAGGGGAGAGAACAAAGAGAGCCATTTTGGTGTTGTGGTGAAGGTGCTGGCCTAGAAACCAGCAGACTCTGTGTTCTAGTCCTGCCTTAGGCATGAAAGCTGGCTGGGTGACTTGGGCTAGTCACTCTCTCAGCCCAACTCTCTACAGGGGTGTTCTTGACAACAAAATAGGAGAAGGAAGGAGTATTATATGTTTGCCACCTTGAGTTACTTATAAAATAATAAACGTAGGATTTTAAAAATGTAATAAAGCCAATCGATACCTTGGTCCATGAGTAAAAAGTCCGAAGCGGGAGGGAGGAAAGAGAGCTGGATTTGTTTCAGTTGGGTCTCTCTTATAAAGTCAGTTGATCGGCAATTGTTCTGGAGAAAGAATTTTGAAACTGCTTCTTTTTCATTGTTGTTTTGCTTTTAATTATCAATAAGCTGCTTTGCTGCTATCCTGAACAGAGAGATTTTAATTGCAATAAATAATATGGCGCCAGGCTAGAAACCGGCTGACCATGAGTGGTAGTCCCACCTAAACCATGAAACCAACTGGGCCATTCATTCTTTCTTAGCCCTGGGAAGAAGGCAGTAGCAAACTATCTCTGAAATCTTGTCAAGAAAATTGAAAGGGGCTAGTCCAGGCAGTTGCTAGAAGTCAATCACAAAAAAAGTATCTTTGGGGATGTATATCAACAGTTGTATCAGCTACTGCTGAAGCAAATGCTTAGAAATGGCCATGAATCTTGAGGCCACAGGATTGGAGACTCATTTTCAGTGCCAAAATGACACCAACATTACTGGATGAGTAGACAATAGGGCAGTCAGGGATGCTTGTTATGGCATCATTAAACGTAAAAAATGCATGTGAAGAGGGGCCTGTTGTGGCCAGGTAGCCAGTTAAGGTGTATTCACATTGAGAAAAAGATGGAGAGGATTAAATTTACCACAGCCACTGAGCTAATCAGATTAAGAACCCCCTTGCAGACTCCAGAGAGTGAGCAAAATAAACGCCCGGGACCATTGTAATGGTTCACTTAGTTGCTGTCCTATACAATCAATAAACCAAATACTGGAAGATAACGGCATCAGTGTCCCTTATTGACAATTTTATTTATTTATTTATTTTTAAATATAATTTTTATTGAATAAACATTTAAAAACAGGTTGAGCACAGTGTGACTTTTCTGGCTATTATTTTACCATACATATACCATATACCATATATCTCTCTAGTCCTTGATCTTTTATGCCATTTACATATTGCATTTTATACTATTTACATATTTATATATTTACATACATATTTACGTCGATTTACAACATAACTTCCATTTCCATTCTTATTTCATATTCTTTCTGATCTCTATCTTATGCTCACTTTGGGAGTGAAAATTTATACTTTGTCTCTTCTAGACGAGCTTTCTTTGTTCTGACTTTTTCTCCTCGAGTCTAACCAATAATGCATCTTATCCCAAACTTCGTAATACTCTGTTTCATCCTTGGCTTTAATTTCTAAGTTTATCCATCTGCACATATCAAAATTTTTTTAATTAATTCACTCTCCACTGGGGTATTTCCGTTTTTCCAATTCTGGGCATACACCAACCTTGCTGCTGTTATGATATGCAATACTAGATATGTCTCTCCTTTGTTAAACTTCCCATCTATCATTCCAAGTAAAAACAATTCTGGTCTGAGATCTATCTTCAGTCCCAACATTTCCTCCAACCAAGTCTTTATTAGCCGCCAAAATTCTTTTGCTTTGGAACATGTCCACCACATATGATAATAAGTCCCTAACATTTTCTTGCACTTCCAACATTGTGGTGATACATCTTTTCTCATCTTTGCCAGTCTTGTTGGGGAGAAGTGCCACCTGTAAAACGTTTTGTACAGATTCTCTTTATATGAGGTAGCCAAGGTTAACTTTCTATTTCTTTCCCATAACATTTGCCATATGTCTAAATCAATATTATATCTGAAATTTTGGGCCCATGTTATCATCACTTCTTTTACCTGCTCCTCTTCCATTTTATATTCCAATAAATATTTATATGTTCTTTTGATTGCTTTCTCCTCCATTCCTAATAATATTTTATCTAATGTTGTCAGATCTCTCCGTATACCCCATTCTTAGAGGAACTGCTACATTCAGGTACAAGACTTGTGGAAATATTAGAAGAATACAGAGAGGTAGTTGGACTGAAAATCAACACGAAAATGATAGTTAAAAATATGACTAATACACAGTAAAACGACCTGGTGGAGAAAATAAATATCCAAATAGTGAAGAAAGTTAAATACTTATTGACAATTTTAAGAGCAGTGTTCTTAAAATTGCTTATGTTTGTTTTTTGATTTTATGCCCTGTATTTAGCTCTGGGAAGTCGGGGGGGGGGAGGAGGGATTGGGGGAGAGGGATGGGGAGGGTTAGGTAGGGGTGGGGAAGGGGGGGATTAAAGTCAAAATGTATTGTAAAACTTTTTAAATAAAAAAAAAGAGCAGTGTTCTCAACCTTGACAACTTTAAGATACCTAGGCTTCTCTCCCAGAATTGCTCAGCCAGTGTGCTGAGAGGGATGTTGCTCTAGAGAGAGAATAATCACTGCTCATGTTCTTTATTGGGACTGCCAAGATAGTGGCTGCAACTGTGCAATTGAAGCCCTGCCTTTTTGGGGGGGGGGCTGTCATGCATGTAAAAAAAGAGGCGGCTTTGAGTGCAGTGTCACAACTTGACTTTTCTGACCCCTGTGTAATAGATATCCCTGAATGCTCAGATCCCTTCTAAAGCTGTCCAACCTGCTAATCATTGCTATATTTAATTGATACTGTTTAGCCATAATTTATTCAATGAGCCCCAATTGAGTGAGTTTATAAAACACATTTAGTCATAAAACATGGAAGTGGGAATGAAAATCAGATTCTCATGATGTCTAAGTTCATAGTTAATTCTATAATATAAACACGGTCGTTGAACAAAAATTTCCTTTCTTTTACCCAGAAAATTGAGAACTCATAACAAAGCCAAAAGGTTAGCAATACCTCATCTAGGATGGTGCCTTTAGAATTCTATTTTTTATAAATTAAATAGTTGAATCTCCTGAAGTAGCCAAAACTTGTGAACCCACAAAATTTCATGAGATTGGGGGTGGGGGGTGGGGGCACTGAGTTTGGGGATATCCACCCATCATAAGAAATCACACTGTTTGTCACCTGAAAAAGTTCTGAGCAATGCTACAGCTAATCAATAGTTATTAATCATCAATAATTTGAATTATAGTATATAACGAATAAGCTGAGAAATTTTAGTTAAAATATACACCCTCAAATTGGGTTTGATTTATCCATGGATGGGTTTATTCCCCGAGTATCTACAGCAGGGGTCAAAAGTCCACAAGTCTTAAAGTTGCCAAGGTTGAGGACCCCTGATCTATAGTATATCATTTTTGTCTGCACTTGGGGGCTCACATTGCTAGAGGGCTCTGTTGAGCTTTTTCTAACATCTCTGCACTGACAACTAGAGATCAGACATTTCTGACCGGGTTTAGGATAGCATTATGTGCTAAGTCCTGTGGAATGGTGAGGAATAAAAGTATAAATTCAGTTCAAAGTATTTCAAAAAGTATTCCATATGCTTTTCTTAGAACAACCAGGGTTGCTTCTCTAACCTTTGAGTACAGAAGGAGATGGATTCATAACTGCTAAGAAGAGTGTGCACGAAATTATAATTAAGTAGAAAACAAAGAATGCCATCCTGCCTATAGTCTAAGCTGGCGATACAGCCTTGGACACGTTCCTATATGCCAAGAGACAAAAAACTGTTGAATGGAAAGAAACTTCCTTCCTATTGCAAGTAAGTTAGTGAGCCAAAGTTAGCAGATGAGCTTATAAATACACAAGCACATCTACAGTGAAGTGAAAACGGTGAAAGTCCTCATGAGTTTAAAAAATATCAAAACTGCTGTTTTGAGGAGGGCAAGCCACACAGTCCATCCGGCAACTGGCTAAGGGATGAACTGAACTTTTTTTTCCGGCTTCCCAGATCTACCCAGGGAGGCCCCTCCCCCCCCTAGGTCAATGAGGCGGAGAAGCAAATGCCTCCTCCCTTGGTTACCTGCTGCTTGTCTCAGGTTCAGCCTCTTCCTCTCCCTGTAACCTCCTGGGTGCTTATTAACTCCAGGAAGACATTTAGCAGGGGAAAGAATGAAGTCTTTTGTATTGGGAGCAGCTTTTTGAATTCAGCTTCCTTCCACTATATCTGTTCTACTAAGGCAGAGACTTTCAGCTCCGCCAGGTAACTTTTCAGGTCTCCGCCTCTTCTGCTTCTGTGTAATAAGAATGTAGCAGTGAAGGTTTGTTCAATGTGGGCTTCTGTTTTTATCATGTCTGTAATTAGCAAGAACAAAGGATGTACACGATTCTTTCTCCAACTGGTGTTGACATGCAAATGGTCAAATGCAGGTGTTCCATTTCCCCCTTAATAGCTAGTGGCAATGCAATATAGCAAGCCAGCTGTTGTAGTTAATACTAATATAAATGATATGGACTTTCCTGGAGGTAAGCACACTGAATGCACGAAGGCTTAATTTTGCATGAGCATAAGTATAGAATGATGGGGCTGGCAATGTGATCAGAACAATTTCAGGATATAAAGCTGATTTTTACCAGTAGTTTCAATCACTATTTAAAAGGACTGTATTGTAAAAGCAAAGTTCAGAGTTTGTGGATTCTGGATAGGAAATAGTTAAGTGGTAATATTAAAGCAACGTTGATAAAGTTGAAGATTAAGTGTAAATAAAATAGGGTTATTGTATTTTGATGTTTTAGAAGAATAGGGAAATTTTGTGATGTATTGAAATGTAGAAACCCTCATAACAATGCTGTTTAGTAGTAGAGTCAAAATATCAAAGACTGTAAGATGTGTGTAACTTAACCTTATAGCCAGTGCTTTTTTTGTAAAAGAAAAAGGTGCCGGAACTCACACATGTCATACAACCCGCCTCGCCTACCCTACAAGGTTCCATCCAAAAAAGGTGCCGGAACTCCGTTCTGAGCGTTCTATGAGAAAAAAAGCCCTGCTTATAGCATTTTCAGTACTCTTTTCATTTCTAAGTCAACCAAATCAATTGATTATAATATTGCTAACTTTTAAAAGCACCAAGATAATAAATAAGTCCTAGAGGGTGATTTGCATATTCGTCTATGAAGCCTTGCATCTGCTGTCTGTCCTCTTTGTTTTCCTTCCAGAAAATCCGCTGCTACCTTGTCTTACTTTAGGCAAGACTCCATCATGTAGGTATGTCTTACCCAGCAGTCACTGTTCTTTTGGTCCTAAGCAACCCGAAGAGCAGACTTCTCCACAGGATAGAGAATGTGAGAAGGGATGCAGAAAATTTGAAGAATTGCATCTTGAAGGTCAGACAGCTTTCCCTACCTGATAGCTGAAAATGCAGAACAGCATCTCTTAGTACCTGCCAAGAGGACCTGATTGATCCTTTACACCAAAACATTAGTTTATCTAAAGACACTGTTGAGCAAAGCACCAATCTCCAGGAATGTTTTTAGTTCCAAAAACTCACTGGAACCTAAAGGCCCTCATAAGCTTCCTAGAAAACCAATCCTAGTGCTGTGGCTCTGTGCTTTTGCTAGGTGAATGTTCACTTGTTGATAATGAGCTGAGCATCCCCAGAGGGTGTAGTGTGGTAAAGAGCATTGCAGTAAACTGGTTTGTAGGCAGCCATCTTCTGTTGAGTGGGAAAACTCACACCATAGTCCTTTTTTGTCAGTGAACTTAGAAGTTTCAGGCTCCAAACCCTGGAAAATCCTGACTTGGTGTACAATGACCTTAGGTAGCAAAGCTACGAAAGAACTTGTATTACATTGGAGCTTTCCCCTGCTGCCAGACAGAGCCAGTTGGAGTAATAATCATATGCAGTGCCATGCACTCTGATAAGTCCTCTCTTTTCTATCCTTGTTTTGACTTTACCACCTTCGGTCCTTCCGCCGTGACCTGAAGACGTGGTTGTTCCAACAAGCGGGCCTGTACTGAGTACGGTTTTAATTAGCTTTTTACTGGTTTTTAAATTGTCATATAATTATTGCATTTATTGTTTAATTCTTTTTTAAAAATTTTTCTATTTTATGTTTTTAATTTTTATTGTTGTGCACCGCCCTGAGTCCTTAGGGAGAAGGGCAGCATATAAATTTAATAAAATAAAAGTAAATAAAATAAATAAATAAGTGTTAAACTTAAGCTGGGGAGAGTCAAATGTAAGAGTAGCAAAAGAGCTAAACTCTTTTTTCTCTCCTCTTTCCCTCTCTCCAAATTTCCCCATCAAGTGCCACTCTGTAAATAGAGCACTGTAGGGCAAAGGCAGGGAACATACAGCTCCTCCCTCGGTTTCCTGCAGTAGTTTGACCTGGGCTGATCCAAATATTTTGTTTTGGTTAAAAAAAAAGTGTGCTGATCCACATGCATTTGTTGCAATATTGTAAAGCTCTGTGAGAGTATCCATGGCTGGGAACATGCATTCCCCACTTTCCCCAGAACAGTGCAAGAAATCCTGGGAATGCCACTGGAAGATGGGCTGGTGGGAGGGGGGGAACTGGATAACCAACAGGCTTTGCTTTGTATTTACCCCGCAGCTGCGTGACTGATTATTATTTTCATTTGTGTAAATGTGTGGAGGGGATCTAAGCACATAGGGTGGGGACAGGAAACTAAACCTCCTATTCTTTGATTTTTTAAAAAATATTTTTTTAATGTCTACGGACATTAATGGAATCTTTAAAGAAAATATCCGTAGGTCAATTTGAAAAACAAATGACTGGGCTAAGAATTTAAGCTTCTTTCACCTGTGTGTGATCATCATGATCAGGACCAGACCCACACAAGCTGCCATCAGCATAAACACAACTCAGAAGAGCAGTTACATGCTATGGAGTTATTATATCTTGCAGTTAGCCATCAGAATTAACACTGCTTTATTATCAGCGCCAAAAATATCTGCTAGTGGAGTTAAATATTATCTCTGTTAGGATCAAAGTTTAGAGTACAATCCCCAGGCTTTGATGTTCAACCAAAATATTTTTAAGTCTTCAGATGAAAACAATAATAGTAAAAAAAGATTAACCATTTTAACATGTCATCTTATTCTAGCAACATTATTTCTTCCTTTTTTTTAAACTGTCAAGACTGAAGAATCTGTGTAACCAGAAAGCAGGCAAATTATGTAAAAGTGATTGGCATGACCAAAACACATGCCAAGGTGTATGCACACCTTAAAAAATCAACCTATTTGCAAATCTTGTAGTTGAGACTTGTATTGTGGACAGATTTTTTTTGATAAGAGCATGCTTTTCCTTCTTTTTCTACGTATGAATTTTATTCTATAGCTTCAAGTGGACATCATCATTTAGTATTTACTTTGTGCAGTCAAGATCTTGTCTAAAGATATATTTAAAATGCTGGATATTTGGCTCAAAGTCTTTTTCGAGGCAGCTCCCTTCTAGGCAGGGTGGTTCAAAAAACAAATTTATTTTTCCCTTTTAATTTTGTTTCACTTTTAGAGAAAAACTTTTCTTGCTTGAGAAGAAATAAGCAATTAAAATTTTCTCCTGCCATGTAACAAGGCCTGTTCAAGAAGCTGTAAGCATTCAAGTACCCAAATGGAAACAAGAAGCCAGTCCAGGAAAAGGACATTTTATATTAATATCAAGGGAAAAACACCTTTGCTGGAGTTAAATTGGATCAGATCTAGTAGACAGTTTGTGGGAAAAGGTATTATTGTTGCATGATATAGCTGTAGGCTACGTCTTTGTGGTGAACCTCTCCATGAATTCCACCTCATTCTGTTGAATGAGGAAAAATAATGCAGTGTGGTAAAGGGATTTCTTATGGAAGAAAGAAGCACATAATAATGAGAAAATAGAACTTGAAATGTTTAAAGTGTTATCTCTTTTTCTGTTGCAGGCCTGAATTCCCCAACATCTTTTATATTTATGACATTACATACATTGATTACATACTCTTGGGATATAATTGCCTTTAATTATGTTGCATTTAGTACTGGTGTTGATTTTCCTGTAGTGATAATTAAATGGACTCCCTTGCGCATTTATCGTGAATTCTTTTTCCCTCCCCCCAAAAAGAAAGAAAAACAGAAATAGTTGTGAGCAAGGAAGATAGGACAGAAGGAGAAAAAGGACCCAAAAGCAGAAGCAGAAGTGCACACATTGCAACTTGCAGTGAAGAACAACGATGTTAGATATGCTTCCTGTTCCTGTATTAGTGCTCAGCAACTTGGAACTGCCTGTTTGCCTCACTTCTTTCTGCCCTTACCTACCAACACGGACTGATCGTGGAGCAGACTATGAATGTGTGATGGGCAGTGGAAACGCATGAGGTAGATGGATAGAGTCAAAAAAGGAGAATTCACAGCTGGAAAGTCTGGTTGAGACATCAAACACTCATTTTGCTTTTATTCTCATCTTAAACTTCAGTTAATTTTTCAATTGTTTTCTTAACTGGACTTTTGATTTTGCCACTGCTCGCCTGGGAAATAATGAGGTAAGGAAAAATTTAGGATTGACGATTACAGGTTAATGTTTTCTTTCTAAGCAGGTCTTGAAATGTTTCCTTGAACTGGGAGGGACAATGTTCTGTGGGAGTATGTGTGTAATATGGGAGACAGTTGCTCGAAGGGATCATTGTGTTGCCTCTGGCTGTAGGGATTTGGCAGCAGAGGCTACATCTTCAAGCATCCCTGCCTAACTAACAACTGCAGCTGAATCTTCAGGATCTAGCAGAAGTGTAGCAAGTAGAATTTCTCCTACTGCTTATGATTAGTGGAGCAACAGCTTCACTAGCTACATATGTTTCCCTTCTGCTCAGTTAGAAAGTTGATGACCCTGTCTCTCTTCATAGAGATGATTTGATTACTTGCCACTATATTTGAGGATGTTTTTTATTGATCTTATGTCTTCTAAATTGTTGTAATTGTTGCAGAATTTTAGAACTGTATGCCATCCAGAGTCAATTGATTGAGTTGGGGGGCTATAGAAATTGAATGAAGAAATAAATGAACAAGCAAACAAATAAATAATGCTTAATGGCCAAACGCTGAATGTGTGAACTGACTGGATCTGAAAGAGCTGTATTCCAGATGAACTGAAGGGTCAGCCTACTTTGGTTGATCTGCACTGTTTGATTCTCATTGATTTGTTGTTAATTCTAAATTATGAACATGCTAGTGGGAGTCAGTGCTGTTGGGGCAGGGGAGAGAGAGAAGGAAAACCACTGTCCACTTTCTGAATTGTGGTAGAGGATGGAGGTATCTGTCTTGTGAACTCTATGTAGGATCACACCTACACAGTCTACTCCATTTCCCCCCCCCCTTTTGATGTCTTTCTTTTTTTTCTTTTTCTTTTCTTTTCTTTCTTCTTTCCACCAACCAGGTGGTTTCATCGTGACCTGAGTGGCATAGATGCTGAGGCCTTACTCAAAGCACGAGGAATTCATGGCAGCTTTCTGGCTCGGCCCAGCCGAAAAAACAAGGGGGACTTTTCCCTTTCTGTCAGGTAATTGCCCCCCCTTCTCTTTTAATCCTTTGATAATATTCCATGGTTTTCCTTGAGTGACCTCCCACCTCTTCAGTTTTTCCTCTCCAAAAGTACTCCATGTTGGTATATACCCAAAGACTTTCCCCTCTGTAATAAATGGAGGCCATATCATAATATGATAGTTCTCATGGTTAAAACATATATCACTCCTAAAGTCTATGGGAGAGGGCTGCTATGATACATATAAATAAATAAATAAATAAATAAAAATATCTAGCAAATCCCAAGACACATTGGAATTGAAGGACAGAGTGCAAAAAGAAAAGGAGGAATGGAATGACTGCAAGTGAAGATGGCTGTTGTGAAACTTATTACTTTCCACAAACTTGAAGATGCATTTTTTTCTCTGGGGTTTTTCCCAGAGCCTTTTGTCTTTTTTTGGGTGGGGGACGTTTGGTAGAGAGACTTGGTTGGACGTTTAGAGGCTGATTCTCCCTAGAACATTCTCTGAAATAAATCTGCTGATGGCATAATACTGACTTTGTTGGGAACAGGCCTTCAGACAAAACAATCAGCTCCCTAGGCTAGCGGCACCAATGCTCTTTAAAAAAATGTCCATGGTTTGGGGAAGTCATCAGACATTGGAACCAAAAGACCGGGTTCAAGCCTTCCCACAGGGACTTCCACAGCTTCTGACTCCCATGTTATTTTTCAAGCTGGCCTCCATTTAAGTAAAGCAACTTTATTTCTTCTTTTCTTTCAAATTAGAATTTCCACTAACTCTCATGTTAATCTTATACAATAAACCTTCCTCTGGATAATAGTCCTGCTTAAACAATTTGAAGTAAATAAAAATATCAGTGCCACTTCTAATGCCATTATGTCTGCCTGCCTTAACACAGAAGGCATGAACATTCCAGTGGAATGACAATTGGAAAAATGCTATGGGGAGTCAAACGTACAATCTTTTTAGCTAATTTTCTGTAAAATTCAGTCTTATTTATTTATAAGACAAATATGGCCACACTTCTTATGTGTCACAATTCCGGCGGCTTACAAAAACAGAAGTAAAAACCAAAGAAAGACAATACCCTCCCCCCAAAATAAAAACAACCCCAAATCCAAGGATCCTAAACTCTGTGGTACATCTATAAATGCAATCAATGGCTCCAGCTTCATTCTATTCCTAATTCTCCAGTTTGAATAAAAGTCTTATATTCAATTCATATGTTGTGGGGTGGAAGATAAGCCCGGGTGAGGCCAAACACCAAGGAATCCATCCATTTCCCCGAGATCCCTTACTTTGGTCTAGAATTCCTGCCAGGAGAAATAGTAAAGATCATTTCTCCTTTGCTCTTCCCTTCCTGATCAACTGATGAGAAACTTTTGACTCTCTCTTTTAGGGTTGGTGATGAGGTAACTCACATCCGTATCCAGAATACTGGGGATTACTATGACCTCTACGGAGGAGAGAAATTTGCTACTTTATCAGAACTGGTGGAATATTATACACAGCAACAGGGATCCCTGCAGGATAAAGATGGAACCATCATAGACTTGAGGTATCCTCTCAACTGCTCTGACCCCACAACAGAAAGGTATGAGGAAAGCACAGCTGCTTCTACCTATAGCTGCATACCCATCTTGACTTTCCTTTCCATGCTGAGCTTCAATTGAGAGGGCTCACACATTATATTTATGTCTTTTATCATTTGTTCATACGTATCTCTGCTGTGGATCTATATAGATATAACTGTACGTTATGTGCGATATATTTATTGATTATTTATTTGCATGCATTGTCTGAATAGTCATCTAGGAGGGATGGTGTAGTGAATGCTGCAGTGGGTGGGAATTCTTAGGTTCCTTCCATGATTCCTTAAGCTCCTATAGGGTTTTCTGAATGATAGTCTAAATGCTTTTGACCCTACAAAGACATTCCTTTATCTGGAGCATATGAAAGATTGTTATGTGTTACTCCTAATTTGCACAGCAAGCAAGCTCTATTCTCTATGTTTCCACTTAAAAAAGCAAAACAAAGCAGGTAAGAAGATAATTTAAAAGAGTGTTAAAAATGCCACTGACATTTAAGATTATGAAAATAACCAATATCTACAACTCAGCTTGAATGTAGATTTCTTCTTCTTAAAGAGGTCTTTCTCAGACAAGATGTTAAATAAAGTCAAACATTGTGCCTGTGTTTGTGCGCACATGTACGCATGCCCTATTCTAGTCATGCAGTTGCCTTTTAGTTGAAGACTAATGGACTCCAGAAAGAGGTAGCAGATGTTTACAAGGCCATGTCGAGTTATACCTAATACTGTCCTGGGGCTGCTGAGAAGAAAGAGCAATCATTAATTGCATAGCTTGAAATATAGAGAGATATATTCAATTTTTGGACTGAAAGATTTTAAGCCTAAGCATGTGGTGAATCTTGCACGAATGGGTCACTTAAATATTGCTCATAAAATAATGGCTGCTTCTCTACGCAGAAATAATCTTTGGTGCATATTCAGTAGGGAATGCATAGCACTGAACTGTCTGGAAAAGTTACTACGTCTGCATAAGCCATTATGCATATAAATAGTGCAGAGATATTTTTTTAAAAAATTTAAATAATATATAAATAATAAAGAAGAAATGCTAATGAGAATTTTAAAGATACTGGAAATAGTTCCTTTATTAAAAGGAAAGGAACTAGGAAGAAATCAGCATGATCTAATAGGGCAATTGTAAGGAAATTCTCAAAATGAAAAGAAGAAAGGAGACACAGAGTCCCAAAAAGTAATTAGCCACATGTGGGCAGGGTGTCTTGTTCCTGACTTTTGCTGCTATACAGTTGTGGGATGCTGAGCCAAAGGGTTGGCTAAAATTTTCTCTAACGCTGACATTCTTTAGCTGCAGCTATGTTTCTTCATTTCCCATATAACTCCAGTCTCCCTCATTATTAATGACTCTGGATCTCTTGTGGAAGCTTCCGAAATCTAAAAAGGCTTATGTTCCACTTATCCAGCAACAGATATACTTTATATGCTTATATAATATTAATACATATCCATCAGGGCATACCACTGTGCTTTCATTCCACTCACACCTACAAATGAACTGCACCATTGCTTAAGTAGAAAACCTCTTCAGGCCCACTTACAAACAGGATGATTTTATTCATGTACAAAAGAGTACATGGTCCAGTATGCTATTCCCAGGCCTCCTTGTGGACGTCTGTGGGGCAGGACTTCTCTCAGTGCCTGCTTTCTGACAATGTCAGGAGGACCCTGGAAAATCAAGCATTCACTCAAGTGGAAAGAATCCACAGATCCTGAGTATTTCTGAATGGAGATATGGTGTAGTTCTTTTCATAACACCTGAAAAAAGCTAATCAATGTTTAGAAGTATATAAATAAATGTGTCCTACTGTATATAATGTATGCTTACATGTCCTTTGTTCTTTTACTATGGGGTCTAATGAATGATTAACTTTCCTCTCAGCATTGTTCCCCTTTTACTTTTCGAGCTTTCTTAAGCTGAGAGATTCCCTAAGTCCTAAGACAGTAGGTTATAGAGCACATACTACATTTTGTCATGTGATGTTTCAATATTGGTGTGACTTACATTTGGAAATGAGATTTCTTTTGTTTCACTGATTTGTTATTTTGGGCACATTGTTAAAATGCAAAGATTATGGTGTCAATAAGAAGCAGGTATCAAGCAAATCATTTGTCCACGGTCAAACTTTCTATTTTCACAGGTATATTTCATATTTCTTCTTTTGTTGCAAGCTTGGAAGCCTTATGATGGCATCAACCTTTCTGGAAATTTGTTTGTCATTATGATGCCCTATGACTCTTTGTTTTCTTACTGCCACCCATCTAGAAATTGTATTAAAATGTGTGGCTTTTGTTCATGTTGGTCATGGACAGTTCCAGCCCTCTGATTCTATGTTCTATGGTATGTTAAGCCATTCATGAGACAGGGCTGGGTTTTTTGTCCTGTTCCAGAACAAACTGCTGTGCCCTTGAAAAGAATGAGTTTATTTATCCTCTCTAGGTCTCTGTGTGCAGGCCTGCTCGCATCCAAAGGCAGCAGTTGGCCAGGGAGCTTGCTGCTTCCTCCCTTGCGGTTGGAAAGTTCTGTCCTCCAGGCTCTTACGAAAACTCAGCCTCCCTCCCCACCAACCACCCAAGATTTTCCATCACGTGGCTTCCCCTCCGCTTGGTCCACTGAGTTTAACTGTTTCCTCTCTGAGGGGGAAAGAGGCTCACTTAGCAAATGATAGCTTGGTTAATTTCCTACCCAGCAGTTCCATAGTTTGGAACATCTTTTGGAACGGAGGTATTTGTCAAGATATAGCTTCCACCTTCCCTCATCATTGCTGGTTGAGGTTGCTGGGACTTGTAGTTTAGCCTCTTCTGCAGAAGCACAGATTCCCTCCTTCTATTTAAAAAAAAGATTCTAAAACAAAGGCAGTGTGATGTCTAAAATTCCCCACACTAATAAAAACTTCAGCGATTGCATTTATTGTATTATTCTCTTCAACGAAATTCATTTCATATGACCCTAATCAGGTGTACATGAACTATAGACCAGTGAGTTAAATTTGTAGCCTAATGAGTGCATTAAATGACCATTTATCAAACTCTGGTTAGGCTATCAGGATTATTCACAAATATGTATAGGATTGATCTAATCTCTCAATTTTTTAACAATATGATTTTCGTATAAGAGTATAATTTGAGACGCAATTTGGTCTAGTGGGTGAAGGCATCAGGCTAGAAAGCAGGAGAATGTGAGTTCTAGTCCTGCTTTAGCCATGAAAACCAACTGGGTGATTAACTAGTCATTCTCTCTCAGTCCATCCTACCTCACAAGGTTGTTGTGGGAAAAATAGGAGGAAGTGTGTTGGATATGTTCACCAACTTGAGTTATTTGTAAAAGTAAAAAAGGCAGAATATAACTAAACACACAAACAAGCAGGCTGTGAGAAACTATTCTCTTAATACTATCCAGTGTTTATTCTTCTTTATGTTAGGGTCTCCACAGTCCATCTCCTAACTGTAGAAGTGAAAAATATAAATAATGTGATAATCTCTGACTTGCTCTACTGTTTCTTTGGAAAGCTAATTGAAATAATGGATGTAAACTCAACATGTTAATTGTAAACCTCCATCCACAACAATTACTTTTTCCTCAACAGAAAGTGGCAAACATTACAATGTGATTCTAGATTGTCATATTTCAGTAGTTCAGGCTAGTAAACATAACCTCTCTGAGAACCCCTCCCAATTTCATGACTCCTGCATCTTGCCTTGCCTCTGATTGTTTTGCTTCCCACTCCGATCCAGCCCAAGAACTCTGTATTTAGAAATCAAAACCGATTTCTTCATTGTGTAAGGATCATGCAAAAATAAAATAGAAGGCATTAAATTGCTGTGGCCTTCATAAATGCTGTTACTCATATTGCAAGTTAGTGATATCAGCTTAAAATATTCAAAATCACTAACAAAAATAATTGAAAGCAGTATTTAAAAATAAACCTGTTCTTTAAAACCAGTATTAAATGTAATATATGCAGCTAAAACCTGAGTCCAGAAAGGTTGGACTCTGAACCAATTAGAAAATGAACTAAATAGAACTGGGCAAAACTGTGAAGTTAAGAACCAGAGGAGGAAGAAGAAAGTGGTTATCAAGAAGACTCACTTTGGATGGATACCAAACTTCCAGCTTTTTATATAGACTAGGCAGAGTTTTTCAGGAGGAAATAATCTTCTAAATAAATCGACTCCAATTTGCTTAGTACCTTTGATGATATCCATAAGTACATTGTAAATCAACGTGGCATGAATAAGAGCAGTTATAAATTCCTGATCTTTTAGAGCCTGTAAAATCATAATTGTCGTATTGTGGATTGTCTGAAGCATCTGGAGCCTTGCCAGGTCAACATGCTGCAGAAATGACCACAGTTGGGGTAACAGTTTAAGAACAGTATTCAATTATGTGTTTATTTATAAATTTCAACATTTCCTATAATGCCTTTGAAAAGAGTGGAATAATTGCAAGATGACAAAAACAACAATATAATTTCAGCTGGGAAGCAGGGTGGGGAGCTAGTTATTTTAGAACAATCTAGAAAGTATATTGAAATCAGTTTTTCATTTCCTATTGTAATAATACATTACAATTAAAAGACCATTAAAAGCAAATGTTTCATTAGCATATTTGATATCTAATTAATCAAGATATGTGTTGGCAGTTGACAAATTACTTTGTAAAACCTATTGTACAATTTAAAAAATTAAAGATTTAAGACTTTTTTTACTCGAACTGAGAATAAGATACACAGTATGTGAAATATATCTTATTTCATGTCATATGAAATAGCACCTTTCTAGCAAAACATGTGCAATTACTCAAGTAAAGATATGCTCCATTAAGACAAAGAAAAGGGTCTTAATATAGGTAAATGGTAGCAGTTAGAAAAATTAGACTGATCCATTACTCTTATAAGTTCCACAATTTCAGAGTCTGAGATGATCTGTGGAATCGGTTATTGAATGAAAAATGTCCATTTAGGAGACAGACATTTTTATGCAAGTTTTGTTTTGCCTCCTTCCAAGTTTTAACACTTAGTTTTGGAAGAAATACAATAATAGCTACATATAATAGCTTTATCAGATTGTGACATTATTTATGTAATCAGAAAAGTGCACGCCTTACTGTGGTGTTAAAGAATAATGACTTATTACTATTTATAATCTGGAAGAAAAATAAGCGCCAATAGTGGATTCAGAAAATGCTGTTGAGAAAACCACATTTCAAGATTTCAGCTCATCTCCTAGAAGGATATTGCAAGAAAATTAAAACCTGTTTTACAAAGTTGTTATTTTTCCAGATGAAGAACTCTTGAGGTGGAATTCTGTAATCAGGGGAATGGCTTGAAGGTTTTAGGTGGCACTGAGTCACTTGTATTTTATTAAGAAATAAAATTAATAACATTTTATA